>NC_080023.1:156643302-156959552 GCF_030020395.1 Manis pentadactyla
ACCCCCCTGCGACTGTGCCTGTTTTAGGTTGTTCCTCCCTTGAGGAATCTTACCCGTCTCTGGCTAACCAGTCATCTTCTGGGGCCATACAGGGAAATGTAAAGTTGGTAAGTGAGAGAGAAGCCTTATTGTTTGAAATGGTTAGCTTTTTATTTCTTTGCATATTTATGCCCTGTAGCTTCTATGCCCAGCATTTGTCTTGAGGTATCTTTACCACTTGGAAGAATTATGATACTCGGTAAATTTGATATGAGGCACGAATTCTATTTAAGGGTTGTAATTAGGAAGGAAGAAGAAAAGCTATAGAAGTAGCAGGCGGAAGAAAACATGGGAAGATTGATTATTTCTTTGACATATCTTCTTGTAGAGTAACTTCAGCATGGATAGGTTTTAAGCTACTACTTAAATTGCACACACACATTAACATAATAGGAGTATAGTTACATCACCAAAGCATACCTGTAATTACCAGCCATCTCCAGTGAAACCAAGAAAACCAGTTAGGCACCTTAGGCATTTGGGAAAACTTATCTATGATATGGTGGATATTGTCCAACTGAACTTGAACAGTCTGAGAGAAATCAGACAAATTAAAACAACCCATTCCTGGGGAATGTTCACATCCCTTATGTTCTTTTAACAGTAAATAGTCTGTAGTTGTAAGATTTTGGAGCACTACAATTTGCACTTCTCCTAATTCTTGATTGAGTTCCAACAGTATAGATCCAGTCAAATTTGTTGTTTTACTGTATGCACAGGCCAGCTTAGATATCTCCTTCATTCCCATGGCAAGTCCAGGAACTGGTGGGATGAGTGCATCTACAGCTGTAGCAGTGTGTGGATCTTTGTTGGGGTTTTTTGATGATCATCTTCTGGCATGAGTCTTCCAGAGAGTGCTGATGTTGGAAGTTCTCTTTCATATTGTATCTTAGTTCATTTTCGGGGTAGCCCAATTAGGCTTTGATCCTCTGTATAAACACAAACAGACCCTTTGCCTACACTTTTATATGCCCTTTATACTCTTGTGTAGAACTCATTGGAGGTTACCACACAGGAACTGCCCTTTTTTTTTTTTTTTTTTTTGGTATCACTAATCTACACTTACATGACGAATATTATGTTTCCTAGGCTCTCCCCTATACCAGGTCCCCCCTATAAACCCCTTTACAGTCACTGTCCATCAGCGTAGCAAAATGTTGTAGAATCACTACTTGCCTTCTCTGTGTTGTACAGCCCTCCCCTTTCTCCCACCCCCCCATGCATGCTAATCTTAATATCCCCCTACTTCTCCACCCCCTTATCCCTCCCTACCCACCCATCCTCCCCAGTCCCTTTCCCTTTGGTACCTGTTAGTCCATTCTTGAGTTCTGTGATTCTGCTGCTGTTTTGTTCCTTCAGTTTTTCCTTTGTTCTTATATTCCACAGATGAGTGAAATCATTTGGTATTTCTCTTTCTCCGCTTGGCTTGTTTCACTGAGCATAATACCCTCCAGCTCCATCCATGTTGCTGCAAATGGTTGGATTTGCCCTTTTCTTATGGCTGAGTAGTATTCCATTGTGTATATGTACCACATCTTCTTTATCCATTCATCTATCGATGGACATTTAGGTTGCTTCCAATTCTTGGCTATTGTAAATAATGCTGTGATAAACATAGGGGTGCACTGATCTTTCTCATACTTGATTGCTGCATTCTTAGGGTAAATTCCTAGGAGTGCAATTCCTGGGTCAAATGGTAGGTCTGTTTTGAGCATTTTGATGTACCTCCATACTGCTTTCCACAATGGTTGAACTAACTTACATTCCCACCAACAGTGTAGGAGGGTTCCCCTTTCTCCACAGCCTCGCCAACATTTGTTGTTGTTTGTCTTTTGGATGGCAGCCATCCTTACTGGTGTGAGGTGATACCTCATTGTAGTTTTAATTTGCATTTCTCTGATAATTAGCGATGTGGAGCATCTTTTCATGTGTCTGTTGGCCATCTGTATTTCTTTTTTTGGAGAACTGTCTGTTGGTAATTTATGTTTGAACTGTTTTCCACAGCAATAATGCAATGAGCTGCTGCCCAGGAAACTTGCTGGCTTATCACATACACACCCTTCTCATGGAACTGCAGGAGAGCTATGAAGACTTAGTTTTGGCTCCAGTTCTAGCAAAATAATGAATTAAAAGATAACCTGAAAACTTTCCTAGTGCATAAATCTAGAACTGCTAGTCAAAACATAGTATTACATTTTTTAAATTCAATACCATGGGTTTGTAGTACATAGTCTGAGAAGTACCAAAAGCAGTTGAAAAGAAAGAATCCATCTCTCCTACCCAGTCTCCTTCCCAGAGGCAACTACCATTCTTAATTTCCTGAGCTAATTGGAAAATTTACAAGACTATATATCCTTACTGTTTTAAGAAAAACTATTTTAAAAGCAGAGCAGAGTTAAAAAATACCAGGGAGTGCCAGATGTCAGAAATGAAAAGAGAAACTGAAAAACTGTCTGAGTGGCTGCCCAGGAATTTAGGAGTTTAATGCCTATGTGGGCAGAGGAGGCAGAGAATTGGAACACTGGGAACCTCAAATGCTGCACCGTCAGTGAAAAGCTGGCCTAGGAAAAATCCCACCCTGCAGCATTGGGTGAAATAATGCAGCTCCTCTCTTATCTGATCGGAAAGGAATCTCTCCAAGAACTCAGTCTGGGATTGCATTTTGCATGGGGTTGGGTCTAAATTTATACCACTGCATGACTCAGGGTATCAGACATGGAAATTAATGTAAATATTGCCCCTCACATCTGGAAATCAAGTCTGGCCTTTCCTCCCCTGACATTATCCTCACAGGTATGAAAATCAGGCCGGGATTTTATTCAGTACCCGATTGAGCTCCATACAATTTCCTCTTGCCCTTTACCCCTAAAAGTCCTCATAGTCCTGCTGCTGCAATCCCAAGACTCCCCTGCTTTCAGGCCCCAAGGACTAGGGCGTGTGCGGACTTGGCAAGGTGTCTGTCATCTGCGGGTGGTGAGCTTGCCCACACACACTCGCTGACTTCCAATTCTGCTTCCATGCTAGGCATGGGCAGTATCTCCTTGGAGCCGTAGGTCTTATTAACATCCTCCCAGTAATGAAATCCCTTCCCTTGTTTGCCCTGCGTCTGCATTACTGGACAGCTCGGCACTTTTCAGAGCAGCCGTGCCAGCACCGGCCAGAGCAGCAGAGGCATCGGACCTCGTGGGAGACCCAGGCGCGCCTGGCACCGCTCCGGAGACTGCGGAGGGGCACTGCGTGAGGAGGACCCCAAAAGGCACCGAGCGGGCGGCGTTGCGACGACCCGGGACGCGGAAGAAACAGCGGTACTTGGGATCACTACTTTTCACGTCACTCCACCAAAAAAGAAAATTAATGCGCAGAGCCAAAAAAGCTGAGAGTAACACATCGCTATGCAAAGATCAGCTTGTTTCTCTGCTCTAATAACGAGCCAGCACCAAGAGAAGTCAGAACGCGATCCATGTACTACCACCTCGGAAACAGCCAAACACCTCCCAGCGCGTTGCAGCGAGGAGAGGGGAGGCCCGCGCTCCGGACACGACCGCACCCAGGACAGACGACAGGTGACACCACGGAGCTAGGCCCGCGCGGACGGGGGGCGGGGCCTGCACGAGGCCCCCGGGTTCGGACGACCACCCTCCGCAGCGGCCCCTGCACCGCGGGCGGCCCCAAGGAGCGCGGAGCGGACGCCTCAGCCGGCAGGACCCGCCCGACCCCGAGCACGGGGCCGCAGTGCGCAGCGAACCCCAACCCCCGGCTCCACGGCGGACCCGCCCGACCGCGGGCTCCCCCACAAGCACCACACCCGTCAGGTTCACCCCAGACGCCCGACGCCCGGGCCCCACCTCAGACTCCGGACCCGCCGGCCTCACGCGGACCCGCCTCCGCCGTCCTCTCAGGACGGGCGCCCAGCGGCCCGCGCCCACGAGGCTTCTCCTCCCTTCCCTCACCTTCTCCTCCAGCGGCGGCGCCTCGCGGGTCCTGAGGAGGCGGAGCTCCTGTCGGACTGGATACGGCCCCATGTCGTCCCTCAGCCACACCGGGTTGAGGAAGCCGAACTCCTGTCACCGCAAACCTGGTCGCGGGATGGGGAGGCCAGAGCGCATGCGCCCGGCCGTCAGCGGACAGGCTCGGTGGGGGGCTCTCCCACTGGGTCTAGAGGGTCTGCAGCTCACAGTTCAGGGAGGTGGCGCCACCTGGTGGCGGTTTTGACGAACCATTAAATTTTAGAAATTCAAACTGATAAGGAGCCTAATATCCCGTGACTACTACAAAAATAATTAAGGAACTGAAGGGGCGCCTATTTGGCCACCCCACGATACGTCGTCTCCTTGGCATATTGATTATTTGGGGCTGGTTGTTTTTAAGAAACTGCAGACTCAAGTTCTGAAAACTATTAGAAGTTGACCTTTTTATAAGGGGCATTTACATGTACAGGGAAATCTCCCTTTTTTAAGGGTGTCTCCCCTCTACACGGAGAAGAGGGGAATGATCCCTCTCTAGAAACACTCACCATTGGAGAAGGCAAACACTTAAACCTCCGTAACAACCATACCCTTGGTTACAGATCCTTTGCCTGGTAACCTCCTTAACTGGCTTCCTGCTCCCCAACATCCTTCTTTTGTTTTTAGATGAAGATGGAATTTAGGGTGATGAGTTGGGTCATTTGGGACTTCGTTTTCCTGGGAATCTCCCATGTATACAGGAAGTATACATGTTATGAAACTTGTTTTTCTCCTGTTAATCTGCATTTGGAGAATCTCAGCCAAGAACCTAGGACAGAGAGAACATCATTTTCAACCCGTAAAGAACCAACGGCATACTATTCAGCAACAGAAAGGAAAAAACCATGAATCCATGCAATAATGTGGATGAATCTTAAGTGCAGATGGCCGAACAGAAGAATCCAGTCTAAAGACCTACACTTGTAGGACCCCATTCATATGAAATTCTGGAAAGGCAAAACTACAGAGATGGTGAATGGATCATGGTAGTGGGGGTTTGGAGTATTTCATGGGTTACTTTACTGATGGATACCTTAGATTTTTACAGTGCAGAGAGGAGATCAAAATCGATTCAAATTTTGTAATTTAGGATGTGGGAGTGTCACAGGATGAAGTACACAATGTCACAAATATTCTAACTGTATTACATATGTGTGAAAAAAACTATGTGGTGGAGCAAAATCTGCTGACCTAGGTAACTTTGGAAATGAAGGGCATCTGTAAAGCCAAAATGTACTTTACATAAATAGTGGACTCTCTTTTATATAAAGCTATTTCCAAAGGCGATAGTAGCTACTAATCCTGAAACCACTATTCCCATAATCTGGGATAGAGCAATCAACAAATTGACTAAATGACAGATGGTGGGAGCCAGGGTTCTCCCTGTTGGAGTGGGAGGTTACATGTAAGCAAGGGGAGAAGGTGACATACCCACGTGTTACTGGATCAGGTTGGAGGCATCAATATAAACTAATCTTTAGCTTAATATGGATATAGAAGGTTCCACATAAAAATCTGTATAACTAGTTGTGTATACATAAGTTGGAAGACTTACATATATTTCTTTCCATTATCCTCTGAGCAAATTTAATTTTTAATTTGAGAAGGATTGGCATTATTTCATTTATTGTTTAGTAGGACATGCAAATGAAGCCATGTGGTGCTGGGCTTTGTGAGGTTTTTGATTTCTGAATCGGTCTCTTTACTAGTTACAGATTTGTTCAGACTGTTTTTGATTTCTGAATCGGTCTCTTTACTAGTTACAGATTTGTTCAGACTGTCCATTCCTTCAAAATTCAGTCTTGCTAGGTTGAATGTTTCTACGAATGTTCCATTTCTTCCAGATAATGTGTTTTGTTGACATATAATTATTTATGGTAGTTGTCTTATGATCCTTTCGATTTCTGTAACATCAGTTGTAACGTCTCCTCTTTCAATTCTTTATTATTTTTTTATTTTTTCCAAATCAATCTACTTGAAGTCTTGTCAATATTGTTCTTTAAAAAAAAAAAAAACAACTCCTAGTTTTGGTAATCTTTTCTATTGCTTTCCTGCTCTCTGTTTCACTTATCTCTGTTCCAATCTTTCTTATTTTCTTCTTTCTGCTAACCCTGGCCTAGTTTGTTCTTCTTTTCTAGTTGCTTGAGATGTAAGGTTATGTTGTTTATTAGAGACCTTTCCTCTTTTTTATTTCTGGCATTTATCACTATAAACTTCCCGCTTAGTACTACTTTTGCTGCATCTCAAAAGTTGTATGTTGTATGTTCATTTCCATTGTCTCAAGCTTTTTTAATTTCACTTCTGGTTTCTTCTTTAATACATCGGTATTTCAAGTGTGTTGTTCAGTTTCCACATATTTGTGAATTTTCCTCTTTCCTTACACTACTGATCTCCACTTTCATTCCATTATGGTTTAAAAAGATACTTACATGACTCCAACCTTCTTATAGTGGTCTGACTTGCTTTGTGACTTCACAGGTGATCGATCCTGAAGAATGTTCTGTATGCTCTTGAACAGAATGTATACTCTATTGCTACTGGGTAGAAAGTTCTGGATATGTCTGTCAAATCTTTAGTGTTACTCAGGCTCACTGTTGTGGATTCTCTCTGGTGGATCTATTCACTACTGATAATGGATATTGAAGTCTCCTACTCTAATTGTATTGCTGTTTCTCCCTTTAGCTTAGTTTAGTTGATGAATAAGAATTCCAACTAATCGATGTACATGCTCAGCCAGCAAGGATATGTATCTCACTCCTTAAATATGACCTTGACCCTAACCCCATCCTGACCCTAACCCTGACCTTAGCCCCTAACCTTAACTCTAACTCCTAACTGTAACACTAACTAAATTGCCTTATCTTTAATCCTATAAACAAAAACTTCTCAATACACTTTGGACAATGTTCTTCATCTTCCCCTCTGGCTAGTGGGCACTTTAAATATGGCTATGAAAACTGGTGAACTAGATTTATATTTTGTACTTTACATTTATTAACATTTAAAAAGCTGTGTGTCACTAAGGGCTTCCATATTCAGAAAAAACAACTGATGCTGTGGCGTGATTAGCCTAGGAGATGATCACCACATACATGGATGGGTTTGGGACCCTAAGCTTCTTCCTTGACAAGTGGATATGCAGAAACAACATGCATTATCTGGCCTTTGGGATTGCCACTGAGGAGATCCATGGGAACACCAATCTCCCACCAAGCATGTCCTTAGGATATCACGTCTATGTTGCCTGGGACATTGACCCAAGGACCTTGCCAAGCTCCCTGGCATGTCTGTTAGGACCCAGCCGGACAGTCTGCCAATTTCAACTGTGAGAAGAATAAAGCCTTGGAGGTCACTATAGGAAACACATCAGCTTTTCTTTTCACAGAGGGACACTGATGGAACTCTACAAATTCCCACAGGTGGAGGTGAGGGTGAGGCAGGGCACAGCTGAAAAGGTGATTTGGGCAGAGACATGAAAGGGCAGGAAAATGAGTGAGGAGAGAATACCTGCACTGCACAGCACTCTGGGAGGGGATGCTCCTTATTTGCCCTAACAGCGATGGCGAAGAGAATGGGGAATTTGTGGACAGAAGGAAGCCTTAATAGGTCCTGGAATAGCTGCGAGCAATCTTTCCAAGGGGCCTTTGCAGTGATGTTGAAAAGAAACTATGGTATTGAAAGAAACTGCTGCAGTCTCACTTCTTATTGAAAACAGAGTTGCTCAATATCCAGAGCATTCTTCATGGCATGTGAAAAAAAGATGTATTTATTACTCAAGTGAATACCACAGAAATAGTCATTCTTGATTGTTTCTTCAGAAAACAAAATGGGCCATGTTCTTTTCTTCCCAGTTAGGTCACCTAAGTTCCCTCTATCTTCTGCTCAGTGTCAAGGGTCACTCTCTGCGTCTGGATCATGAGGCCTCATTGGTGGTGTTATCACTGTGTCATGGCTGGACCTGGGGGGAGCCAATTGTCTCTGATGATGGAAGCAGTCCCTCTGGTGGCAAGGGAAGGCAGAGACAGGGGGATCTGCCTGCCCTTCATGAAGAAGGTCTGTTGTCAAGGGACTCTGGCCTCCTTCCAATTGGAAATTCTTACCCAGTGTCTTAGATTTGCACAAAATGGGGCCATTAAACATGGAGACTGGGCTGCTTGGATCCTGCTGATCACAACTGTTAAAAGTAAGCCTAACAGAAATCTTGGCCATGATTATGTCTCAGACATGGGGAGTCAATAGGCTGGTAAGACACCTGCTGGGTATCCAGCTTCTGAAAATAAGCTGACTGGGGGTTAAGAAAAACCAGACTTTCAAATTGCAGTAGAGTGTGTGTGTCTGTCTGTCTCTCCCATTTTTGGATAAGAGGTGCTAGGTAGCTAAGAGTGCTGTGCGGAGGGCTACCCAACTAGGCCTGAGGCTCAGCAAGCATATAGGAACAGTGCCCAAAGCCCATGGCTTCTGGGGGTGGACACCAGAATATCCCTACCAAAGTCGGTTTGTGTTCAGACATAATGATCACACAGGGAGGTCACCACCACTGCTGGACACCAAGGAGGACACTCCCATATTCGAGGCCAGCTGGGCTCTTGGCCACGTCCTCATGGCCCTGTCCTTCCTCTGCTCCTTGCTCTTCACCAGCCCTCCCAAAGCAGCCATCTGCATCCTCCACAAACCACATTCGGCGTGGTGTTCATTGTGGCTGTTTCTGCATTTTGGATCAAACCGTGGCTGTGGTCACAGCTCATGGGAGGAAGACGAGGCACCTGGCTCCATCCCATCTGCGCCCTGATCCAACTGACTGGAACCCAGCAGGGAGCCCCTGCCCCCTTCCCAACAGACACGTCCAGCCTGGATCCAGCCTCCTCACATGCTCAGGGCTCAGCCACCCCCCGACACTGTGTCCTGGGCTACCTGGGCTCCTTGGCCCTGGGAAGCCCACCATGACTTTCCTGGCACAGAATCCTCCTGACACCTTCCATGAAGCCAAGATCCTGACCTCATGCTAGTCTTCTGCAGCGTCCCGGTCACCTTCCTCCCAGCTGACCTCAGTGCCCCAGGCAAGGTCACGGTGGCTGTGGGGGTCTCTCTTGCGGCCCTGCAAAGTGCTGCACTTTTCTGCTGAGTCCAGAGAGGAGCAGCCCACAAGGAATACAGAGTAAGACAGCTCCCAGGTGCAAACACATTAACACTTCACACTAGATCACCCCTTTTACACAAGCTAAAAATTAAATTTTCTACTCACCCTGTCATCGAAAAAGTAACCTATGTTCTGTAATTTCAGGGACACCAGTCCCTCAGTTATCAGTACAGAAGCTTCAATGTCATCTCAGACATCTTCTCAGCACAGGCAATCTATTACTCAGTGTGTGTTCCATTTCTTTTCATTATTTTTTTTAATGAATTGACATTCACTGTTTTCAGGTGTACAACATAGTGGTTTGACATTTACATACCTTATGAAACATTCACCATGGTTAAGTGTAGTTACCACCTGACACCATAGTGTTGTTACTGTATTACTATATTCCCCATACTGTACTTTTTACCCCTGTGCCAATATATTCCTTTAACAATTTAAGAAACATTCATTTATTAATGTGAAAATAAGGTGATCATATAGCATAAAATTTACCATCTTAACATTTGTAAGTGGCATTTATACATATTTTTTGTTTACCTCTCTCTACACCATACTAAAAGCTCCTGGAAGGTGGGTGTGAACCATGTCTGTCTTACTCACCATGGTATTCCCATCACCCAGCACATACCTGTGTTGAAGGATTGGAGGGAATCATTTGCCTGGAGTCCACTGAGGAAAGACGGGTTGGAAGTCAAACGTGGCTCAGCACCACAAGGGCACAGGTCAGAGAGGAGAGGACAATTTCTGCTGATGTCTTTGGGCATCCATCTAAGAACAGAGGCCTCTCATGCTTGTTGGTGTTAGCCAATGTGTGGAAAAGACTCCATGGTTTTGGAACCAGAAAAAACAGGACTTGAACCCCAGTTTTGCCCCATTAACTGCCTCTGCAACCTTGGGCAAAGTCAATTCACCTCTTGGCTTCCTCTTCTATAAAACGGAGGTTGAAAAAGCACCTACCTCCCAGGGTTGTTCTGGCTGTAGTGGATTGTAGCAGTTGGCATATTGCCAGTTTTCAGTTACTATGAGTTGGTCCTTTCCTTCTCCCCTTCCCTAGCAAACTGCAGCCTGAAGACAAAAGGACCCTAGTATTATCCAGCTTGTCAGACTGCCATGAGGCACCCAGCTCCAGAGTCCCTTGTCCTCTTCCTGTAAGCCTTCCCTAACCCAGTGTGTCAGTTCTCCAAAATCCCTTGTGCTACCTATCAAGTTCCTGTCTTAAATCCCTGAAGTGATTTGAGCCGGCGCACGTCCATGAGCTACGCTCAGAAGAAGCACTGAGAGGCTGAGAAAAATCAGCCCCAGAGTCTCTGGCTGCCAGAGTACTCAGGTCCTGAAGAAATGAGCTGGAATCAGGCCCTGCCATTAATTGGCTGAGATCTAGGGCAAGTAAGTAAATGATTAGCTTCTCCAGGCCATGGTTGCTCCTTCAAAAAATAGAGATAAAGGTCATACCTACTTTCTCCAGCAGTGATTCTCAGACTCTCAGTGCAGGTAAATCACCTAGGAGCCTCTGCTAGTTTCTGCTTCAGCAGGTCTGTAGCGGGACCCAATAATTTGCGTTTCCAACCAGTTCTCAGTTGATCAGTTAAGTTTCTGGTTTGGGACACTTTGAAAAACACTGTTCTAGGAGGTTGTGATGTGACACTCTTGGCGCAGTTCCTGGTACAAGGCAAGCGAATGCTTCTATTACCCTTTTGTAAGCACAGAAACCTGCGGGAACAGTGGTCCACGCAGCAATCAAAAGACTGCGGGAGCCAGGCAGACGGTGGTCACACCAGACGTCGGCGGAACCAGTGGGCGGGGCAGCCTGGTGATGACGTGTAAGGGGCGGGCCAAGCATGCGCGTTGCTGCTCCTGCGTGCGGGAAGAGAGGGCGCGGCTCTGGCTCCGGCCGGAAGCGGGAGGCCGCAGGGGCCGGCCGGCGGGCGTCCCCTTTCCGGCTGGTCCTCATGGAGGCACTGGGGAAGCTGAAGCAGTTCGATGCCTACCCCAAGACTCTGGAGGACTTCCGGGTCAAGACCTGCGGGGGCGCCACGGGTAGGCCGGGGCGGGGCTGGGGTCTCGGGGAGGGGGATGTCCTAGGGCGTGGCGGGGTGCCTGGACCCTGCCTGGCCTGCCGGGGGCTGAGGGAAAGGAACAGGCCATTCTGACCCTCGCTCCCTTACTGCAGTGACCATTGTCAGTGGCCTTCTCATGCTGCTACTGTTCCTGTCCGAGCTACAGTATTACCTCACCACGGAGGTAAGGGGCGGGCCCTAGCACGTGGGCGGGGCTTGGCCTTCACAGTTAGGAGCTTTAGAGATGCGAGTGGGGAAGGAGAGGCCTGGGGCCAAATCTGACTGAGGTGGTGCTGCCCCAGGTGCATCCTGAACTGTACGTGGACAAGTCACGGGGAGATAAGCTGAAGATCAACATCGATGTATTTTTTCCACACATGCCTTGTGCCTGTGAGTACCTTACCATGGGTGGTAGTTGCATGTCTTCCATATTCACACCTCCAGCCTTAGGTTCTCCAGCACAACCTCCTTCCCCAAATCCACTGCTACCCCCAAACAGGCCCACCATCTTCTCACTCTCCAAATCCCAGATTCCTTGCCCCTAGAATCCCTATACCTCACCCTGACTTCTTGCTTCCAGATCTGAGCATCGATGCCATGGATGTGGCTGGGGAGCAGCAGTTGGATGTGGAACACAACCTGTTCAAGCAACGGCTAGATAAGGATGGCATTCCCGTGAGCTCAGAGGCAGAGCGACATGGTAACTGGGGCCACATCTCAGATCCCAGAGCTGGACATGCCCAAGCCCTACCTTCTAGCAGGTGGACGGTGGCCAGCCCAGTGACAAATGAAGGAACTAAGACCTAGAGAAGTCAAGTGGCTAGCCTGGGACCCCCACCCCAGCTACTAAGAACGAGTGGGCTGAAATCAAGGCTTCTAGCCTATCTTGAGTAGAATACTCTATCTGGCTGTCATTCTCAAAGTCCCCAGTTCCTGTCTGTGTTTGAGTAACAGAAGTTTGAGCCTGGGTCCTATGTGCCATGGCCTAGGCAGAACTCCTCTAAATGGACCCAAGTTTCTCAGGGTATTTGCTTACCTATCCAGTTGGCTGAATTCAGCCCTTCATTCTCTTTACCTTTGTAATGCAAGGTGGCTTAAGGTGAGGAGTTTACATTCTTGAGTTAGATTTGCCTATTGCAACCTATAACATCAGCTATAAAGTGATAAACAATAGTATGTATTACATGGAATTGTAGGGCCAAATGAAATAATATGTGTATAATGCCTGGTACAGAGCAGCTGTTCGTATTTAGCTCCTTTTCCTCTCCCTAGGCAACCTCCCAATGCCTCTGTTGACTCAGTTTCCCACCAAAACAAACCCTCTTCAAAGCTATTATTTTTCATACCTCAAGGATTTCTCTTTTGATGAGTTTTATCATTCATTCAACATGTTGAACACCAGTAAAACAAATAGAATTTTCTATAAGACTGGAAATGGGATTTAAGAGATCAGAGTCAAGTTTGACTCTAAGTCTTTGGCCTGAGCAAATGAATGACTTGAGATAGGGATGATCAGAGAGGAGGAAGATGACTTTTTTGTTTTGTGAGAGAGGTAGGGGAATATATATCCACTACTGTGTAACAATTACACCAAAAGGTAGTGGCTTAATACAACAAGCATTTGTTTTACCAGTTTTTGTGGGTCAGGAATTCAAGAGTGGCTTGCTTGGGTGATGCTAAGAGCATAGCTTCTCTCTCTTGAGATTGCAGTCAAGCTGTTGTCTGGGGCTTCAGTTATCTGAAAGCTTGACTGGGGCTGGAAGATCTGCTTCTGAGAGGGCTCACATATTTAGCTGTTGGCAAGATGCCTTTGCCATCGCCACATGGGCCTCTCAGTAGGGCTGCTTAAGTGTCCTTACAACATGGCAGCTGGTTTTGCCCTATACAGGCGATCCAGGAGAGAGCAAGTTGGAAACCGAAACTTCTTTTATGACCTAGCCTTAGAAGTTGCACACTGTCATTTCTGCAGTATCCTAGTGGTTACACAGGTCAGCTCTAATCATTGTGGCAGGGCCCTACATAGGAATGTGAATACCAGAAGTTGAGGGCCATTAGGGACATATTAGAGACTGGTTCCACAGAGGAGGATCACAATTTAGGGGGAGATTTCAGATTTGAGTCATGTTAAATTTGGGATGCCCATTTTATACCCTAGTGATGTTAAGAAACAGGTGTACCAGTCTGAACTTCAGAGGAGGGCTGGAGAAATAAAAGTAGGAGTTATTAGCATGTAGATGGTATTTAAAGGCATTGGACTAATGTTCAGTAGGAGTGAATGTAGGTAGAGAGGTCTAAGGACTGTACCCTAGGTCCCTGCCATATTTAGAAGTCAGGAAATGAGATCCCAGGAAGGGAGATTGAGAGGGATTAACCATTAAGGTAGAAGAGAATAAGAGATGTCCCAAAAGCCAAATGGAGGAAGTATCAAAAAGAGAATGAGCAGCTGGGTCCAACACTATTGATAGTCCTGAAAATAAGGAGTGAGAATTGCTCATTGCAATTGTCAACACTGAGGTCACTGGAGAGTTTGAGAGGAATGGTGTTGATAGTGTTGGGGATGAAAATCTGATCAAAGATCAGAAAAGGAGGTGGGGACAGCAAGTACAATGACCCTTTCAGTCTTGCTATAGGAGAGAGGGGAGAAGTGAGTTGGGGGCTGGAGGAGAATGTAGGTGGAGTAGTGGGTTTGGTGGTGAGGTTAAGTTAGGGTCTGTTGCTTCTCTTTTCTTAGTGGGAATTGAAAGGTCATTAGCTAAGAATGAAGAAAGGGGAAGGGATTTGGAAACCTAAAGTGAGAGAACAAGATCTAAGTTTGTCATCTCAGAGAATAGGAGAGGGAATTGATCAGTGAAATAAAGTAGGATTGCCAGGCAGCCTTAAGGAAGGCACAGACAAGAAGTAGACACACAGACAACTACCCTTCAATAAAAAATAATTATCTACAAAAAAAAAGAAGTAGACGCACAGAGCTGAACTTAACTAGGGTCTGGGTTCTGCTAGGCTTATACAGCGAAGGGAGAAGAACAGATGATTTGTGGTTATGTGCAAGAGAATAACTACAGCAATGGACCATAGAATTTATTTTCCATTTTTGTTAAGATATAACTGAAATACAACATTGTGTAAATTTAGGATGTACAATGTGATGATTTGATAATGCATGTGTATTGTGAATGATTGCCACAATAACGTTAGCTAACACCCGTCACTTCACATAATTACCTTTTTTGTATGTGTGGTGAGAACATTTAAGATCTGCTCTCTCAGCAACCTTCAAGTATACAATACAGTATTGCTAATTTTAGTCACCAGAACTTATTCATCTTATAACTGGAAATTTGTACCCTTTGACCAACATCTCCCCATTTCCCCCAGCCCCCAGCCCTTGGCAACCACCAGTCTACTCTGTTTCTGTGAGTTTGGCTTCCTTAGATTTCACATATAAGTGAAATCATACAGTTATTTGTCTTTGACTTATTTCACTTAGTGTAATGCCCTCAAGCTTTATCCATGCTGCAAATGGCGGATTTCTTTCTTTTTTAATGGCTGAATAATATTCCATTATATATATATATATATACCACATTTTCTTTATCCATTCGTCTGTTGATGGACCTTAGATTGTTTCTGTGTCTTGGCTACTGTGAATAATGCTGCAGCGAACCTGGGACTGCAGATATCATGTCAAGATACTGATCTCATTATTTTTTTACATATATATAACCAGAAGTGAGGTTGCTGGAACATATGGTAGTTCTATTTTTAATTTGGGGGGAACGTCCATAATATCTATACCAGTTTATGTTCCCACCAACAGTGCACAATACACTTCCTTCCACATCCAATCAGTACTCATTATCTCATGTTTTTATTTTTATTTTTGGATAATAGCTGTTCTAACATGGGGGAGGTGATACCTTGTGGTTTTGATTTGCATTTTCCTGATAATTAATGATGTTGGGTACTTTTCCATGTACTTGTTGGCCTTTTACATGTCTTTTGAAAAATGTCTATTCAGGTCATTTGCCCATTTTTTATTAGATTGTTTGATTTTTTGCTGTCATATGAATTCTTTATATATTTTGAATATAAGCCCCTATTGGGTACATCATTTTCAAATATTTTCTCCCATTCCATTGGGTTTGTTTCCTTTTAATTTTGTTAATTTTTTCTTTTGCTATGTGGAAGTTTTATATTGTGATGTAGTCCTACTTGTTTATTTCTGCTTTCATTGCCTGTGCTTTTGATGTCATATCAAAAAAATCATTGCCAAGACCAATGTCAGGGAGCTCTTTCCCTATGTTTTCTTCTAGGAGTTTTATGGTATCAAGACTTAAAATTAAGTCTGTAATCCATTTCCAGTTAATTTTTGTGAGCGGTATAACAAAGGTCCAGTTTCATTCTTTTGCATGTGAATATCCAGTTTTCCCAACACCATTTCCCATTTGGACCAGTGAGGGAAGTGAGGGCATAAAGAGGTGATAGTTTCAAAGAATTAGTGGATTCTGAGTACCAGAGATAATGAACTGGGATAAAAGGATAAGTAGTAGAAGATTGGGATGCTTGAAATAGAATTTTGGAAGGTTTTCAGTGATTGGTGATAAAAAGGTCTAGGTATGAGTATGAAAATGGGTGGCTAAGGTAGGATGACAAAATAAAGGTTTCTGGAGGATATGAGGTCAAGGAATTGAATATGAAACCACCAGTAATGATGAGGTGGTTAAAGGCAGGGAGCCCGGTGCAGAGGGAGTCTGAGAAGCACCAGGGTGAAGTGGTAAAGGGGCATACACTTTGGAATTAGAGCTGAAATCTCCCACTCATGGTGTTGCATTGGGCAGAGTCACTTCTCACCTTTGAGCCTCAGTATCTCCTCAAATACGATGGGGATAATAAATCTCCCCCTTCATAGAGTCATTGTGGAAATGAAAAGAGACAATATTTATAAAGTATAGCAACTTATACTCAGCTAACATTTAGTATTCACTGCTATTGTTTTATTACTGTCACTTTTATTAAAAGAGTGTATGTGTAGAAGTGCTTAGTGTCTAACACATAGTATGTGTGCAATATATTAGCTGTTACTGTAATTTTTATTATTCCCAAGCCACAGGCCAAAGGGCCTATGCAGGGGTTGGTAGTATAGATTTCACTGTATCTGCCTCCAGCTAATGCCTCTGCCTCTGCCCTCCTCTTAGAACTTGGGAAAGTGGAAGTGAAGGTGTTTGACCCAGACTCCCTGGACCCTGATCGCTGTGAGAGCTGCTATGGTGCTGAGACAGAAGACATCAAGTGAGCCAGACCAGGGCTGGGGGAAAGGGAAGGGAAGGGCTCCTGTCAGGTGCTGTTTGTCAGCCATCCTCAGCCTCTGCTGGACTCTCTGGCAGGTGGGGCAGTCAGACCAAGAATCTAGAGGGCAGGGGGTGTGCCTTGATCACTGATACTGGTGCAGGTGATTGAGGCTGTGTGGCTGGGGGCTTCATAGCTGGGAGTGAGGCTGAAGTCAGCCCTGCTATGGTTCAGAGGTAGTTTCTGGAGTCCAACTGCCTGGGTTCCACCCTTGTGTCCTTGGGCCAAGCCAAATAATCTGTCTTGTGAAGGGGGATGATAAAACACCTTTCTCATAAGAGTAACATCAGGATTAAATGTATACTGTATGTAAAGCACTGAGATGGAATCTCCAGCCCAGATTATTAAGACAGCAATATATGGCAACTGCTGTATGTTTCTCAGGTCCTCGTCCCTTAGAGAGAGATTCAGCAGGTCTAGGGTAGGTCTGGGAACACATTGTTTATTGTTTATGTGTACAATTCAGTGTCATTAACTGCCTGTATAGCATTATGTGACCATCACCACTGTTAGTTCAGAATTTTTCATCACTCCAAGCAGAATGGGAATATGTATTTTTAATAATCCTGCTGCCGCTGAGGAAACATACTTTGAGAACATTTGGTGGTCAGGGATGAAACTCATGCAGGCTTCATTAGGGGGCAGAACTACTTTATTTCCCAAGGTTCCAGCACTGTTTTTGGGCCTCTTTGTCACCCAACACCCCCCTCTCCTACAGGTGCTGTAATACCTGTGAGGATGTGCGGGAAGCATACCGCCGTCGAGGCTGGGCCTTCAAGAACCCAGACACTATTGAGCAGTGCCGGAGAGAAGGCTTCAGTCAGAAGATGCAGGAGCAGAAGAATGAAGGCTGCCAAGTGTATGGCTTCTTGGAAGTCAACAAGGTACAGGTGGGATGGGGGCGGGGACAGGGCCAGCCAGGCTGTGGGTGGCCCCACTCCACTGTGAATTGAGAGCCCACTCATGGCCTTGGAGACAAGGGAAGGGAAGAAACTGCTGGAGAATGAGAGAGAATATCCCCTACAGGTGGCAGGAAACTTTCACTTTGCCCCTGGGAAGAGCTTCCAGCAGTCTCACGTGCATGGTGAGTGGTCCTGCATCAGCTGGGAGGTTTAGACCCTCGACACCTTGGCAAGTTTGAGTGCCCCTTCACCTGCGCTCTGTTCTTTGGTCTTTGGCCCAGAGCAGACCCTCATCTCAGGGTAGCAGTTTGGTCCAGTGGTTAAGAGGAGCCAGACTGCCTGGGTTCTGGTTTCAGTTTCAGACCTTACTGGTGGTATGAAACTTGGAGAAGGCTCCTTAATCTTTTCAAGCTTCAGTTTCCTGTTTTATAAAGCGGTGATGATAGACTTACCTCCTAGAGTGTTTGCACAGGTTAAAGATTATAGTACAGAGCTTGGCTTGTGGTGGGGACTTGTTTAAAAGATAGCCCCCAGAGGCAGATGGCCTGTGTGAGTCTTTGAGAGAAGCAGAGCTGGGTTGGAGCACAGGTTCTGTCACTCCCAATCTGTGTCTGTCACTCCCAATCTGGTATTGAGCCCTACTCAGCGTCGTCTTCTATAAAATGGAGCTAAACATACTAGTACTACTACCTACCTCATGGGTTTATTCACAGGGATGAATAAATGAGATTTATTCTTGTTCATTTACTCATTCATGCATTCACTACATATTTAGTAATCACCTACCATGTGCCATGTGCTATTCTGGGTGCTTATGATACAGCAGTTGAACAAAACAAAGTCCCTTTCCTTAGAACATTCTAGCAGAGACACAGACAATAAACAAGTATATAAAATATGTGGTATATCAGATGCTATTAAGTAATAACCAAAAAAGACAGGATAAAGATGATGGAGGTAGCAGCTTGGGTGAGACAATATGGGTGTATGCTGTTCTCTCCAGGCGTGCATTGGGAAAATGTGGGTTCACTTCCAGAACACCACAATTAAGCAAACATCACAGTAAAGTGCATCAAATGAATGTCTTGTTTTCCCAGTTCATATAAAAATTATGTTTATACTGTAGTCTGTTAAGTGTGAAGTAGCATTATGTCTAAAAATAAAAGTATATACTTTAATTAAAATAAACTTCACGGCTAAAAAATGCTAACCATCTGAGCTTTCAGTGAGTTGTAATAATACAGATCACCACAACAAATATAATAATAGAATGTTTGAGATATTGTGAGTATTACCAAAATGTAACACAGAGACAAAGTGAGTAAATGCTGTTGGAAAAATGGCACCAATAGACTTGCTTGATGCAGGGTGGCCACAAACCTTCAATTTGTAAAAAATGTAATATCCGCAAAGAGCAATAAAGTGAAGTGCAGTAAAATGTCTGCCTCTATAGGGTAGTCAGGAAAAATCTGTGACGGGGTCAGATTTGAGTAGTGAGCTGAAGGAAGTAAAGGAGCCAGCACAGGGCTATCTGGGCAGTGAGAAGCAGAGTGAGTGGCAAATGCAAATCCCTAAGGTGAGAATGTACTTATTGAGTTCAAGGCAGAGGGAAAAGGTTAGGGAGGCTGGAGCACAGAGAGCAGAGCTGCGTGGTTAGAAATAAGGTGAGAGAGATGGCAGGGGAGAGCTGCTGAGGCTTCTGTGTGGGTGTCTAAGTGACAAACAAGTAGGGATGGTTGGAATAGTTTGCCATGAGCAGCAGAGCTGGGGATTATTAGGGAAGGTCGAGGGACAGTGATCCGGAAGTGGCATACAAGGAGCAAGGGGGACCTCTCTTTAGGCCATGAAGAGGACTGGTGTGGGAGAGAAATCATCACCACCTGGGGGGCTGCAAGGAAAACAGTGCCTTCAAGGGAGAGCTAGGCTGTGTTTGGAACAAGAAGGTGAGGGGGGTGTTTAGAGGTTAAGATGTAGGGGTTTTGCTGATGAGTAGCAGGGCCTCATGGAAGGGTCTGGGAGGGATGGGAATGAGGAACGTATTAGGGTATGTGATAAGAGTCCAGGGGATGGGAGCTGGTGTGGCACTCCTGAGCTGCCCAGTGACTAAAGTAAGAAGTAATAGGAAGGGGTAGGGGTCCGTTGTGGAGGGGACCAGGAGGAGGCTTCTTAGCGGGGTCCAGACCCTGCTGCTGAGACAGGAATATTCCACTCTCCCTTTCTACCACGTATCTTGCTCTGTAGTCCCATTGAAAGGCTCTCAATCTTTTTTCTCTTCCTCCCTTCTTTCCTACCCATGCTGCAGTACATGCTGTGGAGAGTAAGTGGCCCTGCCCCAGGGAGGCCGAGCCCCACTTCCGGGGCAGCTGACTCTCCCAGGAGGGGGGAGGTGTGGATGGGCCTGGGGCCAAGGCCTTCTCTGACCTAGCTGCTGGGTAACTGTAGAAAGCACTGGCTGCACCTTAAAGATGGGCTTTCTTGCAGCAGAGAGATCGGGTTGGAGGGCTGGAAGAACTTGTTCTGGGACAGATGGCACAGGGTACCCATGGTGTCCCTTTGGGACTGAGGGAGGGGGCAGAGGAGTTAGGGAGAGTTTAGACAGCATTCTCAGGACCCACTTCACTTTGGACTTCAGTGATTGGTCATCGTTCACTACTTAATGAGAGATCAGTGGGTTTTGTTCCTGAGATGCAAGCAGGGCTTTGGTGGGAGTGAAGGTCTGGAATGATGTCCATAAAGGGCTCCCTGTATGTCAGGGCAGAAATAGGATCTGTGTTCTTAGGACCCCTGAGGGGGGCATGGACTCTCACACAGGCCCAAAGCAGGCCTCTTCTGGCTATCCTCAAGCAGGGCCAGGCTTGGGGAGGAATGAGGAGTAGAAGGGGAGCTGGGAAGGTTGCACTCCACAGGGAGAAGTGTGAGGGGTCTGAGCAAGGACTCTGTGGGAGCCGGGAGGCCAGTCTTGCTCAGCTGCTGACACCTTCTCCCTTCTCTCCTAGTTCATGACTTGCAGAGCTTTGGCCTCGACAATGTATGTACCGGGTGGAAACCATGGAGGCTAGGTGGGGTGGGAGGCTTGGTTGCTGCCTTCATTTCTCAGTAGGGATGTTGGGGGACAGGGGAGCTGATAAAACTATACCATCTTCCGACTGGGCATCCAATCTGAGAATCGAGTAACTGGGGGTGATTTTTAAACTTATGTCTGGCAGGCTGGAAATGAGGCATGGGGTTGGACAGGAGCATCCAGGGCAGAGGGAGCCTTGGGCAAGGTCAGCAGGGAATGTGGTACTTCCCAGGAACTACAAGGGCCGGTGTGGATAAACGTGGCTGGCAGCCCACAGAGGACCACACAGAACTTGGGCCACACAAGGAGCCTGGTCCTTCTCAGAGCAGTGGGAGGGGTTGACCTCCCAGTAGGCCAGTATCATGACAGAATCAGACTTGCATATTTGTAAAATAACTAAATTTGATTAGACTGGAGCAGGACAGGAGCAGGAGCTGGGGGGCTGGAGCCCCTCCAGCCTCAGCTTCCCTGATTTGAGACCTACAGGCAAAGCTAGCACCAGCCACACACGGTCTGTGCCCAGTCTGTTTGCCTGATATGTGGATGTAGCCAGAACCTCACATTCTGCAGCCCAAGGACTCTGAAGGGAGTTCCTAGATGGGGAGCTGGGGTTCCTATTTCAGTCGGATTCAGAAGAATCCCCATGTCTCTCCTTTCCCCCAATCTCCACACATCCACTACGAGACCCAGGTGTCCTTGTCTGCTGCTGTACTACAGAGCTTTTGATGGGGTGGAGCCTTTGGGGGCCTTAGTGCTTTGAGGCCCAGGTGTTGGTGTTGCTTACAGATCAACATGACCCACTACATCCGGCACCTGTCATTTGGGGAGGACTACCCAGGCATTGTGAACCCCCTGGACCGTACCAATGTCACTGCACCCCAAGGTACCAGCCTGGGAGGTAGCCCCCAGCTACCAAAACCCTACCTGGCACCCATGCCCCCTGCCTTTTTCTCCCTCCAGCCTCCATGATGTTCCAGTATTTTGTGAAGGTGGTACCCACAGTGTACATGAAGGTAGACGGGGAGGTGAGTCTGCAGGAGCTCAGATGTCAGAGTTCCTCTTGAAGCCAAGCACTTGAATCCCTTCAACCTGGGAAAGGAAGTGCTACTTTTATCCCCATATGATGACTAACAAGCTGAGGCTCCAAGAAGGTAGGTGATTTGCCCTTATAGCCAGAGTGCAGGCTCCAGGCTGTCAGATTCCAAAGTTCTTGTTCTTTCTACTTGCCCAGACTGCCTCCATCCATTCTTCCAGGCCCACTGTCTGTCTGCTTCACGGTTCCCTGTGGTCTGCACTGAGCTGGGCTAACCCTTCCTGAACCCGCCACTCCCCTTTTTGTTGTGGCCGTGGAGCAGCATCTCAGCAGACTGGTAGAATGTGTGGGCCTGAGGGGCAGAGGAAGTCAGGCCCAGCCTTGCAAGGAGCTTGTGGTTTGGCCTTGGAATTGTTTCTCATTTTTGGATTCCCACTGAGAGGATCCATCAGGTGTATCTGGGATTGGTAAACTGTACAGAGCTGGTGCCTGGAGGGGAAGCTGGGATGGTGCGGGCATTTAGGTGGTCCCCAAGCCTTGCAGTTGTTACCAACAGGGGGTCTTGTCTTCACACATTCAAGGCACTGCAGACAGGGGAGGGCAAGGTGCAGGAGTGGGGTTAGAAGCCATGTCATAGAGCTGGCCCTGGCCCAGACCCTGCTTCCATCGCAGGTGCTGCGGACAAATCAATTCTCTGTGACCAGACATGAGAAGGTCGCCAATGGGCTGATGGGTGATCAGGGGCTTCCTGGAGTCTTCGTGCTCTATGAGCTCTCGCCCATGATGGTGAAGCTGACGGAGAAGCACAGGTGAGGGTCGAGGAAGGGAGGGGCCTGGGCCTGCGGAAGTAGGGGTGCCTGCTGACCCTGCTGCCCCTCCGCCAGGTCCTTCACGCACTTCCTGACAGGCGTGTGTGCTATCATCGGGGGCATGTTCACAGGTTAGAACCTTGAGGGGGTCTATTTGGGGTTGGGGTGTGGTGCGGTTTTTAACACCTGGGCCCCCTGGGTTTGGGTTGGGAGAGAAGGGGTACATCAAAGGCCAAGGGGAGGTGCTGCCCTGGCCAGTTAGATGACAAGGCCCTGGAGGTCAAGCCAAGAGCACAGCCAGGCCAAGTCCCGCCCTTGTTTCCCTCCCCAGTGGCTGGACTCATCGATTCACTCATCTACCACTCAGCTCGAGCCATCCAGAAGAAAATTGATCTAGGGAAGACAACGTAGTTGTCCCCTTCCCTTCCTACTGTTCTTTGTCTTGTTTCTCTTTGGCCCTGTGGTCATTTTTTCAATCCTCTTTCCTCAACCCCCCACCCCTACACAAAAAGTGATTTGCAGCTCTAGGTTGATAAACTATTGATTGTGATAATATTTGCTGGTCTCCAAGAGTTCTTGGGTCTGGCTGGAGCCTGGGAACAACAGCCCATCACAGCCACTCACCAAAGGAAAATCAGAACTGATAGGTCAATCCAGATGTCCACTGTGAGCCCGGTTTGGACATCCTCTGGTTAATAGGGCTTTACTCAAACTAGACTGATGTCCACCCCACAGCCCTAACCTCAATCCCTCCTCTGCTTGGTCTTTAGGCCTTTCGGGTTCAGCCCCAGGGCTGAGCCAGACTTTTCCAGGATGAGCTTCCTGGAGCCATCATGGCCCCCAGGCTCGTACGTGTACTAGCCCAGTGGTTATAGGGTCCTGGGTACAGGCTGGGCTCGCCATCTCTTCAGTGATGACTAAGCTGGGGTCCCTCCCTTCCACTCTGGGCTCAGTCACCTGGTCCCCTTATGCTCCCTGACACCACTATGTGCCAAGTCCCTGCTGGCTCCTGGTACTGAGAAGGATCCAGCCAGGTCCTGTGCAGTCTCCCAGGTGGAGGCAGAACTGAAAAACAGGGAAGGAAGGTAGTAATGGCCATTCTAGAGCAGGGCCAGCATCATACCCTGGCTCTGGACCTAGTCAGGGCTTCCCATTACATCCATTAATGTGTGTGGACAACCAGGCCTCAAGACTTCATCACTCCATAGTCCAGGGATCCAGGGACATTAACAGCTGGGCAGTTCATGGTCATTCCTCAGTGAGTTTTAGTGTAAGATAGAATAGAGGAAGAGTCACAGAGAGGACAGAAAGCAAAGTAGGGTGATGAGAGTAAAAGCTCTGGAGGCACACAGACCTGAGGTCCAGCTCTGATGTCATCACTTGTCAGCTGTGTGACCTTGGACATGTTATTTAATCCCTCTATGAGCACTGGTTTCATCTGTCAATTGCAGGTGATAGTGCCAGCTATAGTGAGCATTGTTTTTCTGATCACGCAGAAACCACTCCCACTCATTAACAGTATCTTGAATTTCCTCTGGGAACCTCCCTGCCCACTCTCAGCTTATGTGTTTTGGGAGAAGGGTCAATTTCCTACCCCAAACTCCAGGGGAGGGCCCAAATCAGCGTGTCCCATCCCCCAGCCGCAGTGATGCAGCAAGAGCCAGGCTCTCTAAGGACTAGGAAAGCCAGCCTTCCTCCAGCTGTGAATATGGGGAGACAAGTTGCTGCAGCCATCCTGCTAGTCCCAGGGGAGAGCCCGTCTGCAAATGAGCTAGCCCCCAGAGGACAGCAAGAACCATAAGCAGGGCAGGTGAGGACCCAGCCATTGGCCGGAGCGGGAGCAACAGGTGTGCTGCTCAAAGTGTGTGATAACCTGGGTGGCCAGGGCTCCTTGGCCCTGGCCCTCCTGCCAGGCCCTATTCCCGGTGGCGGGGCAATGTGGGCAGCCTTCTATCCCTGTGAATTCGTTTGTCCAGTAACCCCCAGCACCTGAGTTCACCCAAGAATATCTCTAGTCCCTGCCCCCTGTATTACTATACCCAGCATAAACTCAGGGTTCAGAGTGGACACATAAGGTCTATCCAAAGAAATCAACTAGCTTATATTGGTGGGAAGGACTGCGAGGAGCAGGAGCTGAGGGGCTGGCATTATGGGATGAGTGTCTGAGGTCAGCTAGGGTTAGGGTTGGTGGAGGGGGCGGAAGACGACCTGGCTGATCTTGCTGGGCATGATGTAGAAGACGAGGAAGACCATGACCAATACCAGGAGCAGCACCGCCACCAGGATGTGCCAGTTCCAGCACCAGATGAAGAAGATGAAGGTCTTCAGTGGGTTCACGTACCAGTTGAAGGAGGTTTTTGGGTGATTGGGGGACAAAAGGTGGTGTCAGAATGGTGAGGAAGCCCCTGGGCCGCCCTCACAGCCCCCTGCTCAGGCTCTGGCCTGGCCTCCCATGCCACCCACTCACTTGGGCTTCTCCAAGGGCTCAGGCTCCTTCCGCCCCTTCTCCACTGGCTGCCTCTCAGCCTCCTCCGCCGTCAGCAGCTCAAACTGTGCTTCCACCTTCCCCTAGCAAGAGGGGAAAGAGAGGAGCTGGGTTCCGGGTTTGGCCCCTGTGCCCATGGGCTTAGGCCTGTCACCCCCCAATCTGGTCCCTGCCCTGGCCACACCCACCGTAAGGTTGTGATGTTGCCTCCGGGGTCTGTGAACTCTACTGGCCAGCCCTTCTCCTCCTCCGTCTCTCCTTGCCCGCCTGAGCCTCCTGCTACTCCCGCTCCTCATCCTCGGTTCCTGCAGCTTCACTACAGGCCGCCAGCCTCTCAAGCGGTGGCAACAGAACAGATTGAACCTTGGTCCTGCCCCATTTCTGGCCAGCTGCATAGAACAGAGCTCAGGGCCCGGAGCCCCTCACCTCACCATGTCCGGTAGCTGCAGCCCCAGGGATCCTGCAAGTCCTGGGCTCTCCAAACTAGGCAGGAGGTCAAGATCTGTCTGCGCCAGGGGGTGGGAGTAGCACTGCAGCACCATGAGTTGGGGCATCAGAAGTGAGAATGTGATGGTCAGGCCACAGTGATGGACCATATGCCACAGCCCAAACGACGCAGGTAACGGCCTGAGGAAACGGCCAGTGGCAGGAGCAGACTGCCAAAGCAGCCACCAGAGGCCCTGGAACCACAGTTCAGTGACCTGAGCTTGGGTTAGTCAGAGGACTGAGTTGGGGACTTCGGGCTGGGAATGGAGGTTTGCAGTGGGCATGTGCTCAGGACTGAATAAGTTCAGTAATTGGCCAGAGAGCAAAGGTTAGTGACCTCGGGTCTGAAACCCAGCATTCAGAGATGGTTTAGAGTAAGGAACCAAGGGCCTAGGGGGCAGCCCCTTGGCAGGGGCAGGGACAATGGGGACAGAAATAAGGGTTAGGGACTGAGGTAGGAGGAAGGCTGAGCAGTAACAAGGAAGTCATTGGCAGAGATGCGGTCATAGTCCCAGACCTGTGGGACCAGCACGGCAGGCTGCCAGAACTCAGCCTCCTCCAGAGTGGAGAGTCCAGGCTGATGCCGGACCTCACCTTCAGCTCCGTGGGCGGGTAGTCAAAGTGGAACACGAAGCACAAGTTGAAGTTCCCCTCCCTGGTCAGAGAGTTTAAGTGAACGTCTGTCTCCTGCTTGTCGTGCTCCAGCTCCTTCACCCAGCTGGAGCCAGGGGAAAGGTGCAGGTCCAGAGGCTGGCCATCGGCACGGGGGCCAAACCTGGAACCCAGCTCCTCACCCAGCCTGCCCCTCAGCCACCAGTGGGTCCCTTCACCCAGCTGCAGACACTGGAGAGGGCCTAGGAGACAGGGCTCTGGCTCAGCTCAAGGACCCTAGCCCATCTGCAGTCACAGCTATATGCATGGCCCTGCCTGTGGAACTACCTTTTCACATAAATGTCACTCGACTCCTCTCCAGTGAGCAGGTTCACATCATCCAGAACCACATCCTCTGTGTTCCAGATGACGACTCTGAGCTCATAGGTGGGGGGTGTATTAGAAAGGTTTCAGCCTCTGGCGAAGGGTCCTGAGGGGGCTTCAGGAAGCACGCAGGATCTGGGCTAATGACATTCACTGTGCACCTCATATGTGCCCAGCTGGGTGATCAGGGAAGCTGTGGTCCCTTAAAGGCAGCTCCAGGTATCACTAACCACCCCCCACCACAGCAGGTGGCACCAGGAACGGTCTACTGCTCCAAGCAGGCCAACAAGGTTCTCTGTCCCATCCTACTGGAGTCAGGACCCTGGAAGGTCAAGTTGCATAGCATCAGATGCAGAGCTAGCACCACTGCAAGCCAAAGTGACATGAAAGCTGACATTTCAGGGCAGAGAGGGGAGAAAGGCAGTTTTTGCAGAGAGGAGGGGGGTGGACAGCACAAAGCCCAGGTGAGAGCTTGCAGCCCCTGAGGGACAAAGGAGGGGCAGCAACATTCTTGATCCTGCCCCAGTAGCCCTATCATGGGATCACCGGTCTTGGCTGTCACGGGTTTTTCTGGCTATTGTTTTCTCTTGACCAGCATCGATTTCTCCTCACTTGCTGTCAGAACTCTGATTCTCTGTTGGTGACACCACCCTCACCCCACTGCTGTCAATCTGTGTGATTCTGGTGGGGAAGACCCACCCCTATGTGGCTCTAGAGGTGGGCACATCACCTAGGACATCATCCAGGACTGGCCAATCAGTGTCTTACCACCCCTGACCACAATGAGTAGTCAAGGGATTAACATGTGACCCACTCTGGTCCAGTGAGAGTCAGCCTTGAGGTATTTGCTCTAACTGGGAAAGAGCTGTTTGTTTTTCTTCTCCAGTAGTCTAGTTGGTCAGCTGTAAGCCTGGCACCGTTAGAAACCTTGCCCCCAGACTGAGAAAGCCTTCCAGAGAGTGACATCAAGAAAAGCAGAGCCCAGAGGTAGAAAGTGACAAATTGCTGACAACAGCTGAAGTACATACACCCTACACAGAATTCCCCTCTGACTGGCTCAGGTCAGAAGGGGGTTATATTGGTATTCAGACTCTTTTGATTGAAAGTGACAGACATCCAGTTCACAATGGCTTATGAAAGGGAATTCTGTGGCTCACCTAACTGTTGAAAAGCCTGGGCAGCAGGTTTTCAGAGAGCCCAACATGTGTCCCATAGGAGGACGGGCCCGGACTCTCTCACCTGATTGGCTGCCAGGGTTTTATGTCAACTGGGAGTGGGGCAGGTACATCTCAGGGGAAGATGTCAATCCACATGTGAAGGGATCCCTGGGGACAGGCTAAAGGATCTTGCTGGAGTCCCCACCTCCCCTGACAGCCCTGTGGCCAGAGGCTGTGCCTTGCCCCAGGTGGCGAGAAGAGCTGGAGCCAAGAGGGTACAGTGGGGCAGATCCTGAGGGATGAGGATGAAGGTGGAGTCTGAAGTGGGGGTTCCAAGGTTGAAATTAGATTAGGGGTGCAGGGATGAGTCCCCAGAGTGGAAAAGTAAGATCTGGTGTTCCTCAGGTCCAGATCCTAGGGACCTGAGCTAGACGTTAGGTTGGGAGTGCCAGGTCTGAGCTTTGTAGGCCCAGGGGTAGGGATATCACAGGACCAGTCAGGGTAGGGTTTTGGGGTGGTTCACGACTGCAGTGGGGATGCTGGGGACTGAGATCAGAATCAGAAGTGGCAGTGTATAGTGTCCACCTAGAGGTCTCGGGGAGAGGGCATCCTGGGACCCACAGTCCAGGACCAGGTGGGAGACCTGGGGTTCTGGGGTTAGCGCTAAGCCCTCTCTCACCTGCAGCAGCCCCAGGCTGTGGGGATAGTAGAGGGACCGCGTTTCTACATGCTCGGGTACCAGCTGGATCCCCAGCTCCGGCATCTCTGGCCAGTGCTGCAGCACCAGCAAGGCCTGGGCCTCCTCAGGGACCTCATTTGCCACCTTGGGCCCAACGCTACCTGCAGCAAGAGGCGTGTGAGCCTGAGTTCCACATAGTTCCCAACTCTCCTCCCTTCCTCCCCCAGCCCTTCATTAGAAGCTCTAAGCTGAGGCAGCTTCTGCAAAGGATAAAGCCCACAGGCTGGGAGGGCATGTCAACCAGAAAGCAGGGGGATGCTGCTATGACTTTTGCCAGTGAGGAGCTGGCAGTCAGAACAGCGGGACTGAAGGGGCTATGGCCTTTGCTCAAACCCTGCTTACAAACAGACCACCAGCCATTTACAAGGCATGAGCTTAATTCTGCAGTCACATTCTGTTCTGTGGGACCCCCTATGGGCCACCCTGTTTCTGGGAACGATTAGCTACGGCTCCAAGGGCTGCTTGGACTCTCTTCAACTTTGTACTCACCAACAAAGAGCGTTTTCTCCCCAGCATCAAAGAACCTCATCCTTACCCAACCAGATGCACCTCCTCTGCTTGCAGCAGGAGGTGGGCTCTGGGGGGCACACTGGACTAGACACTACCATATTCTACCATCTTGCTCCCTCTGGACTGTCTAGTGGAGAAGGGCTGGTACCTGGGGGCAGGGTCTCAGGCGTGTCAGAAAGACTTTGCTGCCCACCTTGACAGACCGAGCTCAGTATTCAGGGCCTGGGAGGCCACAGCGTTGGCACAGCCCTGCCAGGATCTGCGAAGGCTAGAACGCATCATGCCAGGCATTGTCCCTGAATCCCTGCCTCAGTTGGGGCCAGCACGTGAACACTGCTGGGCACAGAGGTAGGAACGGGGACCCATGAAGACATAGGATCCAAGTTCATAACTCCAACAGAAGAGAGATTAGACCTTGCTTAACCATTAGAATCAAAGATGTATGCCAGGTGCTCCTATGAAGGAGATGCTGGTATTTTTACTTCCAATTTGCAGATAAGAAACTGAGGCTCAGGTTAAGTGGTGTATTGGTTACAGTATCCTACCTCCCAACCCCAGGTCTTGACAGCTAAGCTATAATGTCTTGGTCATGGGAGGTCCCCTTCTGTGAAATCAGAGGAACTGGACACACCAACGGGAATGAGAACTTGAATGTCTTTGGTCAGACTCAGAATGGCTCCCAAGGGGCTGCTGTACTCACACACATGTCATACTGGGAGGCCAGCCCACGGTTCACTCTGTGGTGGCTATAGAACCGGTTTTCCATATCAGTGTGGGTCTTCCCAATGAGGTCGTCAGAATCCACAAGGTCATGATGGGACACCTCCCTGCCCTAGGAGGTGGTCTTGTCGGGGGAGGGGTGTCAGGGGTCTCAGCAACCTCTGCTCACTCCCCCCCCCCACCACGCCAGCTGCCTGAGTTGGAGCTCTGGGGCCCCAGGCTCCGATAGTAAGGCTGCTCCCCATTCCGAACCCAAGGGCCCAGCCTCACTCTCCAAAGACGGGGTTCAGCTGCTTGGGAATATAATGCTCCTTGGTGTCCTGCAGCTCCAGGCCAGCACTCACCACCACATAGGGGTCTGCTTTGCCACAGGGGTCTGCAGGAGCCAGGTTGCTGGTCTACGGGGACAGAACGGGGTGGGACTGAGAAGTGTCACTGTCATAACCCCAGGTTACCCCTGCTGGACCTAATCTCAGACTACATGTAAGAGGAAGTTACCAAGGGGAGATCTCCCACCTCAAGGAATTAACTGGGAGGTTGACAAGATAACTGATTTTCTTTTAAATTAATTATGGAAGTCTTAAGACATACAAATAGGTATAATGAAAGATGTAGAAAGATGTATAAAGGCTTTAATGTTCAATTGATAACTTTCCATATAGTTTGACCTTTATTTTTTACAATAAGTATATCTTACTTTTTAAATTATTTTAACAAAATGAGCATAAGTATGCCCAGCTTAATAAATAAAATACTACCAACAAATAGAAGCCCTCTGAATCCCCTTACCTGATTTAATTCCCTTTCCATCCCTGAAGCAGCTAGGACCCTTTAGTGGGGGTTTAATCACTAAAAAAAAAAAAGGAAAAATACTTTTACTACATACACATGCATCCTTAAACAATATATAGCACTATTTTGCATGTTTTTCAACTATATGTATTAAAGTGTTTTTTTTTTGGTTTTGATAACTATATAACTTAGTAAGTTTCTTTATTAAGCATAAATTATTGAAACATAGTTTATATACAGCAATATACTTTTAGTGTTTTTTACACTCCTACCTGCAATATGAGAGTTCCAGTTGCTCCACATCTTTATTAATACTTAGTATTGTCAGTCTTTTTTATTTTAGCCATTCTAGTATAGCTGTAGTTCATTGTGATTTTAATTTGCACTCCCCTGATGACAGAGCATGTTGAGCATCCTTGCACGTGCTTATTGACCTTATGTGTATTTTCTTTTCTGAAGGGACTGTTTTGCTCCACCATTGAGTTTTGTTTTGTTTTGTTTGGTATCAAAGTACAATTACATGAGCAACATTATGGTCAAGTCCCCACCACATACCCCATTATAGTCACTGTCAATCAGCATAGTAAGATGCTATAGAATCAATACTTGTCTTCTGTGTTCTACTGCCTTCCCCATGCCCCCACCCCCACTACATTATGTGTGCTCACCATTGAGTTTTTAATATTAAATATTACACTTTTAATTTCTAAAAATTCTATCTGGTCCTTCAAATTTGCTGTTTATTTTTAATACTCGCTTGTTCCTTGCTTGTTTTAAATTCATCCTTTTATTCCTTTAAACATTTTATGTATCATTGTTTAGTAGTCTCTGTCTAGTGATTCCAGTATCAATGTCCCTGGAGATCTGAATCTGCTGTTACTTTGCTATTCTTATTCACAGTGGCTTTTTCTTTGTATTTGGTACAAATCATGACTCATATTTGGTTTAACTCATCTTGAGGGGCTGGACTGCAGGAGTTCTAACAGAGAGGGCTTTCACTTCTTTCTGGTAGTTTCTGGGCAAATACAAACCTCCAACCACTTTATATTAAGTCCTCCAGTTGAGGTTTTGGGGATCATACAGATGGTGGGAACTCAGGCCCAAAACTGCACTAGAGCCAGCCTGTGGTCATGAATGCTTAGGGGAGACTTTTCTAACCAATGCCAAGATCAGGACAGGTAAGTTCCCTTGATGCCCCCCCTGCCTTGCAGGTTCCTGTTTTTGTTCATCTTTACGCTTAGGGTGTAGGCTTTGGGGCTCCACATTATATGAGGATTTTCAGTCAAGCTCCTCCCCTGGCTAGCCCTTGGGCTTTATCTTCTGTCCCCACTGCCTGTCAGCCATCCACAGGGAAGCTGAGTTCTCCAGGATCAGCAGTAACTGTCAGGGGAAAGCCAGCTTCAGCACTCAATTCACTCCCTAGGTTCCTGAATTGATTCTATTTTCTTATTTTCTGCATTTTTAATGCTCTGATACCTGGGGCCTTACTGATCCTGGAGAGAGATTGTCCCTCAGGGCTAGCAAAAAACTCACTTGTCAGAGTGCCTTTCATTGACAAACCAACCAACCCAGAACCCGTACTCTGAACCATCTGGCTTTTCTACTCAGGAAGTAATGTTTCTCTGCCCTAATCACCCCAGGACCAATTATCAGACACTAGATGCACTAAGACAGTCCCTGCACCCCAGAGCCTGCTGGAATTATTCAAACTAACCAATTGTAAGCCTGCTTACCCTAACTTTCCTTACCTTCCCCACAGAGACCACAATAAAGGCTCTGGCCCTCAGGTTCTCCTGGTCCCTCTGCCCCCGGACTGACCCCAGTGCTTCCTATGTGGCCCTGCAGAACACAGCATGCCCCCTCCTCTTGAGAACGAAAACAAACAACAGACTATCTTTTCAGTGGTAATCATCTCCTGACCTGTCGGCCATACCATACATGGATAAAAATAGATATTTAAAAACAGATCCTGCTTTTACTTTGGATGCTCTCCCAGCCTTGGTGGTTTGCAGTTTTAATGCTCTCCTGACTTCACAGTAATTGGAAGCTGGATTTTTGTTTGCTGTTCTCTTTCTTTTTGGATGATTTTCAGGAAGGGAAAGGAGAAATACCCCGCTGGTGTCACCTTCCACAAACTGGGAATTGTCCAACTTGCTTACTTCATCCAAATTTATGTTGGGAGATTTCCTTGTTGATTCATGTTGCTGTAGTTTGTTCAGTTTAACTGTGGTATCTGTTATAAAACTGACTCTCTCCTATTTAGGAACACTAACACTTGAAATATTTTTAAATTTTTTATTATTACAAATAATGCTAGAAAGTGCAATTCTTTTCTGTTTGCTTGTACACAAATGTAAGAATTTCCCTAGTATCATATCTGGAAGTATAATCACTGGGCATTGGCTATAAACATCTTCCATTTTACTACATATTGACAATTGTTCTCCAAAGTTGTTATGACAATTTACAGTCAGTAGCAGGTAGAATAATGCCCCTCCCCAAGATGTCCACGTACTAATTCCCTGAACCAATGAATATGTTACCTTACCTGGCAAAAGAGACTTTCAGATGTGATTAAATTAAGGGCCAAGAGATGGAGAAATTATCCCACATCATCCAGGTGAACCCAATGGACTCACTATGTCCTTATATGTGAAAGAGGGAGGCAAGAGAGTCGGAGAGAGAGATCTGCAGATGCTGTGCTATTGGCTTTGAAAATGATGAGGAAAGAGACCCTGAGCCAGGACACACAGGTGACCTCTAGAAACTCAACAAGGCAAGGAAACTATTTCCCCCAAGAGCCTCTAGAAAGAATGCAACCTGCCAACACCTTGATTTAGCCCAGTAAGACCTACTTCAGACTTCTGCCCTTCAGAACTACAAGATATTAAATCTGTGTTGTATAAGACACCAAGTTCATGGTAATCTGTTAGCAGCAGGAAATTACCACACATTCCCATTTAGCCCCCATGGATCAGCAGTGCCAACTCTGGCATAAGTTTCTATGTATCTATGTGTCTGTTCTGTTAAATTTCTACCTTGTCCCATTGGCCTTTTTACCTATTCCCAGGCCAAAACCACACTGGCTTAATTAGTATAGCTGTATAATAATTCTTGTCTTCCTCTATTGTTCTTCAAAATTGTCTTGGCTATTCTTGGCAGTTTGTTCTTCCATGGGAATTTTAGAATTAGCTTGTTAATCCCGGGGCAGCATATAGCCTCGTGCCTGGCTTATGGCAGCCACAATACTCTGAATGCTAGCTTGATCCCATTCTCCCTTTTTATCTACTCCCTTTACCATTCACCCTCTTTAGATAACCTGTTTCTTTAGTTTCTTGTTCATCTTTCCCGTACTTCTGGCCTATAAAGGAGCAAATGTGTATTTTCTTTTATCTTCTTTCTTACAGAGAGAGCACAGCCTACTGTAGGGACTCTTGTACCCGGTTGTGTGGACATATCATGGTTTATTCAACCATTCTTTTATGTGTGGGCATTTATTTGTAATGGTCTTCCATTTTCAGAAATTTTATTGTTTTCAAAACTGCCCGTCACTTTTGCTAGTCTCTTGTTCTCTGCTTGTGAAATATTTCGAACAGTTGTTTTACATTTCTAATATTTGAAAATTCTAACATCTGAAGCCCTTAAGAGGTGTAATTCCCCATTGTGTTGTTTTTTTTCTGACAATTTTTTCCTGGTAGATTGTTTTCTTATATTTTTTGTAATTTATGATTGTGAGTCCAGATTTGGTTATCTAAATCTATGGGAACTGTGAGGCCTAATTTGGGACTATTTCAAGCCAATCTCTTAGCTTTGAGTTTTCTGGACTAAGCAGATAATATTGATTTAAGTCTTAAGTCAATGTAAGTGCAAAACTCTAATAATAAATTCTCAGGAATGATTTTTTTTCTATTTCCTTCAAATGGAATTAAGGCTGAAACAGACCACTTATCTGACAGGCTTTCTTCCCAGTGGATGGGCTTCCCCTTGCCCACCTTTCACTGAGAGCAAAACCCTTCCTGGGTGGTGCTTCATGCAAGGGTCTTGACTGTGGCTCCTGCCTTGTATAGGCTATTAGAACCCAAGGCTCAGGGTCCAGGTGTGGACAAAACCTCTCAAGACAACCTGAGCTTCAGGGCTTATCTTCCACCTGGGATTCCTGCTGCCCCTTCATCTTGTGCCCATAGTGAATTCCCTTTATTATGAGCTTAGCATACATTTAAAAGGTTATCTAGCAAGATGTATCAGGAAGTTATTTCAGACCATCTAATCTGTGCTATTACTAGGAGCACAGGGTCAAAATGACACCTACTATCTATGTGCTAGGATTCTTAGATTTTGGTAGAACAGTGCCACAATTATATCTTAGTCAGAATCCCTATATTTAAACCAGATGAAAGCACAGCATCTGTTCTGGGGCTGGGAGCGAAGGGGCAGAGCAACCAACTAATTCCTCTGGCTCCCTGAGATGCCTTTAAGGACACTTCAGGGCCCAGCTGAGTACTGTATAAAAACCATAGCAGTGCAAGGACTTGTACAAAGGCATTGGATGACAGGCCATTGGGAAGCTTGCGATTCAGAGAAGGGCGTTTCCTAGAACTATATTCCCCATTCTATGGGCCTAGAACTACGAAGGAGTAGAAGACCTAAGCTTTACATTCTGGGTCTACCATGAGCAAACTTTGTAACCCTGAGGCTCTTAACTTCCTGCCTAAGACTTCCCATCTGAAAAATGAAAAAGCTGTACTCTGATCCCTGAGGTTCCTTCCAGATCCTTCATTCTGTAGGTTTCATGTACATTACCTTTGCAGGAGTGGGAGGCATGCCAGATGACCACACTCACCTTTACCACATTTACTCTGGCCAGGAGTTTGACGACTGGTTCTGTGGGATCTTCTGGGGAATCAGGAGCTCAGAGAATGACACTGCCTCTGATGCAGGGTAAATGAAGGAGCCCTGGAGTCAGGGAGCCAGAAAAGGCCCTGGTAAGAGAGCTTTCCTCCTGCATCCCCACCTGTGCTCCCTTTCTTTCCCCAAACTGACCTTGAACTTGCCCACAAGGGGTCTAGGCCCTTCTTCCTCTCCATCTCCATCCTGGCTCCCATGCCCTTGGTACAGAGAAACACATTCAGCCAGTCTTCAAAGTGGTTAAATTCTTCCTCCAGGGAGCTGATGTAGATCTGAAAGGGGAGGCCTTCAGTGACAGCCCAATGTCCAAAATCCAAGCAGAATCCCCTCTCCCCACCACCAAGTCACCTTCAGGGTGGCGACTGCTTTTTTCTGGGACATGGAGTCTTTGACTTCAGGCTCACCCTGCTCTTGGGCCTCCCCATCCACAGACATGAGGTTGTTCCCACCTGCGAATAGCAAAAATGCCCTTTGCAAAATACCATTTGACCCAGGAATTCCACTTCTAGGAATTTACCCTAAGAATGCAGCAGCCCAGTTTCAAAAAGACAGATGCACCCCTATGTTTATCACAGCACTATTTATAATAGCCAAGAAATGGAAGCAACCTAAGTGTCCATCAGTAGATGAATGGATAAAGAAGATGTGGTACATACACACAATGGAATATTATTCAGCCATAAGAAAAAAACAAATCCTACCATTTGCAACAACATGGATGGAGCTAGAGGCTATTATGCTCAGTGAAATAAGCCAGGTGGAGAAAGACAAATACCAAATGATTTCACTCATATGTGGAGTATAAGAACAAAGAAAAACTGAAGGAACAAAACAGCAGCAGAATCACAGAACCCAAGAATGGACTAACAGTTACCAAAGGGAAAGGGACTGGGGAGAATGGGAGGGAAGGGAGAGATAAGGGTGGGGAAAAAGAAAGGGGGTATTACAATTAGCATGTATAATGTGGTGGGGGGGCATGGGGAGGGCTGTGCAACACAGAGAAGACAAGTAGTGATTCTACAACATCTTACTACGCTGATGAACAGTGACTGTAATGGGGTTTGTGGGGGGGACTTGGTGAAGGGGGGACCCTAGTAAACATAATGTTCTTCATGTAATTGTAGATTAATGATAACAAAAAAAAAAATGCCCTTTGCAAACACTGGTATGGGGGCAGGGAGGGAGACAGACAGAGCAAGAGCAAGCCAAACCTCTTAACTGAATCCCCAGATTCATCCATTTCATCCTCATCAGAGTCTGCCTGAAATGAAAGGGCATGTCAGAGGTTCTCCCCTACCCTTCACATCCTTAATCTACCCCTTTGCCAGGTTGGGAGTTGGGAAACTTTAGCTCAAATTCCAGCTGTGTAATCCACTTGCATTTTCAAAGCTCCAGTTTATTATCTAGTCCTGCACTAAGACAGGAACCAACAGCTACATGTGTCTAGTGAGCACTTGAAATGGGTTAGTCCAATTGAGATGTTCTGTGAGTGTAAAATACACATCAGATTTGAAAAGACATAGTATAAAATAAGAATGTAAAATATCTCATTAATTTTCATAATGGCTACTAATGAAATGGTATTTCAGATATATTAGGTTAAATAAAATAATAATTAAGACACCTTTTACCTGTTTCACTTTTTAAAAAAATGTGGCTACTGCAAAGGTTAAAATTACATACATGACTTGCATATTTCTGTGGGACAACACAGCTCTAGATAACAGATCAATAATCTCCAGCTTCTGGGATGGTTGTGAAGATGAGGAGAGATGATGGTAATGAAGAGCTCTGACCAACTACAGAGCTCCACATCTGACAAAATCCTTGCCATTTACCCTCCTCTGCCTTCAGCCCCGACAGGGGGCACCCCCCTGCCCCCACCTGCCCATGGAACTCCTGCAGTCATGCATAGTACTTGGACCACCAGTCAAGCTCTTCAGGATCTGGGATATCCTCCAGTGCAGGGCCTTGATTCAGGAGGCCTCCCGGGGAGAGCTTCTTCAGAGGAGCCTGAGGAAGACAGGACTCAGGGCCCCTAACACAGCACCACCCTAAGTCCTGCCAGTCCCTTCTCCTCCCATCTCCCATACCCCATCACCTTTAGGAGCCATCTGGGCATCCCCACCCCAGCCAGGAAGAGTTTCATGGACTTCTGTCCTGGGAGAAGGGAAATGACACCAGGAGGCAGTGAGGCGAGTAGAAGTTAGAGTCCATGCCCCACTGGAGGATTCCCTGGGGCCATCCCTGCCAGGAACCAGAGGGGCTCTGTCTGGCAGCCCTAAGGCAAAAAGGCCCCTTACTTTGAGGTCCCTCGGGCCCATCTTCCTCTTCTCCTTGCTCCTCAGGGGGATCCTCATGACCCTGGAGTGTGAATCGCAGCAAGTGGGGGACAATGTGGGAACCCATTAGCACTGTGCGGCCAAAGGCCTGGCACTCAATCACCAGGGATCCTGAGTGGGGGCTGCAGGAAAGGCTGCTCTAGCAAGTCCTGGGGATGGGGAGAGAGAAACTGTGTCTCTGAAGACTTGGGGAGGAGGGAAAGGCAGCAGAGAAAGATGGAAAACAGTGCAGCTAAATCTGCATTCTAAGCCCAGCTGTGCTACAGCCTCCCTGTGTCATGTCCGATAAGTCACTGAGCCTGTTACCCAGGAAAAGAAGGGACACAATTGTGGATTTTAAAGACTGTTGTAAATAACAAATGACATAATAGAGACAAAACTACTTTGAAGCCTACAAAGTGTTATCAGAAACATGATATTATTATTTTTATTATTATCTGAAGGACCAATGCTCATCTTGTTAATATAGATTTAAAACCATAAAAATATATATGGACATATGGATTAAAGATGGCAGCGTGAGAGGAGAGACAGAGGCTTCCTCCTAAAACTGGATACAATTAGAAAATACAGTTGGCGCAACTAATCCTGAGAGAGCAACAGGAAAGAGGACGCGTCAGACTGCACACACCTGGGGAAAAGAGCAGACCTCACCGAACGGGGTAATGTACCAGAGCTGTGGCTCCGTGGGACCTGAGCCCCTCCCCCACCCCAGCTCACCGGCAGGAGGAAGACAAACGGAGCAGGGAGGAAGTGGAGGCCTGGGACTGCTGAATACCTAGCTCCAGAGATCTGCGCTGGGAGCACAAACCTACATTTCATGGTGCTTTCATCATACTCTTCTGATTACAGGGTTGGAAAGCTGGGACAGGTGGAGTTCCTGGGGAGACTGGGATTCCAGCCACTTTGGAAAGCAGGGATCCATATCCGGCTGCTCTGGGACAAAAGCTTATATGTGTGTGCCCGGCCCACTGGCTCAGGCAGTGGAGACAGGCACAGCAGCCGGGAGGCGGGGAACAGCTCTTTCCTACCCCCAGGCACCAGTACCGCTCCCCTGCAACCCCCAACATTGCTTTAGGGGCTGAGCAGCTCCAGTATAGAGCTTCTGGAAACTAGAGGGTGCCATATACAAACATGAAACGCCAAAGAAACCTGGTCCAGAGTAAAATTATTAATACAACTCCCAAGAAAGATTTAAATGATATGGACCTTGTGACTCTTCCTGAAAAATATATATGCTCTTCAAGGGAAACAAAAGCAAAAATGAACAAATGGGATTACATCAAACTAAAAAGTTTCTGTACAGCAAAGCACACCATTAGTAGAACAAAAAGGCATCCTACAGTATGGGAGAATATACATATCCAATAAGGGGTTAACATCCAAAATACATAAAGAGCTCGCATGCTTCAACACCCAAAAAGCAAATAACCCGATTAAAAAATGGGCAGAGGATATGAAGAGAGAGTTCTCCAAAGAAGGAATTCAGATGGCCAACAGGCACATGAAAAGATACTCTACATCACTAATTATCAGGGAAATGAAAATTAAAACCACAATGAGATATCACCTCATACCAGTTAGGATGGCCAACATTGAAAGACTAGGAACAAATGCTGGCAAGGATGCGGAGAAAGGGGAAACCTCCTACACTGCTGGTGGGTTTGTAAATTAGTTCAACCATTGTGGAAAGCAAAATGGAGTTTTCTTAAAAAACTAAAACTAGAAATACCAGTTGACACAGTCATTCCACTTCTAGGAATTTACCCAAAGGAAACAAGATTCCTGGTTCAAAAAGACATATGCACCCTTATGTTTATCGCAGCACTATTTACAGTAGCCAAGAAATGGAAGCAACCTAAGTGTCCATCAGTAGATGAATGGATAAAGAAGATGTGGTACATATACACAATGGAATATTATTCAGCCATAAGAAGAACACAATCCTACCATTTGCAACAACATGGATGGAGCTGGAGGATATTATGCTCAGTGAAATAAGCCAGGCAGGGAAAGAGAAGTACCAAATGATTTCCCTCATTTGTGGAATATAACAACAAAGCAAAACTGAAGGAACAAAACAGCAGCAGACTTACAGACTCCAAGAAGGGACCAGTGGTTACCAAAAGGGAGGAATGGGGAAGGGTGGGTGGGGAGGGAGGGAGAAGGGGAGAAAGGGGCATTATGATTAGCATACATAAAGTAGGAGGGTCATGGGGAAGGCAGTATAGCATGGAGAAGACAAGTAGTGACACTATAGCATCTTAACTACACTCAAGGACAGTGACTGCAATGGGGTGTGATAGGGGGACTTAATAATATGGGTGAATGTTGTAACCACAATGTTGTTCATGTGAAATCTTCATAAGATTCTATATCAATGATATCTTAATAAAAATAAATAAATAAATGAAAATTCAAACACACACACACACACATATGCCCTTTAACTTAGGAATTCTGTATCAATGGATCCTAAAAGGGGAAAGCCAGTAACTATATTACTGTATTGCTGGGTTTTATATATATGTGACAATTATAGTACAAAGGGGAGAGGCAGGAACGGAGCTATAATGGAGAAAAGTTTATCTACTTTACTGGAACTAAATTAGTATTGATCTTAAGTAGACAGTGAAAAATCAGTATGCATATTACAATCCCTAGAGCAACAACTAAATAAAAATCAACAAAGGAACTAAAGTAGTACACTAATAAATATCCAATACAAAAGAAGAAGATAAAGGAGGAACAAAAAATATATGAGACATATAGAAAACAGCAATATGGCAGATGTAAATCCATCCATATCAATAATGGCATCAAATGTGACTTGAAGTATATTAAACACTTCAATCAAAAGACAGATACTGGCAACTGGATTTAAAAAAGAAGTGTAACTACATGTTGTCTAAAAGATACTCTTAAGAAATTCACATATAGGTGCAAAAGAAAAGAATGGGGAAAGATATGTCATGCAAAAAGTAACCACAGAGCTGGAGTCACTATCAGACAAAATAGACTTTAAGAAAAAAACCTACTAGAGACAAGAGGGACATTTTATAATGATAAACAGATCAATTCACAGGAAGCAAGACAATTATAAACATATATGCATATAACAACCAAATCTCAGAATACAAGAGTAAAAAATGACAAATAAAGGGAGAAACAAACAATTCAGCAATAGTAGTTGGAGATTTCAATATCATATTCTCAAAAAGGGATAGAACAACTAGAGAGAAAATCACCAGGGAGGCTTCTTTTTTTAAGAAGGCTTGAATCACACTATCACCACAACTTGATCTGACATTGCCAGAACACTCCACCCAACAATAGAAGAATGCTCATTCTTTTCAAGTGCACAATGGAGAGAGAAATACGTTGTCCTCAACTTGCATTTTGAGATGAGAAACGAGAGGAAACACTCCTTGGAAGTTCAATGAGAAAACCACTTTCAGTTTCATCATCTTATAGCACAATGTTTTCAAACTGGAAACTCCTGCATGTGAAACAAGATCATGAAAGTGTTGGGAGTTTTTGTTGTTTTGCCCCCATACTGGCTGGTACCCCTAGGCTTTGTTCCAGTCACCCCCTCACACATGCTCAGCACTTTTCAGTTTACAAATCCCTTTCACCAAGATCCTTTCTCTCACTGGCTCCTCATAGCACTCCTGCAAGGTGGTATTTGGTGTAGTTCCTTCAACCTTTCTTTTTGTACCTGTTACTCCCTTTAACAAAAAACAAAAACAAAAAACACTGAAGTTCAAATATGAGGAGTGACTTGACAAGCACCCAACTGTCATTGCCAGAATTTGACTCCAAAGTCCATAGTACAGTAATTACAAATTTCACAAAGAATGCGTTTTTCTTCTTGCTACTGGTGTCTCAGAGAATAGATAGATTCCTTGAGACTCATACTACATGACACATGGCTAATCCACTCATTCAAGAGTCAAGAAAGTACCACCAGTTTGTGGATTAATCCAGGGATCAGCAAACCAGAGCCTACAAGCCAAATCTGGCTCACTGCCCATTTTTGTAAGTAAAGTTTTATTGGAACATAGTTATATTCATTTATTTGTTGTTATTGCTGTTCTCATGCTACAATGGCAGAGTTGAGCTGTATGGCCCACAAAGCCTAAAATACTATCTGGCCCTTTATAGAAAGTTTGTTGAAACGATTAAAGATGGCGGCATGAGAGGCGAGACAGAGGCTTCCTCCTAAAACCGCATATAATACGAAAATATAATTAATACAACTAATCCCAAAAGAGCAACAGGAAAGAGGACTGTGCCAGACTGCATACACCTGGAGAAAATAGAAGACCTCACTGAACACGGTAACGTACCAAAGCTGTGGCCTGGCAGGACTCAAGCCCTTCCTTAACCCCAGCTTACCGGCAGGAGGAAGAGAAATGGAGCAGAGAGGGAGTGGAGGCCTGGGACTGCTGAATACTAACTCTGGAAATATGCTCTGGGAACACAAACCTACATTTCATGGTGCTTTCATGATACTCTCGTGATTACGAGACTGGAAAGCTAAGACAGGCAGAATTTTTGGAGAGACTGAGATTCCAGCCACTTGTGGAAAGCAGGGAACCATATTGGCTGCTCTGGGACAAAAGAAAGGTGGGCAATCTGAGAGACTTCCTAACAAGGAAGCCCTTAGCAAGAAGGCAGCTAAAGGGGCAAGGACTGCACAAAGCTTACTGTTCAGGAGAAAGGACAGGTAGACAAAATTGTCTGGGTGCACTCTGCCCAGCAGGTTGGGAGCTTTCATGATCTTCAGGTGCTCCAGCTCCCTGGCTGGCTACACAGCTCCAAGGTCCCCCTCCATGATACACAGCCTACTGTGCCTTTCTCCCAGCCAGCCATTTAAATTTGAGGGAGGGATTAAACAATCTCCAGAGAAGCAAAATCTGAGAGAATTTACCTCCCACAAACCATCTCCACAGTGTATTTTGGAGGGACTGCTATAGATGGAAGTGTTCCTAAGCTTTAAGAGCTGTCACCAGAGGTAATAAAACCACAGTAAAGAAAGTAGAACAAGGGAAACAAAAGCAAAGATAAACAAGTGGGACTATATCAAGCTGAAAAGCTTCTGTACAGCAAAGGACATCAATAGAACAAAAAGACATCCTACAGTATGGGAGAATATATTCCTGAATGACATATCTGATAAAGGATTGACATCCAAAATATATAAAGAGCTCATGTACCTCAACAAACCAAAAGCAATTAAGTCAATAAAAAAATGGGCAGAGGATATGAACAGACACTTCTCCAAAGGAGAAATTCAGATGGCTAACAGACACATGAAAAGATGCTACACATTGCTAATCATCAGAGAAATGCAAATTAAAACCACAATGAGATATCACCTCACACCAGTAAGGATCACCACCACCGAAAAGACAAACAACAACAAATGTTGGAGAAGATGTGGAGAAAGTGGAACCCTCCTATACTGCTGGTGGGAATGTAAATTAGTTCAACCATTGTAGAAAGCAGTAAGGAGGTTCCTCAAAAAACTAAAAATAGAAATACCATTTGACACAGGAATTCCACTCCTAGGAATTTATCCTAAGAATGTAGCAGCCCAGTTTGAAAAAGACAGATGCACCCCTATGTTTATTGCAGCAGTGTTTACAATAGCCAAGAAATGGAAGCAACCTAAGTGTCCATCACTAGATGGATAAAGAAGATATGGTACATATACACAATGGAATATTATTCAGCCATAAGAAGAAAACAAATCCTACCATTTGCAACAACATTGGATGGAGCTAGAGGGTATTATGCTCAGTGAAATAAGCCAGGCAGAGAAAGTCAAGTATCAAATGATTTCACTCATATGTGGAGTATAAGAACAAAGAAAAAACTGAAGGAACAAAACAGCAGCAGAGTCACAGAACCCAAGAATGGACTAACAGTTACCAAAGGGAAAGAGACTGGGGAGGATGGGTGGGAAGGGAGGGACAAGGGGGAAAAAGGGATATTACGATTAGCAGACATACTGTTGTGGGTGGGGGACATGGGGAGGGCTGTACAACATAGAGAAGACAAGTAGTGATTCTACAGCATCTTACTACACTGATGGACAGTGACTGTAATGGGGTATATGGGGTGGATGTGATGATGGGGGGAGTCTAGTAACCATAATGTCGCTCATGCAACTGTAGATTAATGATACCAAATTTTTTTTAATTAAAAATTTTTTAAAAAGAAAAGAAAAGAAAGTAGAACACCTAATTACTAAGCAAATGCAAACTTAAATTAACTATCCCCAAAGTCAATCAAGGGATAGATAAAGAGTACAGAATATGATACCTAATATATAAAGAATGGAGGAGGAAGAAAAAGGAGGAGAAAAAGAAAAGCACCTTTAGATTGTGCTTGTAATAGCATATTAAGTGAGTTAAGTTAGACTCTTAGATAGAAAGGAACTTCACCTTGAACATTTGGTAACCACGAATCTAAAGCCTGCAATGGCAATAAGTACATACCTATCGATAATCACCCTAAATGTACATGGACTGAATGCACCAATCAAAAGACATAGAGTCGCTGAATGGATAAAAAAACAAGACCTATCTGTATGCTGCCTGCAAGAGACTCACTTTAAACCCAAAGACATACACAGACTAAAAGTGAAGGGATGGAAAAAGATATTTCATGCAACTAACAGGGAGAAAAAAGCAGGGGTGGCAGTACTTGTATCAGATAAAATAGACTTCAAAACAAAGAAAGTCACAAGAGACAAAGAAGGACATTACATAATGATAAAAGGGTCAATCCAACAAGAAGATATAACTGTTATAAATATCTATATGTCCAACACAGGAGCATCTACATATGTGAAACAAATACTAACTGAATTAAAAGGGGAAGTAGAGTGCAATGCATTCATTCTAGGAGACTTCAACACTCCACTCACTGTGAAGGACAACACTGTGAAGATCAACCAGACAGACAATAAGTAAGAAGACAGAGGCACTGAACAACGCACTAGAACAGATGGAACTAACAGACATATACAGAACTCTACACCCAAAAGCATCAGGATACACATTCTTCTCATGTGCACATGGAACATTTTCAAGAATAGATCATATACTAGGCCACAAAAAGAGCCTCAGTAAATTCAAAAAGGTTGAAACTGTAACAACGAGTTTCTCAGACCACAAAGGTATGAAACTAGAAATAAATTACACAAAGAAAATGAAAAATCCCACAAACACATGGGGGCTTCACAACATACTCCTAAATAACCAATGGATCAATGATGAAATAAAAACAGAGATCAAGCAATATATGGAGGCAAATGACAACAATACTTCAACACTGCAAAATCTGTGGGACGCAGCCAAGGCCGTGCTAAGAGGTAAGTATATTGCAATACAGGCCTTCCTCAGGAAAGAAGAACAATCCCATATGAGCGGTCTAAACTCACAATTAATGAAACTAGAAAAAGAAGAACAAATGAGGCCCTAAGTCAGTAGAAGGAGGGTCATAATAGAGTAGAGCAGAAATAAATAAAATCAAGAATAAAACAATAGAAAGAATCAATGAAAGCAAGAGCTGTTTCTTTGAGAAAATAAACAAAATAGATAAACCCCTAGCCAGACTTATCAATAAAAAAAGAGAGTCTACATAGATAAACAGAATCAGAAGTGAGAAAGGAAAAATCACTACAGACACCACAGAAATACAAAGAATTATTAGAAAATACTATGAAAAATTATATGCTAACAAACTGGATAACCTAGAAGAAATGGACAACTTTATAGAAAAATACAACCTTCCAAGGCTGACAGAGGAAGAAACAGAAAATCTGCACAGACCAATTACCAGCAACGAAATCGAACTGGTAATCAAAAACCTACCTAAGAGCAAAACTCCTGGACTAGAAGGTTTCACTGCTGAATTTTATCAAACATTAAATGAAGACCTAATACCCATCCTCCTTAAAGTTTTCCAAAGAGCAGAAGAAGAGGGAATACTTCCAAACTCATTCTATGAGGCCAGCATCACTCTAATACCAAAACCAGGCAAAGACACCACACACAAAAAAAATTACAGACCAATATCCCTGATGAACATAGATGCAAAAATACTCAACAAAATATTAGCAAACCGAATTCAAAAATACATAAAAAATATCATCCATCATGATCAAGCAGGATTTATTCCAGGGATGCAAGAATGGTACAACATTCGAAAATCCATCAACATCATCCACCACATAAACAAAAAGGACAAAAACCACATGATCATCTCCATACATGCTAAAAAAGCATTTGAAAAAATTCAACATCCACTCATGATAGAAACTCTCAACAAAATGGTTATAGAGGGCAAGTACCTCAACATAATAAAGGCCATATGTGAGAAATCCACAGCTAACATTATACTTAACAGCGAGAAACTGAAAGCTTTTCCTCTAAGATCGGGAACAAGACAAGGATGCCCACTCTCCCCACTTCTATTCAACATAGGACTGGACATCCTAGCCACAGCAAACTGACAACACAAAGAAAAAAAAGCACATCCAGATTGGCAAGGAAGAAGTTAAACTGTCCCTGTTTGCAGATGACATGATATTGTACATAAAAATCCCTAAAGAATCCACTCCAAAACTACTGGATCTAATATCTGAATTCAGCAAAGTTTCAGGATACAAAATTAATACACAGAAATCTGTGGCATTCCTATACACTAACAATGAACTAGCAGATAAATCAGGAAAACAATTCCATTCACAGTTGCATCAAAAAGAATAAAATACCTAGGAATAAACCTAACCAAGGAAATGAAAGACCTATACTCTGAAAACTACAAGACACTCATGAGAGAAATTAAAGAAGATACCAATAAATAGAAACACATCCCATGCTCATGGATAGGAAGAATTAATATTGTCAAAATGGCCATCCTGCCTAAAGCAATCTACAGATTCAATGCAATTCCTATCAAAAGACCAACAGCATTCTTCAATTAACTAGAGCAAATAGTTCTAAAATTCATATGGAACCACAAAAAACCCTGAATAGCGAAAGCAATCATGAGGAGGAACAATGAAGCTGAGGGGAATATGCTCCCCGACTTCAAGCTCTCCTACAAAGCCACAGTAATCAAGACAATTTGGTACTGGCACAAGAACAGACCCATAGACCAATGGAACAGACTAGAGAGCCCTGATATAAACCCAACCATATATGGTCCATTAATAAATGATAAAGGAGCCATGGATGTACAATGGGGAAATGACAGCCTCTTCAACAGCTGGTGTTGGCTAAATTGGACAGCTACATGAAAGAGAATGAAACTGGATTATTGTTTAACCCCGTACATAAAAGTAAACTTGAAATGGATCAAAGACCTGAATGTAAGTCATGAAACCATAAAACTCTTACAAGGCAAAATAGGCAAAAATCTCCTGAATATAAGCATGAGCAACTTCTTCCTGAACACAACTCTTAGAGCAAGGGAAACAAAAGCAAAAATGAACTCATGGAACTACATCAAACTAAAAAGTTTCTGTATAGTAAAGGACACCATCAACAGAAAAAAAAGGCATCCTACAGTATGGGAGAATATATTTGTAAATGACATATCTGACAAGGGATTAACATCCAAAATACATAAAGAAATTACATGCCTCAACACCCAAAAAGCAAATGCAAATAACCCAATTAACAAATGGGCAGAGGATATGAAGAGACAATTCTCCAAAGAAGAAATTGAGATGGCCAACAGACACATGAAAAGATGCTCCACATCACTAATCATCAGGGAAATGCAAATTAAAACCACAATGAGATATTACCTCACACCAGTAAGGATAGCTACCATCCAAAAGACAAACAACAACAAATGCTGGCAAGGATGCAGAGAAAGGGGAACCCTCCTACACTGCTGGTGGGAATGTAAGCTAGTTCAATCATTGTGGAAAGCATTATGGAGGTTCCTCACAAAACTAAAAATAGAGATACCATTTGATCCAGGTATCCCACTCCTTGGAATTTACCCAAAGAATACAACTTCTCATATTCAAAAAGACATATGCATCCCTGTGTTTATCACAGCACTTTTTACAATAGCCAAGATATGGAAGCAACCTAAGTGTCTATCAGTAGATGAACAAATAAAGAAGATGTGGTACATATACACAATGGAATACTATTCAGCCATAAGAAATAAACAAATCCTACCATTTACAACAACATGGATGGAGCTGGAGGACATCATGCTCAGTGAAATAAGGCAGGCGGAGAAAGACAAGTGCCAAATGATTTTCCTCATTTGTGGAGTATAACAATGAAGCAAAACTGAAGGAACAAAATAGCAGCAGACTCAGAGACTCCAAGAAGGAACTAGTGGTTACCAAAGGAAAGGGGTGTGGGAGGGTGGGTTGGGAGGGATGCAGAAGGGGATGGAGGGGTATTATGTTTAGTACACATGGTGTGTGGGATCACCAGGAGAACAGTGTAGCACAGAAAAGGCAAATATTGGATCTGTGGCATCTTGCTGCACTGATGGACAGTGACTGCAATGGGGTATGGGTGGGGACTTGATAATATGGGTAAATGTAGTAACCACATTGTTTTTTCATGTGAAACCTTCACAAAAGTGTATATCAGTAATATCTTAATAAAAATTTAAAAAAAAAGAAAAGAAAGTTTGTTGACGACCCCTGGATTAATCTAAGACAGCCAGCCAGGAATTCAGCATCCCATTGCCCTCTTTCACCTCTCAACCCAGCACACCTTGTCCCTAGCCCTGCACCCCCCCCCCACTGTCAGATGCCTGATGAGCTAGGTGAAATTTGGGCTCTTGCAGTAACTGGCCAGGACTTCTGACTCCACATGTTGCCTGGCCACCTCCAGCACAACCTGGGGCTGCTCCACCTCAAACAGATGTACACGGCTGAGGCCCCTCAGATCTAGAACAGCACCTGGGATCAGGAAGGGGAGATCAGGGGCACTGACAGAGGGGCACTCTGGTGTGGGAGGAGGCAGATGTGGGTGCCCAGTGCTACCTCAATGAGGAACTCCCTGAGCACTGGGCGTGCATTAGGTGGCAGGAACCGGCATCCAGAGAGGGGCTCAACCAGGGGTGTCAGGTCCTGGGGCTACACATCACTGGGCATTGAGGGCTGCTGGGGGCAAGACGTCAGAGGTCAAAGAGGAATCAAGTCAAAGGAGGGAAAGCCTGAGCTTGGGGAAGGGATATGGAGAGCTACTGGTGAAATATAAATACTGAGGAACTGGGCACAGCTGAATTGGCAGGAGGGATTGTCTCAGGAAACAGCCATGCACAGGAAGGGAAGGTGGGTGTCTGAGGTATGAGGATCAACCCACAGACTGGGGTCTCTGGGGCTGGAGGTGTGGCAAAGTGAGCCCCAAACGAATATCTACTGCTAAAATTCCCTGAAGTCAGGAGGTCCAGTGACAACAGATCTGCAGCCTGTATTCTCTGGGGCTAGGGACTTGAAGGGATAACCCTGGGACATGCCCACGCTCCATATTCTCTGGGGCTGGATGACATGATGTACTGACAAGAGGGGACCACGGCCTGTGCAGCTAGGCCAGGGTGCTCTGACCTCCAGCCGACTACTACAGTCCAATTCAATGAGTTCAAAGGTGGCGATGAGCTCTGCCGCTACCAGGGGCCCCCTCCTCGGGGGAGTAAGTGCAGCCCAGGGTGTCGGTAAGGGTCCTCCACCAGCTTTACCCTTGGGGTGGCCAGCAGCCTGCCCAGGAGCATGGGGGGCCTCTGTAGGAAGCAGGGCAGGGAAGACAAAAGGAGAAGCTTAGGAGCCAGGGGCGGGGGGCATCAAGATACATAGTAGGGGTGCTCAGCAGAGGAAACCCAAGTGGGTTCCAGGCCACACTCACAAACTTGTGGTCAAAGACATTGATGGTCACCATTGGAGGTGCCTCCTGCAGGTGCTCCCTCCTGCCATTCATGGTCAGCTGCTCAAACACCAAGAGCTCATCCCACAGGGGGCTCAGAGTCTGTTCCAGGACCTTGGGCAGCCAAACAGGAAAGGAAGCAATGACATGACACACATCTCAGGTAGCACCCCAGCCCTAAAGCAATACATCAAATAATTGTTTGTCACAAAGGGAAAGAGCATGTGATGAAGATGAAAACAGCCTCGGGTTGGTGTTGGAGCCTGCCCTCCTGACCCGGGCCTCTCTGCACTATAATCTGCCAGCCTCAGAGCTGGTCCTAAAGTCAACCCAAGAAAACAGTTCTTCACCCTGAAGACCCTCCAGTTTTACACGATCCCTTAATGAGGGCAGACCATCCTGTATTCTGTCCTGAAAATCCAGGTCAGGAAGAGATTCAGGGCCAGAGAGAAAGCTCAACCCCCACCGCACCTGATCTGCCAGCACATCTCCCACTCACATCGCAGCCCAGCCCTCACCCAGGTGGTCTGGCACTGGGTAGAGATGAGGACTCGAGCAAAGGGATCCAAGAGCCCAGTGTCATCTGCTGCCAACACACCTCGGGACTCGTACAAATGAGCCTGGTGCTGGAAGTAGCTGAAGTCTGGAGGGGCGGGTTGGAGGCGATGTTTGTTCAGGGGACTCCTGGGGGCCCTGACCCCAGACCCTTCCAGCCTCACACCTTGGTGCGCCCCCCTACCCTGTACTCACCTTTCCAATAGAGGTGGTGGGGCAGCCCACCCAAGGGCTCAGGCTGCTTGCCTGGACCCAGCCACAGAAGAGCTCCACTTTGGCACTGCCCTGGGGGTCTGTAGGGGGAAGAAAGCATTTCAGGGCCCTGCTCTTATTACCCCAGCTAGACCAACAGCTCTGCTGTCCCAGGGCATGCCGCTTCTCCCTGTATTGCTAGACCACACCCCAGCTCCCTAATTCAGAGGGTACTCCCTGTGCCTCACCCACACACCCCACTTCATGTCTTCTACCTTTATCCAATGCCCCACTACCTTTATACTCCCATTCCCCATCTCTCCTGCCCCAACACTGTCACTTCTTGTACCCTAAACCCTATGCCCCCAAACTACACTCTGAGCCCTGCCCATCCATACCCCACACTCACCCCCTCACTCCTCTCATCCCCAACACATGGAGACTCCCTGTCCCTTATCCCAATGGTCACAGCTCTCCACCATTTGGGACCCCTGATGGTGTGTATTCCAGGGACATCTTATATAGGAATATTTTGTCCCCAAACAAGCTGTCCGTAGAAGGAACTGATTAATCACTCTTCCATCTTCATTACCACTCCCATCACGAAAGCCTAGTCAGCAAAAGGGCCAGAGCAGGCCCAGAGCCGACCAAATTTGGTGTTTCTCTTACAACAAAGCTGACCTTGGTAAAGGCATAATCGGCTTTTGGCTCTTGGAAAATTTAAAGGAGTTCGGGTGCATTTTTCAAATAAAAAAATTTGTTAAAAAATTAAAAATTAAAATAAAACATTTTTAATTTAAAATTTTAATGAAATAATTCTTTAATAAAATTAATTTAAAATATTTTTATTATAAAAAGAGTTTGGGTACCTCCCCGTTGGAACCACAGGGCTCCACCCCATGGCCCCCAGCCCTACCAGCCTCACACTGGGGGATTCATATGCACATGAAAGGCCCAAATGGCTGTGCTTGGCCACTCCTGTGTTTGACCAAAGTGCACGCAAACAGTACAGGCCCAAACCAAGTACAAGATTTCCAATGACTGCCCCCCATCTCAAAAACAAACAAACCTGCTTTACTCCAAAACTTGAGAGTCATCCTTCACTGTTCTTTCTTTGACTCACATTCCACATCAGTCCATCAGCATATTATTTAGGGTCTACCTTCAAAACATATTCAGAATCGGACCACTTTTCTCCTTTCTCAGGACCACCCCAGTCCAAGCCACCATCACTTCTCACCTAGAATTACTGCAACACCCTTCTAGCTGCTCTCACTACTGCTCCTACCCCACTCCTAAAAAATATTCTCAACACAGCATCCAGAGAGAGCTTTTTAGTGCTTTCCCAGACCATTTCACTCCTCTCCAGAATGGCCTAAAAGGCCCCACATGATCTGGCTCTCTCTGGCTCCTGGTCCTCATCAAATATTACTCTCCCCTCATGCACAAGCCCGTAGTCACACTGGCCTCTTTGCTCCTCCATGAACACACCAAGCCCACTGCCGCCTCACCTTTGTACTTGCTGCTCCCTCTGCTAGAATGCTTGGCCCCTAGATCCCAGCATGGCTCACACCTCTTCTTCATTCAGGTCTCTCACCCACCTTCCCTGGCATCCCATCTAAACAGCCCCTGCCACTTTCTCCATCCACATACTCTGCTGTATCTGTCTCTAAAGAGAAAGTAAGCAAGGGCAGGGACTTCCTTTTGATTGCCAGTGTATCCTCAGGGCCTGGCACCTAATAGATGTTCCAAAAATATTTGTTGGGTAAAGTAAAATGTTTTTTGAGATATGATATTTTGGGCTTTTGACCCCCAGTGATTTCTTAAGTTTTTATTATGGAAAATTCCAAAAATATATAAAATAAATGACTCCAAGAATTTCTCACTTGATACTGCTCCCAGAGATTACTTTTAATTTGCAAATGCACTTTGCTCTAAGACTTCTATTGGTAGTGAAAAAAATCAACATAAAACTGACACAAGGGTCAAAACTGCACCTATTAACATTTGTTACTGATAAAAACTGACAGAATAATGAAATTTTCTTGACAAAATTTAGATCCACAAAACTAGATTCAGGGAAATCGAATCTGGTAGATATAATAGCCACAAAAAACTCCCACACTGGCCAAAGCTATAAACAGTGAAATATGATACAGGCAAATCTGTTATTGAAACTACCTTGCTAAAGAATAAAATCATTTCAGTAAAGTGAAAATAGAAACCATTTAATTGTACTATATAGAAAACCAAGCAAGGAATTAAATTGGATTAAAGGGGATTGCTCTTTTGGAGATGTAGAGAATGTAGACAGGAAGAGAGCCTTACAAAGAAGTCCTGAGACATATAACATGAATATTTGGGACATTTAAAGGTCAAGAAGAGAGGGGCCAGCAAAAGAGTTGAGAAGAAATGGCTGGTGAGGGAAGCAGAGGGAAAACCTGGGGCATGGAAGTCAATCCCAGAGTGTTTCATGAAGGAAGGTAGGTCAACTGTGCCCACTGACACTGAAAGGTTGAGTAAGATGAGGACAGAAAAGCTACCTCCTATGACCAGGTCCTTAGCTGAGTCCTCTTCCATCCTACCTCTAAATGCTGGAGCTCTCCAGGTCCAATTTCTCCTTTCTCTGCTCCCTAGATAATCTTATCCAGTTCTACTTATGTATTGATAACTCTCAATTTTTCATTTCTAGCCTAGAACTCTCCCCAGAACTCAACTTCATATAGCTAACTGCCTAGCAGACATGCCCACTTTTAAGTCTAACAGACATCTATTTAAAAGATAACAAGTCCAGAAATGAGCTTAGGATATTCCCTTTGCTCCCATCAGAACTCTTGTTTCCCAAAGCTCAGTAAATAGCACCATCTACACATCTGTGCCCACCCAGATCTTGGGAGTCATTCATGACTCTTTGCACATTTTCCTCATTCCCTGTAGCCATCCATTAGCAAGTCCTTAGGGGTCATTTTCAAAGTCCAAAATGCTCTTCAATCCATTCATGTCACTCTATGTCCGCTGCAACCACCCTAGATTCAACTCACTGTCAGTCACTTGGATTATTACAATGCCCTCTTTAGTAAACCCTGCTTCCCCTCTTATATCATCCCCTGACAACTGATCCTTTTTAAGGGTTAGAGCATATCCCTTCTCTTTTCAAAACCTTCAGTGGCTCCTCATCTCACTCAGAAAAGAAGCCGAGGTCATTACACTTGCTTATGAGGCTCCCATAACCTTACACTTGCTTATGAGGCAACCATCATCCTTTCCCTGCTCCAGCCTCATCTACTCTGCTCACGCTGCTGCAGTCACACTGGCTCCCTTGCTTTTCCTCAGACACACCAGGCACACTTCATCTCAGGGTGTTTGCAAGTGCTGTGTCTTTTGCCTGCAACACCCTTACAGACATGGCTTTCTCCTTCATCTTCATGTCAGCTTCACAGTAGCTTCCCCTCACCACCCCTTCTAAAATTCAACACCTCTCTCTAATGCTTCTTTGCTTTATTTTCTCCCTAACACTGTCCTTATCTTACTTCTGTATTTCTACCTTGTTGTTTACATACTTATAATCTATCTCTCCATTCAGCCCCTATGCCACCTCCCACCAAAATGTAAGTTTCAGGAATTTTTGTGGACAAGAATGCTGTTTCACTGCTATTTCTATGCCTAAAACAGTATTTAACATGGCAAGTGTCACAAATATTTACTGAATACATGGATTAGTAACTCTTTTGAGAAGAGGATCAGAAAAAAAATAGAAGTACCAGGAGCAGGTTATGGAATTCAGAGCAGTGAAGGTCGAAGATGGAAGTGACTAGAACAAGTTGATGTGGTTACAGTAATCACCTGGTAACTAGTGACCAGTTGATGATGCAGGAGAGAAAGTGGACAATTGCAGAGCTCATTCCTTCAGTAGGTGAGAGATGAAATCAAGATCACAGCCTTAGCCATGTGGGCAGGGACACTTCCTCCACTGCAGCAGGAAGGAAACAGAGCAGATGGAGGCAGAAGCTGGCAAGGCAAGCTAGTAGACTGGATGGAGGAAGGTGAGGCTTCTGTTTTCTCCATGAAGTAGGAGAGGAGATCATTAGTTGGAACAAGAGTGTAGGAAAGGAGCAGGGGAGATGTGAAGGAGTGGGAAAGGGAGCTTATCTGAGGAGAATGGCCCAACCCCAGTGATCTCCATCAAGCTCCCTGGACAGACAACCATCTCCTCCTCGTTTTTCTGTATAGTGCTGAGCAGACACAGCTTCCAGCCGACCCTGGGTCCAAACAGACACTATTAGTCTCCCTCAGTCTGGAGTTGGCCGGGAGACAGGCAGCAGAAGCAGGCGGACTCTCAACTCACCTGCTCCCAGCCACCAGCTCTTCTAGCGCCTGCTTGAGCCATGCATAGGCCCCAGGATCGGGTCTGCGCTGCGGAGTCTCAACTCCCTGCAGCCCCTGGTCCTGTGCAACTGGGCAAGACGGTCACAGTCCCAAGGCTCACAGACTTAAGCTTCTTATAGACCATACCCCACCCAGAGCCCTACGATCCATGACCGCATATCTGGGCCCCGCCCTTCTTTGGTTCTTTGGGGTTCCCTGTTCCCTTTTCCCAGCTCTGTACTGGCTCCCCGCCCGTGGAGCCAGGCCCCTAATAGCTCTGCCCATGTCTTTCGCCTGGCCCTTCCTGTGTCCAACAATTTTGAACCGCTGTCCTCCCATAATTTCTTTCCCTCTCAGTTTGAAGGTGCTGGCCCCTCCCTGTACTCTACCCATGAGACCCGCTCCAGAACTCCCTTCAAAGGTCATAGTCTCCCCAACAGCCCTATGTCCTGACCTCTCCCTGTGGGTGCCTGCTTCACTCTCACCAGCCTCTCAGTCACTTTCCGCCCACAGTCACTGCTCTGCAGGCGCCATGTGTGATCAACCCAGCGGCTCTACACATGCACGCATGGTTTGTGGTGACGCAGGGGCAAGGAGAGGTATGGCCTGGTCTGGGCAGAAAAGAGCAGAGGCTTTGAGGGGCAGCCCTGGGCCCTTGCGGATCTCCCAGTGCCCTCCTTCCAGCCACCAGGAACACTCACCCACTGCTGTCCATGGGCTCTGGCCACTGAGCAGGGGTTCCTAGTTGCTCCTGTGACTCTGACTCCAGCAGTGGCTGTGCCTCTGCCACGGCGCCCTCGGCTTCTTCCCTGGCCCTGGGCCCTCTGTCCAGCTGCTCCTCCTGGCGACCAGTGTGACCTGCCTGGAGCAGCAAGGGTTAGCGGGCACCAGGCAGAGGTCTGACCCCTCCTTCAACCTCCTCAATAGAAGGCAGAGCACATCTTACCTTATGGTCAACTGTCCCTTCCAGGGGCCTAAGTCCAGAATAAGAGTGACCACTCTCAACCCCATGACCCTCAGGGGTTCAGCTAGGCCACACACCAATGGAGATCTCGAACCTGATGGGCTGGGAGGCTTTGGCAGGGTCATTCATGGTGGTCTCGAATAGCACACCAAATAGCAGGAAATCTTCGAAGGGCACCAGGGCATTCTGAGGAAGGCAGGTCAGGCTGCAGTCAGGCCCCCAACCTCCCAGACTGCAACCCAGACTTTGCTTGAGCACAATACCTACAAAAAAATACTGCAACCAAGGCCTAGAAAAGGCGCTGCAAGTATCCTACGTTTGATTGGCCAGCCCCCTTCTCCCCACGTGCTCATATACAGAAGAGCACACCCACAACTTCCTATATTTGATGCCTGGGAGCCAGTGATACACTCCAGGCCTGAGAGTGACACCGCGCCTTTGCTACCCACCAGTCCCTACCTCTGACAAAAGCAGCAACTCCTCCCCTGCCACCTCCACAGCACTGGGACTCTGAGGCCCGTTGGCACAGGAGCTGCCATTCAGGTGCTGCGGAATCCCCGCTCGGGTGTGCTCCCTCTTGGCTTTCTTGTTCTCGTGAGCTGGACCCCTGTGGTGCCTGGGAAGTCTCCGATTCAGCTCTGCCTTCCAACACCTCCATGGACAAAGCCACCAGCAGGAGCCACAGAACCAAATGCCTTGGCCAAGTCCTTCACTGAGATTTTGAAGATCATCCCGGAGTCCCCCGCTGGGGGGCGAGCCATAGAGAGGCACCCAGGCAGGGCCCAAGGTGGGGTTAAACCCCGCTGTCGGGGGGCGGCGCGGTGTGTGTGTGTGTTGAGAATAGTGTTTTGGAGGAGAGCATGGGGCAAATGAGTACTAGGTCAGCCTGTGCAGCCCTTTATCTCCTGCAAGCCCGAGGGGGCGGGGAGCCGGAATGGGTCTTGGCAGCTCTGTGAGGGAACTCTGCGAACAGCGGCGGACGGACAGCTGTGGACCACGACCCGGGAGAACTTTCAAACCAGTTCAGCTCCCTAAGACGCTGAGGACAGAGGGAGCTGAGTGCTAGGGGTGGAGCCAGAGCCCTGGAGGTGGAGTCAGGATTGAGGCGGAGCTACGGGTCATCCCGTAACAGTTCAGGGTAAATGGGTAATCCGCGTGGAAAACTGCAGGAAGAGCAGCGCTGGATATGCAACGGTAGTTAGGATTTTGTCATGGGAGGCAAACCAAAGGGGGAGGGTTGTAGTCAGGGAACAACAGGTGAACCTTTCTAAGAGAGGGCCCGGCTTGAAGCACAGGCCGTTATGTGGCGTTGACCTGACTCTCTAAGAGGAGCTGGGTAGTGAGGATGGAGTGTGCCGTGGGGGCGGGACCCAGGACAGACAGGGCCCAGGCGGAGGCGGCACGCTTTGGCCAGACGCGCTCACTCGCGCAGCCCGGGTGTGAGATCTGCCTCAGGACCAGCGCTTGCGTGGCGAGGGCCACATCGACCAAGGGCGCGTTGTCCTGCAGCTGCAGACGAAGGCCGCGCGTCAGCGGCGGAAAGAGCTCCACGAAGCTCAGCTACTCGTGCCACTCGGGCGCCGCCGTCTCGCAGAGCACCGAGGTCTCTCCCTGAACGAGGCGGTGAAGACGTGCGAAGAGGGGTCAGCGCAGGGTCAGGGCCTGCGCCTCGGCCGAGGGGCAACGGAAGGGCCCTACCTGCTACCCCAGTAAAGACATCCGCACATAGGTGTCCATGAAGATGCGCTGATCTGGCCCAGCAGCCCCGGGCGCAGCGTCGGCAGCCCCTCGGCACGGTACACGCGCACGCGCTACCACGCCCAGGGCCTCTCGGCCGGCACCCGCCGGGACAGGAGCAGATTCCTAGCGGAGAAGGGTGCTCAGGCTGGAAGAAGCCGCGTCTCGGCCCCTCCCCTTCTCAGCGCCCCGGAGGCCACGGCCAGTTCTGGTCTCCCCTTCCCACCTCACCCCAACTAACTTCTCGATATCTGAACTGTGCCCGGGGGTGGCAACGAAGGGGGCAAATCACCGTGCGCCTTCACGGATACAGTGACCTTAAGGAAGCCATTGGTCCCTGCGCGGGTGTCCTGGGGGTCGTGCAGCAGAGCCCATTTCTGGTAAAAGTGGCCATTTGGGGAGGGGGAGAGCAGGCCAAGGGTCAGGGGAGACAGGAGGAATGCGCGGGGAGGTCGTGGGCTGCCATTGGAGGAGTGGGGATGCGTGGAGGTCAGCCTTTGGAAGAAACTGCTGTCTCAGAAGTTAGTATATAGGGATCAGTGTCCAGAGGGCCGGCTTCCCTTGTCCTGGGTACCTGGCTGGTCGAAGATAATACCCAGGTCCATCCTGAAGGTGCCTATCCGGGTGGCTATAAAGGGCAAGGTCTGTGAATGGAAAGCCTGGGGAGAAGGTGGCATTAGTCCTGGAGCTTCCGCATCCCCCCTTCTCTGACAGAAACCTCTTACCCCTACCCGCCTCACCGTGATCTCCAGCAGCAAGACTTGGAAGTGAAGCCAGGTCTCATGAAGGTCAAACAAGAAGTACTAGGTTGAAGTGGGGAAACAAGAGAAGTAAGAGAAGGTTATTTGTGAAGGTTACACATCCCTGTACCCAGGCACTCTGCAAAGAGAATGCCTCTGCAAAAAGCATCTGTTTGCACGCTTTCCCTCATGAGTCCCTCTTAGCCTCAGGCCCCAGGCTCAATTCCACTAGGCCAGGTCCGCTCCATGCATAGCTTCCTACTCTCTCAGACCCCCTCTTCCTTAGTCTCACCCACCTCATCGTAGAAGGTACAGTTGGTCCTGCGCTGTGTTGCAGTCACTGGGCGCTGCTCCCCAACATGCACAGCCACATAGGGATTAATGTTGACTCTCACCAGCTTCTGGGCCTCAAACACCATGACCCCAGCCTGAAGTGGGTATAAGGAGGAGAAAAGGAAGCCAAGCCTGCCAAGGTAAGGGAAAGGACTGTGAGGAGAGCAGGTAGTATCCCCAAGGTTAAGGCCTGGAGGGAACCTGGTACCTGGAAGTCCTGGGCTCTGGACACCTGTAAGGAATCACTGCAGACCAGAACCCGAGCTCCGCTGCAGTGAGGGTTCAGATCAGCTCTCACTTCACTCCTTCCCCCCACCACACATACACTCTTGCTCACTGCTGAAGATGAGATCTCTCCCTCTGAACTTTTAGATTCTGAGTCCTTCCAGTCTTGTCTTGCCTCCACCCAGAATTTGCCTCATTCTTGGTGCCCCAAAACCATTCATTCATTCAACAAAGATTCATTGAGCACTACTATGTGCCACCACTGTTCTAGGCACTGGAACACTTGCAGTGAACAAAAGAGACAAAATTCCTTGCCCTCATCAATTACATCACCTACATGGGCTCCAGAAACTGTGTGTGAGCCAGTGTAGCTGAGTGTGAATGTGGCAGTATCTATGCTTAGGAATGAGTGGCCCTTATCCCAATATATCCACTTCTCACCCATGCCCCAGGACCATGGGTTTGTGAGGGTGGGTGGGCATAGGCCTGCAAGTCTGAGCAAGTGAGGCAGACACACTGGGGTGGGGGAGTAAGGTGTGTATAGTGGGTACAAGTTACCTCTTGAGGGGGCTGAACACGGCACCAGAAAGCTCCACATCTGGTTCATTCTCCAGCTCCAGCTCCAGCTCCAGCTCCAGCTCGTTGTCTTCAGCATCCTGCTGTAGGCCTCGAGCTAGCAGGTGGTCACTGCTCACTGCTCCAGCCGGACCTCCCCAGGCCTAATAGCATGTACCCTCAAGGAGCATGTCTGGGACCTGTCACCCATCTCTGTTCACCCCTTGAGTTCCCTGACTCTAAGAATGACCTCTAAGCCTTGGACTGACCCCACTGATCCCAGGACTGGTCCCTAACTTGAGGAACCTCTAATGCCAGAACTGACCCCTGATTCTAAGATTGACTTACCCTGAAATTGATCCAGTACTGACCCCAGAAACTTCGGGACTGACTCCCACATCACTGCCTCCTAATCTCAAGACTGACCCATGACCCCAGGTCATGCCCACATACTTACTCCAGCTCCTGGAAGTGCACATTGGGGATGATCAACTCTGAGCTGGAGGAGGAAAAATAAAGGAGTTAGGGCAGAGCTGCAAGCTAGGCACATGGGTCCAAGGGTCACCACACCCATCAGATCCACAGTGGGATTGGGTACCACTTCTCCCTTCCCAAGGCCTGCCTGGGCTGGGACCCCCAGGCCTTGCTCAGGTTGGGAGTGGAGACTGCCTATCTCAGATGGGTGCTCCAAAGCCCTCCTCTACTCAGGCTCCAGTTGCACCCTCTGGGGGCTGGTACTTCAAGTCAAGCTCCACTTGGATCTGAAACCAGATATACAAAGTGCCTCCTCTCTGATCATTAATAATATTGACTACTCAGAACCTATTAAGAACTTACCATGAGCAAGTTACCTCTTGAAGGAGCCAAACATGACTCCAAAATCTCTTGTTGCTCTTGGAAATCTATTACTTTGGCCTTCATGGCTCTGCATGGTCTGGCCTCTGCCAACCTTTTCAGCCTCATCTCATATGGCGTCTCCTCCTGGGCAGACGCACTGGAATTTTGCATAGGCCTGTTCTTCCTGGAATATTTTCCCCTCCCACTTTATTAACTCCTATCATCCTTCAGTCCCAAGCTCAAGTACTACTGCCTCAGGAAACCTTTTCTGACCCCCATATAAATCACATCCCTCTGTTATACACTCTCCCAGCCCCCTACCAGCTCTTTTGTAGTACCAGTCAGTAGCAATTTTACATTTATTTGTGTGAATATTGTTTAATATTTGTCTCTCTATAGAGCTCTCAAAGGGTAAATCCTTATCTGGTTTTGTTGACCACTTAGTCTTCACTGCCTCAGAACTGCACTCAGCTTATAATCAGAGTTCAACAAACGACAACAGACTGAATGAAAAGTTCAACATTACATATGCCTCCACATAATCTAAATGAGGCAACAACTTAGAGAAACTAAATAACTTGTCCAAGTTCTCAGCTAGGAAATGGTGAGACTGAGATTTGAACCCAGGTCCATTTCTACCAGATTTTACTGACCCTCCATGAAACACTAGGAAAATCCAACCAGATTCATCTTTGTCTCCCACAAGAACTGAGCCTGGTGCAGGATCAGGGAGCAGCACAGAACTCCTTTTCTTCTCCCATTGCCACACCCTTGGCCCTCAGAGCTGAACCAGGTTCAGACCATGTGGGACTTTGGCAGGGGCTCCAGTGAAAGGAGCCCTGGCTCTGGGGCCTTGTTACCACTCCTGTCTGGATCTGGGTTCTCCCCTCTGAAAAATGGAACCCTCAATCTAGAGGGACTCTCAGGCTTGGAGGTGGCAGGTTGGAGACTGGTGGGACTCACCCGGGACACTCACAGATTTTCATTCACAAGGGCCTCCTGCAGTACCACATGCCCAGCGCTCTGTAGCTGCTGCAAGGAGATCACCAGGTCCCCAGAGACCTGGAGTTGTGGCATGGAGCAGTAGAGTGACCCTGGGGAATGGCCCCAAGCCACTTCCAGCCTCACCTGCATCGTCGAACCCCCAGGCCTACTCACCTGGGCTGAACAGACAGTTGCAGTTGACCATCTGCACAGACAGACACTCCCCAGCTAGTGGAGCCCCATAATGTGGCCAACAGCTGGGGATAGGAAGACTCTTGCGGCACCAATGTTGGACTGACCCTGACCCCCAATCCAGAGCCTATTCCTAATCCCGAAACAGGAACCAACCCTTCAAATCTGGAACCAAACCCCCCAAGATGGGGTTGACTCCAAACTAGGGCTGATCTGGGGCTAGTTACCAATCAACAACTAATCTCCCTCTGCTCACTTGCCCTCCTGCCCACCTGCCTACCCACCTGAATCACTTCTGACTCACTGGACTCATCCAGCAGGTTCAGCAATCCCTGACTTTCAGTCAGACACACAGGAAGCAGTCCTGGGGTCAGGGTAGAGAAAGAGCAGGAAGACAGAGAGAGGAGGGTAAGGTCCCTGTGGTCAGCTCAGTCCTCTGTTTACAATAGCTTTAGTGTCTATCCTATATTCCGGTGGCGTAGGAGCTGATACAGGGTGAGGATGGAGACAAGAGAAAAGACAGGACCCTAGTCTGGTCCCTGCTAGCCTATGAGATCTCAAAGGCATGGGCCTCATGTTGCTTCTTGTTCACCCTTTCTGTCCTCAGTGTCCAGCTCAGAGTCTGGTACATGGTAGATCCTCAAAACACTGGCTGGATAAATGGATAGATTAATAAATGAATCCCTATCCCTCAGCATTAGTGCTATAGGTACTCAACTCATTTGAATTAATGAGTGATTGAATGTATATCCTTAGTTAGCACAAAACAAGTATATTCAAAACACTTCTTAACCAAAAGCCAGAGGTCTACTGGTGGTATCATAGATGGGCTCCAGAAATTGTCTGTAAAATATGGAGTATGTGTGCATTTTTCTGGACATAGAGCTCCTAGCTTAGGTTAATAACCCTTAAACAGATATGTAGTACTTTTTTTCTTTTTTTTGCAGGTACTATTTTTTTTTTTTAGAGGTCATCTCTCATATTTATTGATCATATGGTTGTTAACAACAATAAAATTCTGTATAGGGGACTCAATGCACAATCATTAATCAACCCCAAGCCTAATTCTCAACAGTCTCCAATCTTCTGAAGCTTAACGAACAAGTTTTTACATGGTGAACAAGTTCTTACATAGTGAATAAGTTCTTACATGGTGAACAGTACAAGGGCAGTCATCACAGAAACTTTCGGTTTTGATCACGCATCATGAACTATAAACAATCAGGTCAATTATGATTATTCGTTTGATTTTTATACTTGATTTATATGTAGTACTTTTACTGAATGAAAGAATGAATGTCTCTCACAGTCTGACTCCATGGGCGACAGTAACTATGTGTTGAGTGCGTATCACTGCCATCTACTTAATCATTCTACTTAAAGACACCTCCTATGTGCAGGACTTGTGCTGTGCCACCCAGGAGCCTGAGTACAGCTGCAAAGTAAGTGAGACGTTATCCCTGTCTTCAGTTGTTTCATGGACTTCAACACCAAACAAAGCCTAGAGAGACAGCAGTCCTCATCAGAGCAGGAAAGCGTCAGGGATGGGGAGCCCAGAGGGACTCTACTGAGAAGGAAGTGTTTAAAATGAGCCTGAGAACAGGAGTTAATTAGAGATGGATATCCAAGCAGTGGAAACCCAGGCAGGGTGTTTTTCAGGACCTGTGATTTGTGAGTTTGGCCTGTGTACAAGGAATATATCAGGTGGCAGCAGCTGGTATGGTTAAACCGTCAAGGAACTGGGTCTTACTGTGTGGCAGTGAACCAACATGGTCTCTCCTTGTGCTTCAGGTTCTCCATCTCAGTACTGGGGTTGGAAAGTCCTGTTCTGTTTCCCAGGTGTTTGGTGCTCAGATGGATTTGGGGGTCTATAAAACATCAGACAAGAGGCATGGGTTGTTCTGTTTTAAGCAAGGTCCAGGTTAGACCTTAAGGCTCCCAGATATTAGGGGAGTGTTTCTTCTCCCCATTTGACAGATGAGGACACTGGAACCCAAAGGAGGGCAGAGGGGGAACCAGAATTCTTAGCTTGCAGGGCCTTGGCCTTAGCCTCTCTCTATCACCTGAACTCGGTGGCATCTAATTAAGCAAGATATAGATGCCATCCCTCTGGAAACTAACATGAGCTGTAACATAGCCTAGCAGATTTTCCCTAGGCCTCCATGACTCTTAGAACTGCTATATGCACTTCTCAAAATTACAAAGATGGGATGTGGCAAACAGAGGACTAGGCTCCAAGGACTTTGGGATTCTCTATCATGCACCATGTGGCCTCCAGGAAGTCCCTTCCCCTTTCTTGACCTGTTTGCTTAGCCATGTAAGGGTGCACAGGGTACACTGCATTGCTTTTCTAATCATGATCCTTCATCTGGATTATACATATGGATGTTAGAATGCACGGGTCCACTGTAGAAATGCTGAAGTAGGTTCTCAAGGTGTGCCTGGGAACCTGAAGTTCTATAAACTGCACTGGTATTCTGTTGCACAGCAGGAGCCTGGGAACCTCTGGTCTCTTGGCTGTGCCTATCTGTGATTCCTCAGTCTGTTCTCAGTGACTGAGATGGTTGGTGGATACTGAATTCCTATCCCATAAGACACCTGGTGAATATGGATCTGGAAGCCGGGCCCACGGATCCTGAGGTCAGAATGACTGACCTGACCTGAGTACTGGGATGAGAGTAGAGGCCTGAAGGGTTTGGGGAGTAAAAGAGACAGTGTTTATTTAGAAGTGCCCTGGGTGAACTAACTCCTGCCTCTTAACTTTCATTCATTCATTCACTCACAAATATTTGAGCACCTACTACATGCTAGGCCTTATCTAGGTGTTGGAGGGTAGGATAGCCAACAAACTCCCTGCCTTCATAAAGCTTACATTATGTGGGGAGTAACAGGCAATGAAGAAATAAGTATGTAAAACATATAGCATGTTAATAAGCGTTGAAAAAACAAAGCAGGAAGGGGGATAGAAATGCTTTTATGCGGAGTGCAACTTTAGTGTGTTCTGGAAAGTGCGTGATATCACTGCTTGCTTTAACATGGGAATGAGGCTACCATGGCTCCCGGTGACATCATGACTCTAGCTCTGTGACGCACCGTCTGGGCGTTCCACGGAGACCATGGTCTCCTCTATGACGTCAGCAGCCGGCCCAGATATCGGAGAGAGGGCTGGGTCAGGCCGCGGGGCCCGTCGGCTGCACGCAAGATCCGTAGGGTCCCGGCGCACACTGGTTGAGGGCCTTAACGGCTGACCCGGGATCAGGATGCGGCGGAGCCCCCGCCCGGGCTCGACCACTTCCTCGCAAAAGCACGCGCCCAACTTTTACAGCGACAACAACTCAATGAACGTCACCTCGGAGGACAGCAGCAGCGGGCATCGATCATCTGGGCCGGAGCCCGGGGAGCGCGAGAGCAGAAAGGCCCGAGGCCGAAGCTGTGGTGAGCCCTCCCTGAGCGCAGGAGTGCCTGGAGGAACCACACTGGCTAGAAGCTCTCGGCAGAAGCCGATGCCACGGAGCCACAATGCACTGACCGCCTGGGGGGCGGAAACCCGTGAGGGGCGGGGGCTCGGGTGCGGGGCAAGAAGGCGAGTCTTGGCGCGGAATCAGGATAAAACTACCTGCGCACCTCCTAGAGAGCAGAGCTTATGGGGTGAAGAGGGCTGGCACTGAACGATACTAGTGCGCAGGGCCTCTGCGCGATAGGCGGTCCTGGGAAGGAGCGGGGAACATCGTGATTGGGTACCACGAAGAGGCGCGGCCTTGGCGTTAGCCTAAGCGGCTACCAGGAAAACGGCACCAAGATTTAAGTCTAGGGGAGGGGCCAAGATCTGGGTTGTTTCATTGACGGGCGGGGCCTCAGATTGTTGAGAAAGACCTGGGATGCAGATGAGGTGTGACCAAAGTCTGTGAGGTGCTGCCGGGCTTCTGCGCTGGGGAAGGAGGGAAGGAGTGGGCCTGCGGTGCGCAAAGCCCCAGTGGAGCCCTTGGACGCCCACAGAACCGGCTGGCTCTCCTGTAATCTCTGAGGAGCAGCTCGACCTTCATTCAACCCTGGATCGGAGGCAGGAGATACCGCCCGCGCGATTGTCCAAGAGCTTCCTGAGTACGGGCCACTCCTGCTCGTATCTCCTCTGACCCTCTGCCTTCCTTCTCCCCTGTCGAGTTCTCTCGTCTCTGAGACACTGTTCTCTGTTCCGAGCCCCCAACCCATATATGAGTCTCCAACTCCTTCCCTGAGCCTGATACACTTTGTCTCAACTCATTCTCCTCGCCCCCATCTGATTCTCCTAGCCCACCCCTCTTTCTGAGCCCTAGACTCTTTTCTGAGCCTCCTTCCAGAGTCCCTTCTGAACCTCAAACACCAGCTCTCTGCGCCCCTCGTTATCTATCCCCCTAAGCCGCGGTCCCTTCTCTGTCCCCCAATCTCTCCTCAGGCCGTCTCTTCCAGGTGCTGAGCGTGTTGTTATCCCTGGTAGGAGACGTGCTGGTCATTGTGTACAGGTGAGAGGGAGGGAAGGGGGAACCTTAGGGATTGCTCTTTGGATGGGGTGGGACGCAGGCCTGGACGCAGCTGAGGCTTGAGCGGATTCAGACCTGGTTGAGTAGTGTTCGCAGGAGCTGGGTCTAGGACCTTGGGGCGGGGGTTGTGGAGTTCAGTACGGTGTCGGGCCTCAGCCTCCATCCGGTTCTTCAGGGAGGTCTGTTCCACCCGCTTCCTGCTCACGGCTGTGTCACTGCTGAGCCTCTTTCTGGCAGGTGAGCTGGTGCTGAAATCTCCTGGGGCCTCAGCCCTTTATGTTTGGAGCCAAACGGTACCCATTTTCTCCTATATGCCTCAGGCCCATTCAGCGCCTTCAGCAACTCACAGGCCCCTTCAGGGCCCTCTTGTCCTCCCAAAACTCAACCCCCCCAAGCCTCTTTTCTCCTCACTGCCTCCTTTTGTCAGGGAAACCCTCTCCCTTCCCTTTCCCTGAGACCACCCCTTTCTTTCTCCAGCACTTTGGTGGGGGCTTCTGTGCCTGGTCCCTCCTCTGGAGAATGTGAGTTGGGGAGACTGTCCTGGGGTGGGCGGTTGGTATGTTATGAACCTGGAGGTTGTGGGGGATCCCTTGGGCTGCTGGGAAGGGGACAGTGCTGGAGGCTATAATCCTAAGGAGGGGCTGAATATAAACAGATTTCTGAGAGATTGTGCCCAGAGATACTTGAAAGTCTTTGAGACATTCTGGAAGGTCAGGGAAAGGAGGGGGCACAGTCCTTAAAAAGGCGGCTCTTTGAATCTGGCTGCTCCAAGACTGAACTGGGAGGAGGTGGGTGAGAGCTGAGCTTCGGTGAATTTTGTCCTTTCTGCCCTCCAATAGGAGCCTAAGGAGATGCTGACTCTAAGGTGAAAGAGGAAACCTGGGGGTGGGGCATTGGGGGCTCCAAGTTGCTTCCGTGGGGATCCTTACGGGAAGCATCGAGGGGAACAGGGAGCCAACCACACCCCAACCCCCACGCATGCAGGGAGTACCACAAGCGCGTGCGCTCCCAGGGCCAACAGCTGCAGCAGCTCCAGGCGGAGCTGGACACGCTACACAAGCAGGTGTCCGGCATTCGCACAGCCAACAGCGAGGTGAGCCTGCAGACACATCCTGCTCTCGAAGCTGGAACCCAGGGGTATCCAGGAGCCCTACCCTGGGGTTCCTGGCTCCCATGTCCCTACCCATTGCCCAGTCCCCGCCCACCTAGGAAACCTCTTGCAGAGCCTGGCCTGGGTCCTGAGCCTTGAAGCCACACCGCAGAGCCCGACTTTGGGATTTCTCTCAGGGCCCACAAAGTCCACCCCAGACAACCTAGTCCCCAGAATTCTGCTTCCCAATAATGCCTGCCTGCAAGCCCCGCCCTCCCTCTTTTTAGAGAGTGGCCAAGCTCGTATTCCAGAAGCTGAATGAGGATTTTGTGCGGAAACCCGACTATGCACTGAGCTCTTTGGGTAAGACCCTGAGAGACTGAGAGACACAGACACACGGAATGAGACAGAGACATTGACACAGGCAGACCTATGCACTTAACCCGCCCAAGGAGACCGACCTCAGACAGACCCTGCTCAGCTGTTGGGTCGTTGCCTGGGAGCCTCTGAGTGGTGGCTTCTCCCTCCTCCAGGAGCCTCCATTGACCTAGATAAGACATCTCACGACTACGAGGACGTGAACACTGCCTACTTCTGGAATCGCTTCAGCTTCTGGAACTATGCGCGGCCGCCCACAGTTATCCTAGAGGTGGGCCTAGAATCTGGATCCCAGAACAGAACCAGGGGCGGGGCGCTGAGGAAAGGACCTAACAGCTCCCTGGAGGTGGGACCAAGCTGAGCTGAGGGCTTGGCGCTGGGTTGGGCGGGACCCTGCTGGGCAGAGGATGGGCCCTGCTGGAGGTGGGGCCTGTCAGTGCTGGGGACTGGGGTCCTGGGCGGGATCTGGCTGGGCAGACACCCTTGTTAGAGGTGAAAGACTGGGCAGGGGTCGAGCTGAAGGCGCAGCCTACCTGAGCCAATACCAAGGCTGGGTATGAGCCAAAGTTGACTGGCCTATCTGCCCACCTGCAGCCATATGTGTTCCCTGGGAATTGCTGGGCTTTTGAGGGCGACCAGGGCCAGGTGGTGATCCGGCTTCCGGGTCGTGTGCAGCTGAGTGACATCACCCTGCAGCATCCACATCCCAGCGTGGCACACACTGCGGGGGCCGACAGCGCCCCCCGCGACTTCGCAGTCTATGTGAGTGGGGCTGAGGCCAAGGAAGTGGGAGATTTGTCTAGAAAGCACCAGACAGTGATGAAAACCGGTGCCACTATCTGAAATTTTGCTTGCTTAGCTGTAGTGGAGATACTACCACTTGCCTCTCAGGGCTGCTGTAGGTTATACATAATTATAACCACATTCAAATATTAGTTACGGCTTATTGAGAACGTACTCTGTGCCAAGTACTTTACACGGATTATCTCCTTGCATCCACACAACCACCTATGAAGTGCTATTATCTCCTTCACTGATGAGGAGAGTAATGCTCCGAAAGCAGATATTACTTACCCAAGATCACACAGTTAACAACTGGCCAGACTGAAATTTGCAACCTAGTTTCTTTGAGACCACATTCCACATTACACTATCTTAACACTAAAAAAATCAATGAGAGCATGCACACATACTGAACACAGGGCAGGTCTTCAGAGTTGTGCTGTCTTTCTCCACTTGTGCTTCACTGTTCCTCCACTCACTCTTCACCAGGGCCTCCAGGTTGATGAGACTGAAGTTTTCTTGGGGAAATTCACCTTCTATGTGGAAAAATCTGAGATTCAGACTTTTCACCTACAGGTTTGTCTGCCTCTGGGGGTGAGGGTGCTAAGGGAATGGGACAGTGAGGGAAGAATCGGGAGGAAGGCAGCCCTTGAGAGCGCAGACCTTGGCATGACCCATTTTTCTCTCCAGAACGACCCCCCAGCTGCCTTTCCCAAGGTGAAGATCGAAATTCTAAGCAACTGGGGCCATCCCCGTTTCACGTGCTTGTATCGAGTCCGAGCCCATGGCTTGCAAACCTCAGAGGGGGAAGGGGACAGTGCCACACAGGGGCCCCATTAAACATGCTGATTGTTGGAGTAGAGGTCTGTGCTGAAAGAAACTGGGTCAGTGCTGGGGGTATTTGGTGGAGGGGCTGTGGTTGACTTTGGCATGTAAGTACGGTGGAGCATCTACTTCCAGTATGCCCTCTTTTCTTGGAGAAGTCCTGATCAGTTGCAGCAGCTCATGTTTATGGAGTGCTTACTATGTTTAAGGAATGGTGCTCTAGCCATTATAACACATTACCTGTCTGATCCTCACAACCACAGAATGGGAAACAACTCAGGCCAGAAAACTTGCTTAAGGTCACAAAGCTAATGAAGAGTAGTACCATGGTGGGAACCAAGTCTACCTTCCTCCAGAGGTCATCATTTTTACTGCAGAGCTGCCAGTCAGCCTAAAGCCATGCTGTGTGCACCTCAATTCCCACCCCAACCTCTGGGAAAGTCCCCCAACTCCTGCTAGATGCAGGTGGAGGAGGAGCTACCCCTTTTCTTCAGGTACTGAAGAAACTAAGGAGACTTAAGAATCTCTAGGAAGCATGTGAGTCAAGAGTTGATGGTAGTCCCTACTCAGGCTGTCTTTACTGAAATCACAGTGTTCCGCTCAATGCTGGGCCCAGTACAGGTGGGTATAGTGTTCACCACTCCCTGGCCTCAAGGAGCCTGATAGGGTTGAAAAGATGCTCAGGAAACAGGACAATTCATTTACTGAGCCAAGAATCCTTCACTCTAAGGGTCAAAAGTAGAACTGGAAGAATAAAAGATGGGGGAGAGAGATAAAAGAATTCATGAGTTCTACCTGGGCAGAGAGTAGAAAAGGGGGACGAGAATGAGCACAGAAACATGCAACAACTTGGCTGTTAGTTTGTTCCCAGTGTGTTCATGTTTTGGAAGAATATCATACAGTGGTTACACCTCTAGTAAATGCAATGTATGGGGATGGTGCACATCACTGTTTATATTTTTGGGGTATTATTTTATAATTTATATTGAGTGCTTTCAAAGCATAAGGTTAGAAATATGAACTACTATACCTTTTCTGGAAGGCAGTTTCATATTAGGAACCAAAAGCCTTAGTTTTTATACAATTTAATCACTTCTAAAGAATCCATCCAGAGAATACACAGATGTAATCAACGGTAATACTTTTAAGGATATTCATCACACTATTGTTTATAAGGAAAAAATTGTAATTAGTGTCTAAGAAAATAAATTATGCTACAAAAATAATACATAACCAAGAAATGGCAGTTTAAGAGAATGTTCAATGTCATGGAAAGTAATTGATAACATGGATACTTTCCTAAAAAGCAAGCTACACTGGGATACATAACATCTTTAAATTTTCATATAATAAGAGTTCTATAGACCAAGACTATTAATAGAAGAAAATAGCCTGGGAGGAAATACTTTCAACATACTTAAGAAACAGAGTTAATAATAACTGTAAGAGCATAAAGGCTCTCACAACAAAAACCTATAAATAGGCTGTTTAGAAGAAAAAATTCACAAACATGTGAAATGATGCCTAACCTTCATAATTAATTAAATTTAAACTAAAAGTGAGATCCTTTTTTTCTTTTTTGCCTGTCAGCTACTAAAAGGGATAAATATACAGTGTCAGAATTTTAAATATTCATACCCTTTGATCTAGCACTTCTTACATCTAGGAACAAATCCTTCAGAAACATTACTGTAAATGCACAAATGAATGTACAAAGATATTCATTATAGCACTGTTTGTAACAGAATAAAACCGGAAGGGACCCAAATCTCAATAAGGGACTGGCAAAAAAAGCTATAGTAGGCTTATACACAGAATAACAATAGGCATTAAAAAGAATGAGGTCAATACATTAAGTTCTAATGGTTAAGACACCCAAAATACAATAAAAACAAGGTCAAACAGTATATATCATGTCCTGTTCAGAAGAAAACTGTCAGAACTAGGAAAGACTGTGGCCCTTAATCTGCTCCATTATCTATTTTATACAATATTTTATTTGAAACAATTCTGTACTAACTAGCATGCATTTAAAAAACATTTTAAAGCATATTATAGTATGTACAATATGACCCCATTTTTGTCAAATAGAAAATATCTATAGAATATAAATATGCATAAAAGGACAAAAAAATATGCACTAAATATTTTACTGGGTTATGGGAGTTTGGTATTTTTTCAACAATGAATATACATATTAATTTTCTAATGAGAAAAAAAATTAGCTGTTAGAAAATTCAGGCTTATAAGACTATCTTTAGGACTAGAACCACCCCTGCTCCCTCCTCCAGGAAGCCTAGTACAGCCTTTGCTTCATCTTAAAAGTCATCCCTCCCCTAGCACTTCCCACTCTGTGTTCCCAGCTCAGTTCTTCAGAGGCAGAACAGGCTGTGTGTTTGGGTTACATTCAATCTTTGTATTTTCAAAAATAGAGTCAGTGTCTCTAGATGTGTGGCAGGAATACCCAATTTCTTTTGAGTGAGGCTATTACATCACAGGTATCCCTTCACTAAGCAACCCCTAAGGTAAAAAAACTTGAGGTTCAGAGAAGTAAACATGGCTAATAGCAGATTCCCACCCAAAAAACAGAGTGGTGGCAAAGCAGTGGTCTTCACTGACCTTTATTAGAATATGGAGGCTCTGGGGACAAGCAGATAGGATCAAAAGCAGCAATAGCAGGGTCACATATAAAAGTATAAAATATAAAGTGCTAGCACTGGGGACTGTGTGCAGGGCTGGGCTAAGGAGTGGTCACAGCCTACCCTCCAGGGGAATCTAGACTTGAGGAGCCTGTGCAGGGCCCTTGGCTGGGGGTAGAAGTGGCTTGAATGGGGCCCAACCTTGGGCCTTGAAGTAGGAGACCAGTTGCATGGGTACTTCTGCGAGCACAGTCTGCGCCAATGCCTCCCGTGGGGCCTACCAGCAGAAGAGGGGCAAGTTCAGTGGTGACCCATAACTTCCCAAGGTCTACATTTCATACCCAAGAAAGGATTCAAAACCCAATACCAACCCTGCCCCAGACTTAGGTGAAAGGGTGCACATCCTCCCTCACATCAGGGAGAGGTAGCAGGGTAAACACCCAGATCTGTCAGACCCCCAAGCTTATCATCCCCACTCACGTTCTGGAAGCGGCGGAAGGGCACAAACTGCACTATGTCCCGGGCAGCTGCCTCCCCGGAGTGTGCACGTAGGGGTCCACCGTCAGCATCCAGCTGCTCCATGGCCTCGAAGTCAGCACCACCCACACCCACGATAATCACTGATATGGGCAGATGGGAGGCACGAACCACAGCCTCACATGTGGCCTCCACGTCCGTCACAGCACCATCAGTGAGCAGCAACAGCACAAAGTATTGCTGGGGGCAAGCCCATTAATACGCTGAAGCAGACCCACTGGACACCCCAGCCATACATTCCCACACTGCCAATAAGTCTCCCTTGTTACATACCTTTCAAGGGAGCCCTTGATCAAGACCACCCCACCACTGCCACTTCCTCCCACAACCCTCACCGTGGCAGTCCTCTGATGTGCAGACTGGGCTGCAAACCTGGCCACATGGTTGATGATGGGTGCAAAGTTGGTGGGGCCATAAAGGCGAACTTGGGGCAGGACTTGGCGGTAGGCATCCACGATGCCCTGGATGCCTAGAAAAAGAGGGAAAAAAACTAAAATACTGGGCCTCTCCTGGTGAGCCAGTCCTGACATTACCCCATCCTGGCTAAGGAGATTTGGGAACTTGGGTGCATTTCTTTCAGTCCCCCCTGTAGCCCAAGGAACTGAACTGAACTTACTCTACAGATGAAATTAAGACCAAAGAGAGGAAAGGCACTGTGGGTAAAACTGTAATATTTCCAGAATATCTCTCCTGACTTTAGTTCATCTGCATATCAATGGGTAATTACCCGGGCAACCAAGGGTTTATCTTAACCTGAGAGGTTAGGGGGAGATCTTGCATGCTTCTGCTGTAACAGAAAACAGACAGTCCCGGACTGCAGTTTGTAAGCAATAAACTGATTTCGGTTTCAGGGGTATTTTTGCCCTGGGATTTCCTCTCCCCGGACTTATAGGCACTTGCCCTAAATCACAGCTTGAATTAAAACCCAGATTAGGGGACTCCCTTGAACAAATCTAGGAAAGTTGAGCTTCATATTATAACCTATTTAAGAACACAATGAATTATAATCCATTTAATAAGAATCCATAAACATATTAAATAATTAATGAGAGATGGGGAAAGCTCTTCCTTAACAAATGTAGAAGGAGGGATTATAAAATTATTTGATAATTATAGAGATAATTGATTCAGGCAAGGATCATCCAAGGATGCTAAAACCACAGGGTAAAAATTAATGCATAACTAGATATTTATATAGCCTTAAAGTGTATTTCCAAAAGATAACTTATTAATTACAAAGAGGAAAATAATATTTGTACAATGGTGAAACCTGGTAAACTCTTACAACAAAACCAAATAATCAAAGTTAAAATGACATAATAGGATAAATCAGTATTATGGGTCCTCCTGATAATGTGCACTGAGAACTATACACAGAATCACTTCATTATAGCAGTATTTCCACCAAAAATGAATGATCTGAACCTAATCATGTGACCCAGACCCTGACCCCTGAGCACCTGTAATTATTCTTGCACTTCTCTCTAAGGAACTTATGTCAAAATAAAAACCCAGGTCAGATCAGGTCAAGTTTTCCACTCCAACTTGTTGCCTCTGTGGGAGTGCTGGGAAGCCCAAGAGGTTTGGCCCTCTCCATACAAAAGAGATCAGGGCCAAAAGCACCTGGGAAAGAGCTGCAGGGAGACACCAAGACTTATACGGATGCCCAAGTAAGAAGCTGCAGGCTTCTAGTCAAAGATTATAATGATTATACAATAGCAACAATTTTTTTAGAGCACTTAGTATGTTCCGGGCTTACTGCTTCAGACTTTATAAGCATCCTCTCCTTAAATATTCAATGTCCTACAATACTTAGTTTTTTTATGAAGCAAAAGCACAAAGAAGCTAAGCAACTGGCCCCAAGTCACACAGCAAGTGGCAAGATAAGATTTGCCTCCAGGGACCTAGCTCTAAAATCCACTCCTCTGTACAAGAAAATTAGTTATCTTCCCCCTACAAACCCCCCACTCTCCTTTGTCTGCAGAGGCTGTCCCTCTAGGTGTAAGAGGCATCTGCTTACAACTGAAAGATGGGAGTACTTACCAGCACAGTAGGGGTTACTGGGGTTGAAGTTCAAGGCAAATTCATGGGAGACCTAAGGACAAGAATGAAAATGAGGTTCTTCCCCCATGACCACCTTTGTGCTAAGAAAAAGGATGCTGTGGAATATACCAAGCATCATACAGGAGCAGTCTGTGATATAATGAGTCATAAGAAATACATATTTGGTCATTCATATGACCAAATACATATTTCCCAGGTATATCTGGTTTTTACCCACAGTTGCAGAAAATACTGCAGTCTTAAAGGTGAAATGGGTGTTTTGTCATGATAATAAGAGACTTTCGGACCCCACCCAAGGGTAGGGGCTGGAGGCTGGGATCAGCCACTGGCAATTAATTTAGTCAGTCATGACTATGCAATGAAACCCTCACAAAACCCTATAAGAGCTTAAGGCTCTCAGCTCTCTGGGATCCCGCTTCTCTGTGGGAGAGAACTTACACACTTGGGGATCTGGAGCACCTCCACGTGCCACCAAACCAGGCCCCCAACTCCACAAGGACAGAAGCTCCTTTATTTGAGACCTTGCCCTATGTCTCACTTCATCTGGCTGTTTACTTGTATCCTTTATAGTATTCTAAACTAGTAAACATTAATTAAGTGTTTTCCTGAGATCTGTGAGCTGCTCTAAGGGGGAGGTTGTGGGAACCTCCAATCTGCAGCTGGTAGGTCTGAAGCACAGGGGCTTGCAACTGGCATCTGGAATGTGGGTGGAGGGCAGTCTTGTAGGACACAGCCCTTAGCCTAGGAAACCTGGTTTTGTTTGCAGGTTGATAGCATCAGAATTGAGTTCTCGGACACCCTGCTGGTGTTTGAGAACTGTTTAGTATTGTGTGTGGGGGAAAATCTCCCTCCCCGTAACACACACATTGGAATTGGGTCTGGGAACCTGAAAGGAGTTAAGCACACTCATCTCATAGTCCTAAAGCACTTGCTGCACACATGTCTGCAGGGATGCATCCCTGCACATCTACTCAAAACGCTGGGAGCCAGGCAGCATGTTCACTGCATCCCCTAAAATCAGGACCCTGAAACTGAAAACGGGAGTTGGGGAGGGGAAGAGAGTGTTCACCTGCCAGTCAGGAGGCACCTGGGCTCCAAATCCAAATGCTGGAAAGAGCTTGTCCCTGTGGAAAGACAGTGAATTGAGGATGAGGCAGCGAGGGGAGGACTGTGAGCCCAGAGGTTGAAGCATCTGCAGGGAGTAGGGTTGGGCAAGAGAAAAAGTTACTCACGTGTCATAGTCCTGTATCACGCTGCCCACACTCCACAGTGCTGTCAGATACTCATTGACACCTGTTGGGCTCAGGTAGTGCAGGGAGTCTGGGGAGGAGGGGTCTCCATTGGAGCCTGTGAAGTCCATGCCCACCTGGGAGGAGGTGGGGAGAGGAGCTGAAGTCCACCTTGAGCCCCAAATCTGTTCTCTTTCCCCTGGTAAAGCAACTTACAGTGAAGTTGATCTGACAGCCTCCCATCACAAAATCCAGGAATGAATATTCTGTTTCTACCTGCAGATGAAACCAAGGTCATGGCTGGCATGAAGGGGTTAGGGCTGTGGAGCTCCGGGGTCAGAGCCTGGCTCACATAAGCTATTATCTCACCTGGCAAATCTTGACACAGATAGTTCCAGAGTTCTTGTAGCTTTTCTTTTTCTGCTGCTTCTCAGGATGGATGCATTCAAACTCAGCCTGGAGAGGAAAGAAAAGTCAGTAGAAAACTCCCAGAGCATCAACCAGGACTCGATTTGCCCTGCCCTCCCTCTCTCTCCCTGAGGCTGCATCCCCCTAGGCCCACCTGAACACTCTAGGCAAGGCCAGTACTCACTGGGGCTGCTTGCAGCTGGGCCAAGCTGGTGTAGAAGGTACCAATAAGATCATGTGAACCATCACTGTCATAATCTGAGCATCGCACCTGGAGGGAGGTGTGTGTGTATATAAAGATGAGGAGACAGGTGGCAAGTGAGAATAGATCCCTCCCCAGGCTCTATGTCTCTGTTCAGTCTATTCAGAAAGCAGGCTCCTCACCTGTATGGGTGTGGTAGGGTCTCCCCTACAGAAATGCTGAAGGGGAACAGAGAAGCGCTTCCACGTAGGGTTCAGGTTGTTCTTGATTACCTTAAGGTGAAAGGCAAGGCCTCCAGTGAGCTCTGGGTGGTGTGTGAGGAGCTGCCATCCTTTCCTACCCATATGCAGTCTCCCAAACCTTGGTAGTCACAACTCCCAGGAGATTCTCTCCCACCCCACACCACTCAATCCCAGGGTCTCACACCTCAGATCTGTATGTCAGGTGCCATTTCGCATCACCCTGGCAGAGGAACTCCAAGAATGGATCTGATTTCCCTAGGAAGTCCTGTCAATGCCACAGAGACAATAAAAGACTCAAGGGAGACAATCACAATGCCAGACCTCTATCTCCGGCCCTGCCCTCTTAATTCTTGAACCCCCAGGGCCTCCTTCCACACACATACCTTCTTATCTAGATTTCTGGCCTCCACCTCCATGGTCACTACACGGCTATCCTTCAGCTCCTGAGCTGATACCTAGGTAGGGGAGGCAGGAGAGTGTATCATCTCATGAATTCCTCACTGATGCAAGGGCCTCATTCTCCCTCTGCAGGTCCTTCCTTACCGTCATGGTTCCCTGCCCAGCAGGTTTTCCAGGCTTCAGCATCAAGGGTAGAGTTAGTATCTGGCTGGACACAATCTGGGGCACAGCAAGGTTAACATATCAGAAAGAGTTAGGTCCTGCTTGACCCCCACTCCCGCAACCCTCCCCACACCCCAGGCAAGCTGGGTTGTGACAGAGCTCTTACTGAACTTGTCTGAAGGATTCTAATCCCTGGCCCTACATACCTGTCCTAATGAACACTCAGCCCCTCCTAGGAAGTCATCATCCCCCAGCTCCAGTGTCTTGTTGTCTATGTCATAGATGCCAAATCGGAGCTTCTGGACTGTCTCAAAGTGGTACTCAAGTTGCAGAGTCTTAGAGAACTCAGGGCTGGAGCAGTTCCGTACTTGCTCAGTCCGGCCAAGCTGTGGGCAGAGGCCAATGAGTATCATAGTCACACACCCTCCACCCCAAAACAGTCCTAGCCTCCCTCCACAACCTTAAACCCCATGGTTCTTCTCACCTCAGCCCAGCTTCCCCCTCCCACATCCTGTAAAAGGACACAGAGTGGGTCAGACTTGGAGCCGATGTCCTTGTCAATGAGGTGGTCACAGGATATGGACAGCTGAACCAAGGTCACACAGTGGGCCATCTGGGAAAAAAGGAACTGAGTCAAGCACTGACACCCTTTTCTACCTTTCTCTGACTGTAGGTCCCAGCTTGGGAATGCCAGGCTTCACCCAGGCAGGGCTGAGCCCGTATCCACCCCGATGACACTCAAGGAAGGGAAGGCCCTATACCCTACATATTCCTTCAATTCCATTGGGAGCTGAATGGGACAGAAGGTGGTGGTCTCAACCAACCCTGGTCCACAAGTATGATGGAAAGGTGCAAAAGAAGTGCACTAGCCTCCATCAACAACTTTAACCCCAAACTAGTCCTCACTCTAAAATCTCAAAAATGCTTCCCTGACCCGGACTCCAACCCTGATCTCAGAAACCAGTGAATCTCGCTCTGACGCTTTTACTAAGTTCCAATACCAACGCGGCCCTAACACAATCATGATCCAGATACTGCTCCTCAAAAAGTCTCTTCTTCTAGTGATTTCTCATGAACCCTGGGGCCCTGCATCTTGAGGCAGTTAGGATCCCCCTACTGATTCTCCTAGACTCCAATCAGTTGCTCATGTCTAACTCCTCACTATTCTGACAATACCTGCCCAAGTCATATCATTTCTAACCGTACTTCTCTTATTAGCCTCTTTTACTGATCTCCCTTATCCTACACCTTCCCCCCACCCCCCACACCCCGTTCCTCACACCAACAGGCTATTTCCAATACAGCAACCAGAGTGAGCCTGTTAAAACATAAGACAGGTCATGTCACACCTCTACCCAAACCCTCTGATTTCTCAGTGCTTAGAAAAAAATCCAAACTCTACCATGGCCTGCAAGGTCTTAAAAGATCTAGGTCTCTCTAACCTGATCTAACACCTCTCTCACTGCAGTCTGGCCACAGAGGTCAGCTTGTTTGTTGTTCCTCTAATAAGCTTGCTTCTTTCCCAATGCCTGGAATGTTCTTCCCTCCTATTATCCACATGGTTTCCTGTTCCCTCCCTCTAGTCTTTATTCAAAATCACCTTCTTTATGATGGAAAAGGCTCTTCTTTTCTAGCTACTCTAAAATTCAACCCTATTACCACTACACACCCCTTTCCTGCTTTTTCTCTTTAGCATTTATCACTGTCTACTATATATATTTATGTCATTTTTCTTCCTAGACAAATATAATTTGTTTACACTAGAATGTAAACTCCATGAGGGAAAGGAGATTTGTCTGTTTTGTTCATTGCTTTATACCAAGGACCTAGACAATAAATATTTGCTGCAAGAAATCCAAAAGGCTACCTCCAGCTTCAGTCCCCAGGCCAGCCATCTCCAAACTGACTGGCAGTCCAAGCAGCATCAGCCTTCCCAATTCAACCATTTCCTCTGCCTGAAACATTGTCTTCTTGCACACATCACCACAACTCCCATAGAACTCTCCTCATACAGTCCCCAATTATCCTCAGACCCCCACTATCCCTGTTGACTCACACACCTGAAGACCATCTGCACCAGGAGTGCAGATGAGGTCAGATCTCTAGCTTCACTCAGCATTCCACATTTCCCAGCACTCTACCCCAGGATGCCTCCAGCATCAGCCTCCCCTAAACTGACCCCACTCAATCCTTGCCCCAACCCAGCACACAGTTAGTACACTCCCATCTTGTGCCTTATGGTCTCCATGTGGAATACTGTTATCAACCAAAGTTGTACTGATTCTTAGAGTTCAACTTGCTTCACATTCCGAATCTCCACAGCACCCCAGCCTCTGCTTGAATGCATCTAATAATGGAAAACCCACCAGTCTTATAATCCATCCATCAGATAGTTCTGGCTCCATAAAAATCTTACCCAAACCAACCCAAGTCTGTTGAATTCTCACTTCTACACAAGTCCTATTTCTTCTCCGTCTAAAATTCCACAAGGAAGCCTTGATTATTCCTCTCTCTCTGAGAACCTATCTGATACCTGGAACCAGTGAAAAGTCTCAGCTTAAATATGGAGAAACAGCCCCAAGTCTTTTGCATGTTGCCCTTAGAATGTGGTGTCTAGCCTCTGACCAGCTTGATTATCCCTTTAGAGGTTCCCCAGTGACAAATTCAGAGCAGAACATATACTCTTGAGGAAGCAGGACCACAACATCCCACAAGTCACAATCTGACTCCACGCTTCTCACCTCACATGTTCACTGAGGCACTGTTTGCATAGAACAGAGACAAATGAAGAATGCTCATTTGACTACTGGTGAAAACAGTGACAAACCTGAGACAGCTTAAAGGTCTATCAATTAGGTCATAATTTAAGTAAATTATGGCACAAACAAAAGAATGCTATTTGAACATTTTTAGCAGGTAAAAAACAGATAAAAAGGTAAAAGCCAATTAAGGCAGACTGTATTATATTGGTATTATATGAAAAAATTAAGTTGCAAAAATGGTAAGGGTATGACCCTATTCTAAACTTCAACTGTATGTGCATATACACATTTGCATACATACACAAAATACACACAAAGATGGAAGACACCAAATAAATGCAGTTTTTAGGTACAGCTTAAAGGAATGGAATGAGAATTTTATGTACTGTATACACGTCTGTATTGTTTCAATATTTTATGCTGTTTATATTTTTTAAAGGGTCTCATTAGCTTTCCCCCCAATCTACACCTCAAGTCCTGTTGACTATTAATTCTAAGCCCAAAGCCTCTATCTCCAGTTTAACAACCCCTAACTTGCCTCCTTTCTAGTTTCTCTTCCTCAGAATTGCCTTACCTAGTCATCCTTGATGTCAGCTTTCAGAGAGCCTTTACTTTCACTAGAAGTCCTGTATTAGCTGCCCATGGTTCTTAGGTTCAGAGCCAAACTGCCCAGCAGGGCTACTTTGTGGCAGAACTCCAGAGGGCACATCTACACAGAATTCAGCATTCTGTAATATGGTGACCCTGAATCCCTAATTCAACCTTCTAAGTCCTTTTCAGTCTGTATTACCTCCTGCCCTTCCATCACCCACTCAGCTAGTCATCCAAAGCCATTTCTGGTTCACACACATGCTGATACTTCTGACATTCCTGCCTAGCAAATGCTTTGTCATCATCCAAGGTTCTGCTTTGACATCATTCTGGTATGAAGCCTTGCTCACATTCCCCAGGTAGGATTTACTCTCTCTCCTCTGGATGACTGCAATGGTTTCATTGTCTTTCTGCAAACACACACACTCCCTCTCTTGCATCTATCTGCCAGACAGAAACCAGATCATACCATTTCTCCACTTAAATTCCAGAATGCCTTCCGAAAACACTCAAATAAAATCCAAAGTTCTTACCATGGTCTACAGGGCCCTCAAGACCTGACCCTTGCCTAATTAACCAACCCACACCAGTATGTTCCGGCCAGATTTAATTTCTGATATATATATATATATATATATATAAACATCAATCTCATTACACATCTTGGGGCTTCTGTGCTGTCTTCCCCTATACATGCTCCAGGAAATAAGCTGTATTAGAGTAGGAACCATGTCTGGTTCACCTATCCCTATATCTCCAGTAGCTACAAACAGACTTACCGTATAGTAGATACTCAGTAAATATTTAGTGACTGAACACTGAAGCCACTATATCAGAAGGCTGACTTTTGTCTGTCTACCCTCGTAATCTATGGACTCCTTAGAACTAGGGTTTTGTATTATTTCTGAATCCCTAATTCTAATAGTTAGTACATAGTAACCACAGCCATTTGCTAAATAAATGGTAAATGTGTTTTTGCTCAACACAAACGTCCAGGTTTTTTCCATCAGAATGAATGTCCAGCAATAAATTTTCCCTACCCTGATCTTGTACAACTGGGCTTTAAAATTTAAATGCAGGACTCCTGGAACTCAACATTAGATGACAACTTAAAAATGGGCGAAAAAGTTGACTAGCTACTTCATAAAGGGAAATATATGAATTGGAAATCAGCAAAGGAAGAAGTAAGTGATCAACAACTTTAGTCATCAGGGAAATGCAAACTAAAACCACAATAAGATCCCATTACATACCCACCACAATGGCTGAAAGTAAGAAAACTCACAGCACCAAATGTTGACAAGTATGTGGAGCTCTCACACATTGTTAGTGAGAGCATTAAATGTACCACTTTGCAAACTCTGGCAGCTTATTAGAAAACCAAATATATACCTGGCCCAAGAGCAATTCCATTCCTAGATTTTTATCCAAAAGAAATTAAAACATTATATACATAAAAGGTTTGTATAAGAATGTCCATAGCAACTTTAGTCATAGCCAAAAATTTGAAACAGCCCAAATGCCTATCAATAATGAGAATGGGAGGAGGAGCCAAGATGGCGGTGTGAGTAGGGCAGCAGAAATCTCCCCAAACCATAAAAATACAACAAATACAACTATGCCTAAAAGAGAGACCAGAGGATACAGTACAACAGGCAGGCTACATCTACATCTGTGAGAACTCAGCATCTCATGAAGGGGATAAGACACAAGCAAGCTGCGGCCTGGCGGGACACGAGCACTCCCCCGACCCCAGCTGCCCGGCGTTCGGAAGAGTGGAGTCAGAGCAGGGAGGGAGTGGGAGCCCAGGACTGCTAAATAACCAGCCCCAGTAATCCGCACCCAGAGTACAGACACACATTGCATGGTGCTGGATATTAGGGAAACGGAAAAGTAGAAACTGCGAGTGGGTCCCCACAGCCGGCTCCCCTGGGACAAAAGAAAAACGAGTGTTTTTAGAAAGTCTTAAAGGGACAGGGGCTTCACAGATGGATGGAATCATCCCAGCGCATTCAGCCCAGCAGGCTGGGAATCCCGGGGAACTTTAGGCGCCCTAACCCCCTGGGAGGCAGCGCAGTTCTGAAGCCCATCATGGTGATAAACAGCCTGCTGTTCATTCCCCCTCCGGCGCGGCCCCACCAGAGCGGCAGAGCAGCCTGAGAGGGGCCAGGCCCACAGCAGCCACCCAGAGTCTCCCCAAGGCGCGCAGCTGCCGGGGCTAGACCTGGGGCTGCTGCCGGCAAGCTGCTGCCTGGCACAGACAGAGGAAGCCAGGACAGGGTGCGAAGGGGCACCATTGTCACAGGAGAGCACACCCGGGGCCCCTGCTCCCCGCAGAGCTCTGGGATACCCCCAGGGCTGCTCCTGGTGTGCGGGTAACTGACACAGGCAGAAGAGAGGGGCAGGGCAACCAGCGAGCAGGAAGGAACTATGTTCCCCTGGCTGACACACACGCCACCTGCCTACGACTACCTCTATTGCCATGAAAAGGTAGATGAATTTAGTCCAGTCCAGAATTACCCAGACAACCCACGAGAGAGGGCCTGGGGAGACAGATAAACCAATTTCCCTGAAAAAGAATTCAAAATGAAGGTCATAACCATGTTGATGGATCTGCAGAGAAATATGCAAGAGGTAAAGGATCAAGTTAGGAGGGAGAATACAGAACTAAAACAATCTCTGGAAGGACTTACAAGCAGACTGGATGAGGTGCAAGAAGCTGTTAATGGAATACAAATCAGAGAACAGGAACACAGAGAAGCTGAGGCAGAGAGAGATAAAAGGATCTCTAGGAATGAAAGAATATTAAGACAACTGTGTGACCAATCCAAACAGAAAAATATTCACATTATAGGGGTACCAGGAGAACAAGAGAGAGAAAAAGGGATAGAAAGTGTCTTTGAAGAAATAATTGCTGGAAACTTCCCCAAACTGGGGGGGTGGAAATGATCTCTCAGACCATAGAAGCCCACAGATCTCCCAACACAAGGGACCCAAGGAGGACAACACCAAGACATATAATAATTAAAATGGCAAAGATCAAAGACAAGGGCTGAGTATTAAAGGCAGCCAAAGAGAGAAAAGAGATCACCTACAAATGAAAACCCATTAGACTATCATCAGACTTCTCAACAGAAACCTTACATGCCAGAAGAGAATAGCAAGATATATTTAATGCAATGAAACAGAAGGGCCTTGAACCAAGGATACTGTATCGAGCATAATTATCATTTAAATATGAAGTGGGGATTAAACAATTCCCAGACAAGCAAAAGTTGAGGGAATTTGCCTCCCACAAACCACCTCTACTGGGTATTTTAGAGGGACTGCTCTAGATGGGAGCACTCCTAAGGCTAAATAGATATCAACAGAGAAAATAAAATCACAGCAGAGAAAGCAGACCAACCAAATACTAGCTAAAGGCAAAAAATAAAATCAACTATTCACAAAAGCAGTCAAAGGAAACACAAAAGAGTATAGAATAAAACACCTAACATATAAGAATGTAGGAGGAGGAATAAGAAGGGAGAGAAATAAAGAACCATCAGATTGTGTTTATAATAGCATAATAAGTGTGTTAAGTTAGACAGTTAGATAGTAAAGAACCTACCCTTGAACCTTTGGTAACCACGAATCTAAAGCCTGCAATGGCAATAAGTACATACCTTTCAATAATCACCCTAAATGTAAATGGACTGAATGCACCAATCAAAAGACACAGAGTAATAGAATGGATAAAAAAGCAAGACCCAACTATATGCTGCTTACAAGAGACTCACCAAAAACCCAAAGACATACACACACTAAAAGTCAAGGGATGGAAAAAGATATTTCATGCAAACAATAGGGAGAAAAAAGCAGGTGTTGCAGTACTAGTATAAGACAAAATAGACTTCAAAACAAAGAAACTAACAAGAGATAAAGAAGGACATTACATAATGATAAAGGGGGCAGTCCAACAAGAGGATATAACCATTATAAATATATACGCACCCAATACAGGAGCACAGACATACGTGAAACAAATACTAACAATTAAACGAGGAAGTAGAATGCAATCCATTCATTCTAGGAGACTTCAACACACCACTCACTCCAAAGGATAGATCAACCAGACAGAAAGTAAAGACACAGAGGCACTGAACAACACACTAGAACAGATGGACTTAGGAGACATCTACAGAACTCTACACCCAAAAGCAGCAGGATACACATTCTTCTCAAAAGCACATGGAACATTTTCCAGAATACACCACATACTAGGCCACAAAAAGAGCCTCAGTAAATTCAAAAAGACTGAAATTCTACCAACCAACTTCTCAGACCACAAAGGTATAAAACCAGAAATTGTACAAAGAAAACAAAAAGGCTAACAAACACACGGAGGCTTAACAGCATGCTCCTAAATAATCAATGGATCAATGACCAAATTAAAATAGAGATCAAGGAATATATGGAGACAAATGACAACAACAGCACAAAGCCCCAACTTCTGTGGGATGCAGAGAAAGCAGTTCTTAAAGGAAAGTATATAGCAGTCCAGGCCTATTTAAAGAAGAAAGAACAATCCCAAATGAATAGTCTAGTCACAATGATTGAAACTGGAAAAAGAAGGACAAATGAGGCCCAAAGTCAGCAGAAGGAGGGACATAATAAAGATCAGAGGAGAAATAAATAAAATTGAGAAGAATAAAACAATAGAAAAAAAATCAATGAAATTAAGAGATGGTTCTTTGAGAAAATAAACAAAAGATAAGCCCCTAGCCAGACATATTAAGAGAAAAAGAGAATCTACACACATCAACAGAATCAGAAATGAAAAAGGAAAAATCATGATGGACCACACAGAAATACAAAGAATTATTAGAGAATACCATGAGAATCTATATGCTAACAAGCTGGAAAACCAAAATAAATGGACAAATTCCTAGAAAAATACAACCTGCCAAGACTGACCAAGGAAGAAACAGAAAATCTAAACAGACCAATTACCAGCAATGAAATTAAATCAGTAATCAAAAAACTACCCAAGAACAAATCCCTGGACCAGATGGATTCACTGCTGAATTTTATCAGACATAAAGAGAAGACATAATACCCATTATCCTTAAAGTTTTCCAAAAAATAGAAGAGGAGGGAATACTTCCAAATTCATTCTATGAAGCCAGCATCACTCTAATACCAAAACCAGGCAAAGACCCCACCAAAAAAGAAAATTACAGACCAATATCCCTGATGAACATAGATACAAAAGTTCTCAACAAAATATTAGCAAACCGAATTCAAAAATACATCAAGAGGATCATACACCATGATCAAGTGGGATTCATCTCAGGGATGCAAGGATGGTACAACATTCAAAAATCCATCAACATCATCCACCACATCAACAAAAAGGACAAAAACAACATGATCATTTCCATAGACGCTGAAAAAGTATTCGACAAAATTTAATATCCATTCATGATAAAAACTCTCAACAAAATGGGTACAGAGGGCAAGTACCTCAACATAATAAAGGCCATATATGACAAACCCACAGCCAACATTATACTTAACAGCGAGAAGCTGATAGCTTTTCCTCTAAGATCGGGAACAAGACAGGGATGCCCACTCTCCCCACTGTAATTCAACATAGTACTGGAAGTCCTAGCCATGGCAATCAGACAAAACAAAGAAATACAAGGCATCCAGATTGGTAAAGAAGAAGTCAAACTGTCACTTCTGCAGATGACATGATATTGTACATAAAAAACATAGAGACTCCACTCCAAAACTACTAGAACAAATATCTGAATTCAGCACGTTGCAGGATACAAAATTAATATACAGAAATGTGTTGCATTCCTATGCACTAACAATGAACTAGCAGAGAGAGAAATCAGGAAAACAGTTCGATTCACAATTGCATCAGAAGAATAAAATACCTAGGAGTAAATCTAACCAAGGAAGTGAAAGACCTATACCCTGAAAACTACAAGACACTCTTAAGAGAAATTAAAGAGGACACTAACAAATGGAAATTCATCCCATGCTCTTGGCTAGGAAGAATTAATATTGTCAAAATGGCCATCCTGTCTAAAGCAGTCTACAGATTCAATGCAATCCCTATCAGAATACCAACAGCATTCTTCAATGAACTGGAACAAATAGTTTTAAAATTCGTATGGAACCACAAAAGACCCCAAAAAGCCAAAGCAATCCTGAGAAGGAAGAATAAAGCAGGGGGGATCTTGCTTCCCAACTTCAAGCTCTACTACAAAGCCGAAGTAATTAAGACAATTTGGTACTGGCACAAGACAGACCCACAAACCAGTGGAACAGAATAGAGAGTCCAGATATTAACCCAAACATACATGGTCAATTAACATACAATAAAGGAGCCGTGGACATACAATGGGGAAATGACAGTCTCTTCAACAGATGGTGCTGGCAAAACTAGACAGCTACATGTAAGAGAATGAAACTGGATCATGGTCTAACCCCATACACAAAAGTAAATTCGAAATGGATCAAAGACCTGAATGTAAGTCATGAAACCATAAAACTCAGGAAAAAACATAGGCAAAAATCTCTTGGATGTAAACATGAGCGACTTCTTCATGAACATATCTTCCTGGGCAAGGGAAACAAAAGTAAAAATGAACAAGTCCGTCTATATCAAGCTGAAAAGCTTCTTCTGTACAGCAAAGGACACCACCAATAGAACAAAAAGGCATCCTACAGTATGGGAGAATATATTCATAAATGACAGATCCGATAAAGGGTTGACATCCAAAATACATAAAGAACTCACACACCTCAACAAACAAAAAGCAAATAATCCAATTAAAAAATGGGCAGAGGAGCTGAATAGACACTTCTCCAAAGAAGAAATTCAGATGGCCAACAGACACATGAAAAGATGCTCCACATGGCTAGTCATCAGGGAAATGCAAATTCAAACCACAATGAGATAGCACCTCACACCAGTAAGGATCGCCACCATCCAAAAGACAAACAACAAATGTTGGCGAGGTTGTGGAGAAAGAGGAACCCCCCTACACTGCTGGTGGGAATGTAAACTAGCACAGCCATTGCAGAAAACAGTATGGAGGTTCCTCATAAAGCTCAAAATAGAAATACCATTTGACCCAGGAATTCCACTTCTAGGAATTTACCCTAAGAATGCAGCAGCCCAGTTTGAAAAAGACAGATGCACCCTATGTTTATTGCAGTGTTTACAATAGCCAAGAAATGGAAGCAACCTAAGTGTCCATCAGTAGATGAATGGATAAAGATGTGGTACATATACACAATGGAATTATTATTCAGCCATAAGAAGAAAACAAATCCTACCATTTGCAACAACATGGATGGAGCTAGAGGGTATTACGCTCAGTGACATAAGCCAGGCAGAGAAAGACAGGTACCAAATGATTTCACTCATCTGTGGAGCATAATAACAAAGAAAAATACTGAAGGAGCAAAACAGCAGCAGACTCACAGAACCCAAGGACTAACAGTTAGTGAAGGGAAAGGGACTGGGTAGGAGGGATGGGAAGGGAGGGCTAAGGGGTGGGGGATAGAAAGGGGGCATTATGATTAGCATGTATAATGTGTGTGTGTGGGGGCACGGGGAGGGCTGTACAAAACAGAAGACAAGTAGTGATTCTACAGCATCTTACTATGCTGATGGACAGTGACTGTAATGGGGTATGATGGCGGGAGTCTAGTAAACATAATGTTCCTCATGTAATTGTAGATTGATACCAAATAAACAAATAAATAATGAGAACGGATAAACTCCAATGTTTATATATGTAATAGGAAACTACTCAGCAACAAAAACGAACTATTAATATCTGCAACATGGATGAATTTGAAGCATAAAATATATAGATTATACTTACATTTTAGGACAGGTAAAACTAATCTATGGGGAAAACATTCATAATAGAGGTTGTTCTTCCCGTCTGCCAGGGGATAGGCAGATATTAACTAAGAGGCAGGAGAGAACTTCCTTGGGAATGGAAAAGTTCATCTTGATAAGAATGCATATGCATTTATCATTTTCACTTAATGGTATATTTAAGGTGTAGATCTCTTATTGTAGGTAAATTTTACCTGCCCCCGAAAAAAAAAACTCGTAAATATTGAACTCAAGACATGTTGAAATGTGTGTTAAGTGTGCTGAAGTGTGCAAATTGTTTTAAATGCTGTTAAAAAAATGGTTTATTGAGTGGATATGAGGTAAAACAAAGGAATAATTAAATTATAGAATCTAAATTGTGGATATATGGATATTCATTGGAGACTTTTTTCAACTTTACTATAGTTTGCAAGTTTCCATAAAAAAATGTTTGGGACAAATTTAAATGGAGGACTTTGGGTTTATCCCTGGTAAAGACTTGGTTGTGAACTACAAAAGTATGAGCAGTAATTTATCTGTAATGGTGAGCTTACAGGCAACACCTGTAGCTGATGCCTTTTCCCTCACTCCATGACTTCTCGAAGATTCCAGAGAGGTGTTTTTGGTCTGGGCCAAATACTTGCAGTGGGCCCAGAGCTTGTGTTAGATCTAATAATCTGGTAGACTAGAGCGTCCTTTTCTAGTCTACTACCATTTCCGCAACTTTCCCCACAGCTGCTCCTATTTTTTCAGTTTCTTCTCTGATCAGACTAAAACCCCAGTCAGAATGCTGTTCGCCCGTATGTGTCTCAGCAGCAGTACAAGGCTGGATTCCATTCTGAGAGGTCGGTTTCATGTGCAGATTTTTTTCCCGCAGATCTGCCTCCTCTGCTTTCTCACTAGAATTATCAGCTCTTTATAAGCAAATATTTATAATGTTCAGTTTTGTCCTTTAAGTCATATTCCTTTTAAATTATCAAATGCATGAGATTATTAATCTTTCCCAAATCCCGTTTTTCTCCTTTAAAATGTACCTCCACACCTACCTGCTTGGAAATCTACAAGTAAAACTCTGAAGTCATGTCACTCTTCGGTCCTATAACCCTTTAACAGCTATATCCTTAAACTAGACTCATTTACTTTTCATCTAGCACCTTTATAATTAACCTCACGGGACTCTTAGCCTCCTTTATAGGACTGGAATTTTATGAAATTATATTTAAGTGAGTCAGTAAGTCTCATAAATTTTCTCATTTATTTTTGTAAGAGAGGTCTGGTAATATACTCTCCAGGTCTTTTTGCACTCTTCTGAACCAGCTTATCTTGCCTGAATGTCTATAAACGGATCTTTAATTTCTATTCTCAAAACCCTCCTCCAATCTGTTCTCTGTTGAAGTCAGAGACCAACCCAACAATACCCAACTTTTCATAAACCTACCAAAATGTGTAACTTGCTTATTATCTATTTTCCTTACTAGAGTATAAATTCAACAAGGGTAGGGACCAGATTTGTCGTTCCCATTCCAGTGATTCATACATAGCAGGTACTTTATGTGTTGAATTCATGCTAGGAACAGTAATCAGAGGTTCCTCAGAAATTCCCCAAATCTAGTCCTGGCCTGCTGAAGCCATCAAGGGAGAAGTGAGCTTCTAGGAACACCCAAAACAAAAGACTAGGTTGTTATCTCTGTGTGCCCCTATTAGCCCCATTTTTCCATTTGGTGCTAGTCAGGAAATGCAAATCAGAAACAACTGAGTATATAGCACCAACCTTTTCTACCATTGCTTTCTACCACTGGGAGTCTCATTCCCTTCCACTCTTCCTTGTAGGCTGTTTTCCTCTGCTTAACTCCATCACCAGCCTTAATGCTTTTGAAGCCCCATACCCTGACAGGGCACTTATCCCCCACTGTTCCCTAAAGAAGCCATACTCCTTCTTATTTATAAAACTTAAAGTTCACAAAATATCAGAAATAAAAAGTAACTGAGTGATCATCTAATTCCAGTCCCTCAACTGAAGACAGAAGATGCAATTTGGCTAAGGATACACACATAAATGGTTAAGTAAAATGAGGACTAGAACTCATATTCTGACTCCCACCTAGTCTAGAACTTTAAACCGTTCTTCTCTCCTGAAAGAACTTTTCTTCTTATATTCAACAGCAATCTGATATAGTAGGCAAGAGTATGTATGGGTTCTCAGTGAAGTGCTCCAGATACTCCAAATACTGGCCTTATTCCTTCCTACCCACAAAGAGATACTATACTACATAGCCACCAGAATGATGTCTTACCTATGTAACTTGGGCAAAAGTCAGGTTCTGCAGGTGTAAAGTGGGGAATATTACCTATTTCTGAAGATTTATATAAATAATGATTGCACGGCTCAGTACAGAGTCTGGTACTATTGTTATCAGTAAGTGTTAACTATTAGCCTTCAAGTCTACCTCTTACAGGCTCCCCTTTATGTGATTTCTCTAGCATGCAACTTCTCACTCTGGACTCAGTACCACAGCTATATTCTGTCAGTTTCCAGCTCCTTGCCTGTCACTGAAAACAACCAACTTCTTCAGAACAAATGCTGCTTCAGCATCTCGTATGTCACACAAGACAGACCTAAACACACAATGGGAATTCAAAACACCTAAAGGAGGCTTGCAGCAATGTGCTGGGGCAGGCATGTATGGTTTGCAAGAGACAATTGCTAAATATTAAGGAATTTTTAAAGCAAACTGCTTTAAAAATGTTTTAAACCATGGAGACTGGGCAAATGACAAAAAGTAAGGCTTCCCTTCCCCCAGCTAGCCAGTTTACCAGCATATCATTGTTAGGGAATCCCACTTTCTACCAATAGGAAGTAATTTGTCATTCACTTCTTTCAAGTCCCCTCCACTGCCACAATAGATTCTAACTCTGCTCTTTATAAATCCAAAACTAAACCTCTACTAGATCGTTTGACTCAATTCAGGGCCAGTTAAGCTGAAATTTATCAGTCCTGCATGCTCAGGAGTTACGAGGCCCTCTTCCAGTCCCAAAAGCCGAACAAGAAAAGGCACCAGTCTTCAACCCCATTTCCAGGCTGAGAGGAAATGTGTCTGGGTGGCAGGATCACTCCTTCAAGAAACTAGAGCCATGCTCACACTCCTGTTGCCTACCTTGGCATGCTGGAACAACTCAGATGCTGGATCAAGTCTTGAAGCCAATCGGGGAATTCTCCACTGGCTCCCAATGGGCACATTACCACCCATCGAAAACTCTTTTTCCATGATTTGAAAAGACAAACTATGCCCACTACTACCACTCTTCTTCCTTTCCTTTTCAGCCTCCTCAAGAACATGGAGAAGGTAAGGTTTTTTTAGCCCCTGTTTCTCCTTCTATATAACTCAGACATTCCCCAAATTTAATTTTCAGCAACCCAAAGTCAGTTCTCATAGGTCACAAACTGAACCAAATATATAAATACTTAAAACTACACATTCTTTATTCATACATGTGACTAAGGGCTACTAAACCTGTTTACAAATTAAAATTTCAAGCAGTAATTTGGTTTTGGTTCATATTACCAGGAGGTCTGGCGGCCGCACAGTACTTGGCAATACTAAAAGCCACAATATACATGTTCACACAAAAAGTGAAGAATGGGAAAATGCAATACAGTAAATAGTCTCAGGGTTTCCCATCCTGCTATATGCAATGAAAGCCAAACAAAAAAGTTTGGAAGCACAACTCCAACACCCCCAAAGATTTATCTAAAGTTGCACAAATCCAACCTGTATCCAACTTTTCAGAGAGAACCTAGCTTGAGCAGAGAATTGGATATGGGGAAGGAAACAAACCAATAAGAACACAAGATATGACTGTATTGGAGTGGGAGTTTATCTGCCCTCCAACTCTGAAAGTGCTTACACAAAGCTTCCACCTGTCTACTTCCAAATAAACACTGGAGCACTGGAACAAGGCTGGAGCCCCTTCCTGAGCAGGCTCAGACCCATGACAGAAGAGTGCTGCCAGTGGCCGCCCACATCATCCCCCAGAAGTCAGGGAGAGGCAGGGAACAGTTGACGGAGGAAGGAAGGGGCCCTGCCTTTGGAGTCAGGCAGGTAGCCTGACTGAATAATCTGTTCATCCCTATCAATGAGACCTTGGGCAAATTTCTTCTTTGCCTGGATTTGCTTACCTATAAAGTGGGGATAATAATCCCCACTTTACAGGGTTATTGTGAAGATTAAATAAGGCCAACCAAGAAAGTGCCCTCTGCCTGACAAGTTATGTGCCTGATATGTGTATCTGCTCCTTTTTGATGTTCATAAATAGATCCTTTTGCAGTATGATTATCTACTTGTTGGTTTATGGGACAACATCCAGTTACAATGCCTCTGGTCTACCTGGCTCCAGAGGGCCTAACTAGTAGGAAAGAGATGGACTTCAAAAGGGAAAATGAGTATCCTCCCTTTTCTCTAATAAAATTCTCACGCTGCATTATGGGATTGCTATCACACCGAGAAAAAGCAGTAGAGCAGTAGCCAGATCAAAAGTTTGGGTTCCACTGGCCTTTTAGCTTAAGGCTCAAATTCTCTACAGATTTCCAGAATGAAATAGAATGGCCGGGTTCACAGAATCACAGAAGGAAGCTTAAAACTGGATATAAGATTATCTAGTTTAATTCCATTTTGTACAACACTGAGGCCATAGGAACTTACTAGTTTTGGGACACACAGTAACTGATGACCCACAATTCCTTGAGAATATGACCTCTATATCCACTTGTTTTACCAACAGCTCACACTTTATAATCTAGTCCTATCTAAAACCCACCTAGCCACTAAAAGAGCAGTGAGGCTCATGTGGTCTCTTTCCATGACCTATTATAACTATAACTTGCCTTATGGAAAATAATTCTGCATCCACCATTCATTCTATTTGTCTAAGTGCCAGGGCAGGAATGGAGGAATCGCTAGACTCCACATTTACAGGACTTTATCAAAAAAATAAACTTTAAATAACAAGCATGAATACTGCAAAAAAGTAAAATTTGCCTCAGGAAAATGTGGTTTACACCAAAATTTCAAAGAACATATACCAGGGGGCCAATTCTGCCCTCATTGCACCCTGCTGGAATTTAATTTTTAAAATCGACCTTCTTTTAATGAGACTCTTGCCTTTCTACTGCCTGTGAAGTATCTAAAAGAACAGTACTAGACCACCTTTCCTGAACATTTCCAGGGCAGGGGCATCAACAAGAACTTGTGCATCTCCAGTGTGCAATGTGACTTAGGGCACAAAAGCTGAGTGAATGAACAAAAGCAGCAGATCAGAGCCCCTGGAAAAGAAGCCTGTCTATAATTCATACTGCAAGACCCCCTTCCTGAAGTAAATTCACTTGAGATACATGGGAGATCTTATAATTGATTGCTCTGCAAAATTTGTTAGGGAAGTTGAGAAATTAAAAAGGGAGGGTTTCAAAAGGGAAACTACATTACAGACACACACACATTTGCTCCTTTGCCACTGTGAATGGGTGTGGGGAGGTGGGTGGGCAGAGATTCTAGTTTTGCTGCTGCTTCTGGTACAAGATTCATAATTTTACAACATAAGTGTCACCTAGTTAACCTTCAGTGTGACCTATGAAAAAAGTAACTGAGGCAAATTCTCCAAAGAAATTGAAACACAATAGGGGGGAAAGTTTAGGAGGAATACAACAAAATTTAAATACTCAAAAGTAAAGAACCAGCTGAATGCAGCAGCAGGGCTAAAAGGAAATGATAGGGCATCACTTTTTTTATATTCTAAAGCTGTGCTGTCTGAAAGAGCTTCGCCTCATGTGGCTACCAAGCACTTGAAATATGCTTAATTCAAATCACAACATAATGTAAAATATACACTGGATTTTGAAAACAGTACATTTCTGTATTTTTGTATTGTATATTGAGAGTAACATTTCAGACTATTGGGTTAAATATATTACTGAATTCATTTCCCTTGTTTTTGCCTTTTTAATGTGGCTACCAGAAAAACTTAAATGACATCAGGTGACTTATTTCCATTGGATAGTGCTGCCTAACATGGAGATCTCCCAAGATCATGTTGCTCTGTGAATCTAGAGCTGTGCTGTTCAAATACAGTAGCCACTAGCCACGTGTGATTTAAACTTAATAGTAGCTACAAAGACCAATAATTACCATACTAGTGCAGATGAGAACATTTCCACAGAGAAAATTTTATTGGACAGCACTTGTCTAGAAGAATGACAAAGAGCTGGACAGTTCATACTGAAGAGCTAAAACTCTATCATATTGACCCAGAATTTGAAACGAATGAATTTCAGATAATTCACTATATACGTGTTAAACTGATGGAAAAAGTCACTTAATTCTGGAGCTTTTATGAATGTCTTACTAGAGCATGTTTATAAGAAATGGTACTTGGCAGTTAGTCCAAAAGTTATTAAAAAGATGAAGGTTCTCTCTAGTAGGCCAAGACACCCTTGGACACCAGAGAACCAACCCTTCCTGCCTGCCCTACTCATCATTCAGCTCAGTCATGCCCCTCAGAATGCACAAACCTCAGGCTATACCATTACAGGGGCAACTTTAAGAGCTTCCAGGACAAACACCATTTTACATAGTGCCAATGTACTCCACACTACTAATCATTTCATTGTACTAAATCAGCATATTGTGTACCCACAAACCTTGGTCAGAGATCACACCTTCCTTCAGCTTAAACACACAAGGCTTCCTTTACACTTGTTTTTGTCTGATCATTTAGGAACTGGCTAGGAAAACCTTTACCCAGTTCCTGTGGGACCTAAGTATACCTTGTACATGTACAAATACAACCAAGAGCTTACTTGTGCAATTTAAGACTTTAACATTTTGAAGAAGAAATATTTGTTTTCCACCACAGCATGGTAAGAGCTGGGTGTACAACACTGCTAAAAAAATTGAGTTAGCATGGGTTACATCTATGGCTAAGCTGTATATCCCTGTGAATATCTTAAAAGCTTGGAGGCAAGAGATGTTTCCAATTCCAACCTGTCAACTCACTGGTCATAGAGGCAAAGGTAATTGGCAGTGTCTACTTCAGTAAGACTGTACTAATCTTTCCACACTTTAGCCAGATTTATAGCAGAGGGACCCTGCTGGTCCCATAACCTACACAACAGAAGGAAGTTACGTATAAATGACCATCTCTATATTGCAACCCAGTATGTGGAGGAAGTGTAGTGGGGAGTGGCTTTAACTCACTTCCAAGTGGACAGGAAATCTTCAACAGCATCAGTTGGTATAAAACCCCTTAAACTAGCTGAATTTCTTTACCTTTAAGCCTTTCCCACTCTGTAAGGATTAACAAGTGGCATGTGGTAGAACAATGTGGTTGGTTACATTTGATACATACCACAAATGACAAATCTTACTCATTAATCAAGAGCTGTGAGTGAACTCACACCAATTAAGATGCCGAGGCTAGACAGAAAGTAGTGAGGGAGCTTCAGTCTGCATAAAACTCATAGTCTTGGATACCAACAGTTACTGTATAAGCAGGTAAAGGGGCAAAACTGGCAGCATCAGAATAGAGAGGAAATTAAGCACTACAGTGCAGCCCTGAATTCACTCCTGGGATGTGTTACGCTTATTCAACACCTGACTGTCCAGAGTTAATTATGCTCCCTTGCAGGTCATGACTCTATTTCCTCCAAATCACCTCCTCCTCTCAACATGAAATGACAAGTCATCAGCTGACCAGGAAAAATGAATGACTTTAATCTATTAAGTTACTAAAGACACTAATCCAGATGTCCAGAACTGGGGTGCCAGCTCCAATACTCTGCTGTGCCATTTTTGTACAGTTGGGTGTTTTCTTAGTCTCTATGAACTAATCGTCAACATTTTCCTTGGGGGGAGGTCCCTGGGCTACTTGACAGAATTCAATATGGTTAATGAGATTTCCCCCCCCACTACCTCCCGCCCCCAGACTTTTAAGAGTGCTGCCCTTCTGTCCTGAGGCTGGAATGCTTACATCACATGACTCTTTTGCCCCATCTGAACTCTTCAGTAGTAAAACAGTATGTAGAAAAGCAGTGCTACCTTAGCCACTTGTTACTAGTTATGTTGATCCAGAAAAGGAGCCATATTCGAGAACGGCTGTGATATCCTCTGGCACAAAGTAGCTCAAGGTACCAAGAATAAATCCAGGGAATAGCATAGTAAAGAATTAACATTTATATGAGCAGACACCAGTAAGAGATAACTTGCTAAGTTGTTCAGCAAGAGGGTACACTCCAGAACATTTTACAATAAGTTAATGTGATCTATCAGATTTTATGCCAAAAAAGATGAAACTGAAATCAAGCAATTTTTTAGTTAAGAATAGCTCTAAGTTACAATTCTACCATATTCCAATAAAAGGTCTACTTTTGAGAGGCAAGGAGAATGGTGGTGATGCACATAACTGATAAACGATTTCTTACTGTAAAACACTGGAAAGCAGACAACGAATTATAAAAGTGAGTGACCTCTCAGGAGCAAGAAAAGGAGTAATATTAGCATACAGTCCACCCCTTTAAAATGGTAAAAGCCATTCTCGGTATCTGTAGGCAGCTGATTTCACTCTGACTTCATTCAAGTGCTTAGTCAAACCTTCATAATTTTAAAACAGCTCAGTCAACCACCTGGAATTAAGTATGTTTAGTCTAACCCCTCTCACACACGCTAACAAGCTAAAACTCTTAATAGATCACAGTTATAAACATTTTTCAAGAACTCTGGTTAAAATAGCCCACTAATTTCTCTCCAACTGCAATCCAGATTTTTTTTTTAATGACTGGAGTTTACAGAAACTTTTCATCTGCTAATTTTCTCAGAGTTGAACAAATGTGGAAGGGACAAAACCATACCATCAGTATCAGAAAGCAGCAAATTTTTTTTCTCTCCCTTTTTCCCCCACCTCAAATATCTCACATACTCAACCAAAACAAATTAAGCAAACAAAAAAGAACAAAACTTAAAAAGGTATGTGCAATTGACAATGTATTCTGAAGATTTCTTTTCCCATTTCCTAAAGTATCTGGTTTCCAGTTCTCTGAGTCCATATAACAGAAGTGGCTTGCTAGCAAAACACACAAAGTCTGAAAATGTGGATACCACAAATTTGACCTAGAATCAAGTTTCCTCCCTGCAGTTCCGGGTATCATCTTCTTTTCACACTGCAGCATTAGCAGACATAAACAACAATTGTTACCTCCGAGATCACCATATCCACCTTTCCAAAGGCAAAAAATATTTTCAGGAGTTAAAAAAAAAAACCTGATGGCATAACTCGGTGGAGTACTATTGTGTAAAGCATTAAAAGCATCAGCCTGTTTTATTTTGTGACAAGTTTATTGAACATTATTCAAGATTTTATGAACAAAAACCTCTGCTGAATAGTGCCAAGGTAGTAAGTACTTGGTGGCAATGTTGTGGCCATACTGGCAATGAGTCATTTTATTGTGTTAGTTTCTAAAGTTTGGACTATAGCAGAACTGCCAGTAAATTCATATGTGGTAATTTTGCAAGGTGGGCAATAATTTTTAAAAGTGATCACTGCCAGAAATTCTTTCCAGAAGATCTGACTAGCAGCAAGGTTACATTTCTTTACTCATTTTTTAAGTGTCCTTGAAACTGGTGAGTGGATTTTTAAACAGTTGACCCACACCTGTACACAATGACAGAATCCAATACAAAGGAGTTTGAGCTTAAAAAAGGCTTTCATGCATCCTTATTTTTATCCAAGGTATGTTTACTTACTTCCATACAAAGCCCTAGATTTTTATTCAGTGGGTTAAGACTGATCTTCTAATTACACTGAATATTTACCCTCTGAAATTTCAAATGAAAAGTTTCCTAATGGAATTTTCACTGTTGGTGCTTTGACAACTTGGAAAACAAAGGTAGGAACTACAATTCACCTCAAAGCTAGGAACTGCATTTCACCTAATGCAGTTGCATTAAAAAAAAGCTGCTAGTAATTGTACATCTGAACTACAGTGTTAAACACAGAACACACCTCCAATTTTGCTTGTGAACTGTTTTGCTAAAGTTCAGATAAAGTGTACACATTTGCTTATTTATGAAATACATTTTGTGGACTTCTCTGACGCTTAAAAAAAACAAAACAAAACCCAAACAACAAAAAATCACCCCAGCAGGGGTAGGGGAGGAGATGAAAAAAATTTAAACCTAATGGAAAAGATTCTCTTCCATTAATCTCAGGACACCAAAAACAGACAATAAGATTTACACATAAAGTTGAAAAATATCATGATGTGTTTACAAATGCACACAACTTCGAGCAAAGCTTTACAAATCCTTCATACCATACAAAGCAAATGAGAAAATAATATAAGTTCATTTTTACCCCAAACCTAGTTCTTATGAGAAAATTTGCAGGAAGAGAAGAGGTATGAATATTTTCACAGAACATATTTTCAAGAATTTTTTTAGAACTCAAACTCCAACGCCCAGAACAAGAACAGTATGCTTAGCAGTTAGAACTATGTTAATAAGTCCCAGATACACAAAAATTAAGTTCCAGAGGGCAAAGCATTTAATTACATTTCACAACTAGAGAAGCACTGTTGTGATTCAACCAAATATGAGACAGTTCTCTCCAATATCTACACAAACCACTATTTTCTCAATTTATTTAATTTGATAAACAATGAAATCATTTTCCTTTTTACCATTTATCTAAGATGTAGAAATAACAAATTGCAATAATGTATATGAAATATTTAATAAAAATGTACGAACATATTACCAAAATAAATTGTGAAAAAGATAAAAGACTTTCATCTTCAAACAACCCATTTTTCTAAAATGAAAATAGTCAGCTTTCCAATGGGGAAAATAATCTGCAGTTGAAATAAGACTCCCAAGCAGCGCTGAAGTTTTTGCACTCTGTCTTTGGAATGAGAAGTGATTACTTAACAGAAAACTTAAATTGAACAGCATACACAAACATCATATTGCTTTTTTAGGTGAAGAGGAAGTATCTAATGATCTGTCAAAGCAAATTAGTATTCATGAATTAAAAGACCCACAACACAGCCGTCATCTTCTTTGGAAGTCTAAACAATCCTTTCCTTAAACAAAAAATCCTATACTGTCAATCCTCTAAGATTATAGGGATAAAAGACTTTCCAAATCTTATCACACAAATGAAACTGTTGCCACTCTTAACTCTAAATTACACAACGCTGTATTTCAGTGTTCCACTGACTTGTAACACCAAAAGGCACTATTTTTTTTTTTTTAATAGGAAATACCTCTTTTAAAAAGGCTGACCGACCCCTTTGTAAGTACATTGATTTGAAGGTAATGTTGGGGCTGTTTCAAACCAAGATAGGGGCCCATGTAAAAGATAATTTTTTCATGAAATCTCATCAATCTCCTATTCCATGTTTATGGTGTGACACATCATTAGAGCATTTTAACTAAGAAGGAAAGTAACCATAAATAGGAACCTTTTGTAGCAGAGAGCAGGATGTTGTAAGCTGAATGTTTTCATGACAAGGACACTTACCAACCAGAACCCATGTGGTCCTCCTGCCTTAGTGTCCTGAATGCCAAAGAAAATAGTACAAAACGGCAAGAAGTCTCAATTCTCTCCCCTCTGGCAGCTACACTTGTACTCTGGACGAAGAATTTTTACAAACAGGCTCCTGATCAAACAACTAGACCAAAAAGCCTCCAAGTAACAGGATTAATGCACATCAATCTATGGGCCAGCTTATGTATCTTTTATTCTATAATACTATAGCTAACAAAGCTAACAATTTCAACTTCAGTTTTAAAAACCTAGATATATAATCATGCTCTTTCTTATGAATGGACCCTCTTTGTTTAGTTACAAGCCAAAATTTCACAAAAATTTGGAACAGAAGGAAATTGCCAGAACATTAGTCCATGATGGACAGGACCTCATATCATGCATCTTAAACAATGATTACCAAAAATGGTTTCTGGTTTTTGATGCCATCCAAACATGAACAATTTTTAAACTGACTAAACTAAAACTTGGCGGTCAAACCAAAAAGGCTCTGGTAAGTAGAGGGCTCCATATTTTATTTTTGTGGAAAAAGTCCTATTTCACACAGTTTTAAGTGTGACATTAGAAATCAAAGTTCAAGGTTATAGCACAAACCAAGTGTGGTGTGTTATATTAAAAAAACAACAACAAAACAGTTCTGCTCATTTACAAATGAGTCAATTAGGCAAACAAAGCAGTAACTACAGAAGGACTATCTATACAGCAAGAACCCTCAAGAAGGAATAACGGTACATACAGTGAATCTGTATACAGAGATTTTTATTCAATTTTAAAAGAAAATGAGGACTTTAGACAAAGCTTTGACCCTATAACAAAGCAAATTTGTCCAGCTTTAAACCAAATTCCAAGAGTAGCCAACTTCTATTCTTAGTAGCTGGCAAGAGCACCTTTAATGAGCTCTATTGACATTTCTATTTTCTTCATCCCATATGGTATAAAACAAAACCAATCTAGACTCTTTGATAAGCTTTATATGGTCATTGCACTTTACAAATGGTTTCTCTAATGGTATGCTAAAATCATTTTTGTTTTCTCTCCAGACAGCTTTACTGTAACATATAGCAATGTTTATCCTGGTAGTGAGTCTTCTGTAAACAGTCAACCAATGCTCTAAGTTATAGAAACCAATCTATATGCAATTGAAACAATCCACAGGTTCTAACCTGGAAATACTAGGAAAACAATCTGGATGCATTAATCACAGCACTATGAAGATCTACCCTATAAAGAATTGATGTGAATATCTACCCTAATACTAGTTTTACTTTCCTTGAGCCTATAGGTCTGTCATTTAAGTCAATGACAGCAGCTGTGGCTTCATCCCGAGATTCAAAGGCCACCATGGCTTCACCTGTGGGCATACCTTTTTCGTTGTATTTCAAACACACTGAGCCCGGGATCACTTGATAGCCATAAAAGAAATCTAAAATCTCATCAATAGACACAGTGAAGGGCATGTTCTGCACTTTAATTACTGTTGGTCCTGGTTTTCCAGAACTAGATCCAAAGCCAGGGGGACCACCAATGTGGATTGGGCCAGGGCCAGGCCCAGGCCCAGGGCCAGGCCCAAAGGCTGGTGGCCCACTTAAATGCCCAGGGGCACTTCCAAGACCAGGAGGGCCACTTCCAAAGCCAGGGGGGCCACCTAAACTACCAGGGCCATTTCCAAAATTCTGAGGGCCCCCTCCAAATCCTGGCCCACTTAAATTATTTGGTCCACCTCCAAAACCTGGCACATCCAGTCCTAGACCAGGCAAACCACTATTTCCAACTGAAGGCATACCAGGCCTAACATCACCAAAGGCCCCTCCTAATCCTGGAGGAGGAAGTGGTGGCCCAAAGGCATTCGACCCACCAAAATTACCCGGAAAGTTAAATGGAGGCCCATTGCTGGCCTCCTTTGATCCTACAGTCAGGAAGGCATGCTCTTCACCTCCTGCACTAGGCATTCCCGCATTGGGCATTCCAGAACTTGGCATTCCAGCACTAGGTATTCCCGCACTGGGCACTCCAGGACCAGGCATTCCAGGACCGGGCATTCCCACAGTGGGCATTCCTGGAACAGCAGGATTACCTGGCACAGGCATCTTTAACCCCTTTTTTCCTTGAGCAGGGGGATTTTTCTCAATTTCTCTCATATCTTCTAGAGTAACTACATGAACAAAAGCTTCTCTTCCATTAAGCTTTTTACGGTGTAAACGTTCAGACTTACGTGCATCATCTTCATTTTTAAACTGAACCAATGCCTGTCCTAGACCTTGCCCATTGTTATCAACAAGAACATGTACGGCATTTTCATCCACTGGGATTCCTTCCAGGAACTGAAGAACATCCATCTTGGTAATGCTGAATGGAATATTTGTTATGTGGGCACAGACTTTGGTAGAGCTGACATCCCCCTCCGGATTTAACATCATTTCCCTCTGGTCATAGCTGAAGTTCTGCAGTCTTTTTCGAATCATATCTATCTTTTCTAGCATACCTTTCTTAGTAATTGGATGAACTTGAATAAAGCGATTGCCCATATATTGTTTATGACGACACAGAGCAGCCTTATAGTCAGCCTCATTTCTGAACTCTACGAAGCCTTCACCTGTTGCTTTCCCATTGGGTCCATAAGCAATATAAATACTATCTTCCACAATATCCAACTTTTTAAAAAAATCAATGACATGTTTGTTTTCAGCTTCAAATGGTAGCCCTTTCAAGTAAACACAAAAGCCAGCCTCGTGTGGTGATCTTGACCTTGACCTTTTCTGTCCACTGGGTGATTTTGACCTGGGAAGTGTCTGAGGAGGGGGATGGGTTTGTCCAGAAGGTCCTATACTTTGCTTAAAAGTGATATGGCCTCCAGCAGCTACCCACTGTCTCTCTGTGGCAGGACTAATTTCCACATAGCGTTGAATCATCAGCATTCGGTTTCGTTTCAAAGCTTCAAATGTATCTTGAGGGGAAAGAAACTTAACCAATCCATTCCCATTATTTCGACCTACATGATCTTTCAACAAATGCACTGCATCAACACGGAGCCCATGGAAAAAATCTCGGACATCATTTTCCATTGCAGAAAAGGGCATTCCATGCACACTGACATACAGATCATCAGGATTGATGGGAAGTGGTTTCACACTGCTTTGAGAGTTCATCTGGATAGGGTTAACAGGATTCAGTGGACCCAGAAACACAGGATTCAAGTTATTGTTCAGATTCATAGGTGCTCCAGAGCCATTCATTCCAGCAGGTAGAGGTGCCACAGGTGGAGGGTTCAAGGGTGGCATGCCTGACATGGGTGGCAGTGGGGTCATGGGTGGCACAGATGGGACTGGGGGAATTGGAGGCACAGGAGGCACAGGAGGCAATGTAGGTACTGGAGGAGGAACTGGTATTGGGGGAATGGATGGCATTGGTGGCAAAGATGGCATTGCTGGGATTGGAGGAATTGGTGGTGGTGGGACTGTGTTCATTGGAGAGGCTGTGCTTGGAATGGTTGAACTAAATGTTGGGTTACCAAAGGAAGCCCCCATATTTGGAGGAGCTGTTCCTATGCTGGCTGTAGAAAATGTCTGTATGTTTTTGTTGCTTTCATGAACAGAAGTGGCAGCAGTAACTACACTGGGTGAAGGATTATTAAAGTTGGGTACTGTTGTAGGCAAGTTTACCCTGCCACTCATTCCTGAGCTAGGTGGTGGTCCTGATCTACTAGCATTTGCTGGTGGTATATCTAAGTTGGCAGTTTCAAAGCGCCTACGACTCAGTTCAATCATATTCTGCATTTCTGTTTTACTACTCAACAACAGTGTTACTTTTGACCCTTTAATTGTACCACCTGTGCGCATCATACCAAGCCTTGCATCTTCATCAGTGGCAAAAACGATGAAAGCCTCACCCAGTTCACCCCCTACAATATGCACGCCCCCATCAGGGATGGTCAATCCAGAGAAGAAGTGGCGAATGTCCATGGTCCCCGCCACAATTGGGAGACCTTGCAAACGGATGACCACAGCCATGCTGCGCTGAAACCACACACACCTGCAGATGAGAAAAGGCAACGGCCAGGTCAGACTCCTGTTCATCACACCGAGTTTTTAGCTACAAGAATGACCAGCTACCTTATCAGGCCCTCAAATATTCCTCAAACTATCTCAAGCAATGTAGTTTTTAAAATTTGGATATTCTAAAAACTGAACATTATATGCCATTTACAATGTAAAACCTAGACAATTTCAACTTCCAAAAGACATTTATTCTGGAAGCAAACAGAAATTCAGTCCCAAGACTCAAGTTTCAAGAAAACAAAAACCATAGGATAGTTAAATCAATTATATCATTCAGACCACTGAAAATTATTCAGTAAGATTTAAAAGAAATGTGTAAGTCAAATCAGGGAAACAAAGTTTAAGTCTATAGGGAGAAAACATACAAAAGATGCTTTGAAGTTAATAATTAAAACTGGCTTAGTATCTTCCTTATAGAAGTGACAACTCTGTAGAATTATCAGTGTCATTTTATATGGCTCAATCTCAAAATTCAAAAGAAACAAAACTGGAATACTAAGGAATTACAAATAATAATTAACACTAAAGTAAATTCATGTCTCAAGTGAAAACTGATCGCATATTTCATCCTAAAACTCTTCAATGTGCATTAGTTTTATTTATTAAAGAACTGCATATGGAATTATTTATTACTGGCAAGGTTAATACTAAGAATCCAAAAGAAATACTGAAAAAAAAAAAAAAAACCAACCAAAATCTTAGTTACTTATATTCATCACTTCAAAGAGTAGAACCTGGTTACAGTGCCATTTAATATAGCTGTTTGAATTAAAACTCAGGTACATGACTCATTCCTAAACCCTCCATTTAAAAAAAAAGGTCATTTTTCCCATAGGGGAAGGCTGATAATGAAAAAAAGGTAAATTCTGTTATTGCTTTTGTTTTAAAAGAACTAGGATTTGAACACTGAGCCAACATAACTCCTATAAAATTACAGTATTTTATAGTTCTTATGGCTTCTAGGAGTAAATGCAAGGGTGTCCCTTTGTAAAATGATACAAAACAAATTCTTGGCACTGGAAAATAAATTAATGTGGTCAACAACATAGGGTGTTTTCCAAGCCATCTTAAAAATCAACTTTTAAATATAAACCTAACTTATAAGTATAAACCTGGCTCTGTGACCTCAGGTAACTTATAAATTATTTGAGCTTTGGTTTTATGCCTCCTCAAACAAGAATATTAGTACAGCAGTTTCCTGTTGCAAGCTCTAAGAATTCTGTAACTTCATGAAAGCTGTTTTCCATGTCAAATATTGTATGAATACCAATTTGATGCAACAAAATCTGTAATTTTAACTCTTATAATTGCTATACACAAAAGAGAGATACATTGTTTGGCTTTAACAGTTTTCCCATACACAAAAGTTACTTTCAAATTTACTCAAGATGGAACAGGCAAAAGAGAAACGATATCTGTGAGACTATTATAAAACACTAGAAATTGGGGGAGGAGGGAAGCTTTTCACTTTTGATTTGCAAGAGTCAACAAGAAAAATTAACACTAAAAAACTTCACACCAACACACTCTTTTCTTCTTATTTACTATTTAGCAGTCTGTAAGGAAGCTCATCAAGAAGGTTCCAAATCATTAAATCAGATTCTCATTCCCTTCTTACTCTAGAATATTGGCTATTTACAAAATTAAGATAGCATTCCTGTTCAACTTCAAAAAATGCTTAATCACTTAATCACTAAATGGGGGGAAACATGGTTATCTAGGCACCCAAAACAACTTGAGAGAGAGAGATGTTACTTTGCACTGGGACAATAAAATGGGAACTTGATATGGTCCCACAAACACAAAAATTTAACACAGGGCTAAAGTGACATACACAGTAAGTCTTCAAATCATCTGCTGCTAAGAGAGGATTCAGTGAAAGTCTGCACAAGGTACATATGAAAACATGATACTGAAAATCTGCCCAGATTACCAGCTAGAAAAGGGGTGAGGATTAAACCAAAGAGCGAGCACAGGATTTATTCATAAAGCCATCTACAAAGGAAAACAGCTTTTAGGTTCTGAAAAATGTGAAGATCTGCTATTCTGCTAAGTACCTATTTGAGAGAGAAGTCATTTCAACCTCTCTTGAGCCTACCTTAATTATTTTACCAAGAGGGTTAGATTCCAATCACTAAGGCTCCATCTGAAGTCAAAATCTGTACTCTAATAAAACGTATGACCCATTATCTATACCTATACCTCTAAGGAATATTTAAAAACCATACCGATAACAAACACTTGTATCTGTAATTAGTCTAGAATGCTGAGGAAAAAAACAGCCACTGCCTAATAATCAGGAACTCATCAGGAGAAATGCATCCATATAAAATGGACCCCAAAAAAGAAGCAACAACTGTTCAAGGCACCCAGTCCACCCACCACCATCCCTCAGATGATTTTTTTAAAACAAAAACATAAACCACAATTTAGTTACTACACACATTTCATGTTACTCAGTAAGCTATCTCATTTTATTTTATATAAAAACAATCCCTCTAGTCAAAATCTCTTACCTGATAAAACAAGAGATGTATTTTCTTAACAAGAAGTAGAGGCCAAGTCAATCCTGTGGGCAACCAATTAAAACCAACTTTTAGACTGCAATAGAGAATAAACGGAGGCAAAAATCAATGCAGGAAACACAAAACACGCACAGGCCACACTGAACTGTACATTAAGAAAGCGAGTCTGAAACCACCAGAGTAATTCATTAGAATGCATATAAAAAAAAAAAAAGAAAAGAAAGAAAGAAAGAAAAGAAAGCCATGTACCAAAATCCCACACATGCTTATTACTTGGTACTGCGTTCGAATGAGTATCTCTCAAAACATTATACTTTAATACAAAAGAAAGTGTCATAAATTAGCCTAAGAATGAATCAAATGAAAACAGTAACAATCATAAAGCTCAGCCTCATAGCTGATAATTGTTTTTATCACTTGATTATTAAAACAATGCAGAAAATTCCAAAACACAAATCCAACTGCGACCTATTTCCTCAAGTTCCCACCAAATTTTTTATGAAAAAGCAACAAGCTCACACAACAACAGTTCTAGGAACAAATTAAGCCACCATTCAAGGGTACTCATGGAAATTACTGCAATTACTCTTTCAATATATTTTCCTTTGCACCAAAATAGAATCAAACATCAAAGAAACAAATGAAGTCAAAGTTCTGGCTGTAAGGACTAACTCCCAATTAAAACCATTGTGGTTCAAGAGTTTACAGAAAACTGCTTTTATTTTTAACACCAAAACGGTTCCAAGAAACTTGTAAAAAAAAAAAAAAAAAACCTAGCATATTAAGAGTACTTCCCAAAGGTAAGCCACTCATTTTTCACTGAAATTTCTCCCAAAAGATTGAACAGCTGTATTCCAATGGTCATTTTTTAATTCAGAGAAAAGAGGAGAAAATTGTCATGGTTAGGTATTAACTACAGATTGGTAGTAGTAGATTAGCAATAGAAGACTACTTAGAATGATGCTCATTTTTAACTACCATCTTTCAAGATTAAGATACCACCAGAGAGCTTAATATTCATCACCAAAAAGTAAAATATTAAAAAATTTTAGTGTAATTCCAAACTTTTTCTAAAGGACAAGCTAAACATCTTCTAAACAACTACTCAAATTACTGAAGAACAGAGAAATTGTTTTGCCACAAAAAGTAATGCAATTATGTCATAAACAATGCTTCCAAAAGTCCAGAGCACTGTATTAATCTTTTACATGTTGTATAAATCAATCCTAGTTAAGTCTAAAAAGTTTTATAGTAAGATTATTTTAAAGCCACATCTAGTAGTTTATCTAATGGGTCACACAGGGAAATGTGAAACAGAAAAAAAGCTTAATTAATGTAAAGGCTATGATCAATGAGGAAGAGTATGAATTTTTGTAATTTTTATTTCTAAATGGACAGGTTTAACTCTATCAGCCACAGAATTAGGGTAATTTTCTAGTCAAGCACTTGTGACTCCCCTAGCAGAGATCCCAATTAAGGAGGTCTGGTGTAGGGCCAGGACATGTGACTTGAAGGTGAGGGCAACAGGTTCCTCAGCTTCTTCCCTTCAAGACCCAAGAAGACACCATATGTCCATAGAGAGGAACAAGTTTAGGGTCAGGCGATTAAGACCCACAGGAACATACCAGATCTACTCTCAAAAATTTCTACAAGGTTGCCAGAAATTACTATAGTAATAAGGGAATGTCTAATGCCACAAGGAAAAGTTGAAAGGCCCAGATGAATTTGGTGAATGCCTAATTCAAGCTTTACATGTTCAATTTAAAGTACAAAATCAGTGTAGACATCAATTTGTCAGTCTTTTCTATTTCAGCAAAGGGAAAGCCCCATATCAAAGAAAAGTAGGCAGAAAGTTCAGGCTAGAAGCCAGAACTTCACAACCCTTGGTGTTACACATCTTTCTTCAAATAGGCGAAGAAAACAGAAATTGAGAATGAAGTACTTTTGTTTTCAGCACCTTACTTCGTAAAGAGGACAATAATTTAATAGAAGTATCACTGTTTTCCAGTTACCTACTCATTCCTGGGCTGTAAATGTCAGCTAGCAACCGAGTGCAAGGCACCAAAATGAAAAATGCACTCCAATCGCCTTAAGCTTTTGTGAATTTTAGAAGGATAAAACTGAAACAATTCTATGGAACAAAACATCTAAAGCACACATTTTACCTATACATAGAGCATACGAGTAGGAAGGAGAAAATGGGCCTGATTTGCCATTAAATTCACTGGTATATTTCAGAAGTTCTCAAACAAGAAGCTTGCTTTATTTAGTACACTTTTCCACTTTATGTTAAGAATTAGTTCTAACATAGCTTTGCTTCAGCTTTACAAGTACCACATACGTGCACAAGTTACAAATACCTGCTACAAAAACGTAGCGTAGTACTATGGCAAGACATATTTTGTTATTCACTAGCCATTTCAATTACCTGGAATATCAGAATAGAATGACAACAATACTCTTTATGAGGAAGCCAAGGCACAAACCAGAACTTGACCATTTCCACTCTTCATCCAGCAATAAACATCCAAAAGTGAATCTTAATTTTGTTCAGTCTAAAGTCAACAAGAACCAAAATACAAAGAGCTAAGTTCTTCAGATTCAAAAGAAACAAAAAACAGCATCCTCAGCGACGGGCAACAGAGAACCAACCATGGGCACAATTATTTTGTCTGAATCCCCAAACGAATCACATTTCAGATTCTGAAATCATTCTTAATGAAACAAATCTTCTGAAACTGAGAGGGATCCCTCTGACAGCACATTATTCAACTTTTCCATTAAACTTCAGTCAGTACTCAAAGGCTGCAAATCAAGACATTTCTAAATAAGTATTTATTCCTCCTGCCAAACACTGTAATATTATTTTTGAACACCCCGCCCCCACAAATGCCAACAAAAATGTTCATTATCTTACTTGATTTAAACTTCAAAGCAACAATATTACTTCTAACCTAGCCAACCACATTCACACTATTCATCTTGAGACTTAAAAGCTGGTTTTAAACTTAATGAACAAACTATGCAAACCAAATGGTATATGGGGTGGTAGTAGTAAAACTTGATATAATTATAAATTAGGTGAAATTATTTTTCTGCTTAGTTGACCTAAACATTTAATAGTATTCATTTATCCCACGAACATTTATTAAGCACTTGTGGGCCACAGAAATAGATGAAAGTCCCCTAAAAGTAAGGGATATCTAAAAGCATCTTTTTGTGCAACCAATTACCAACACTTAAAGTTCTTCCTACAGCCACAAAAGAAAATATTCACCTAAAGTAAATGATAGAGTGGTTTTCTACAAAATAGAATAAAAACAGTATGAACATTGTCACTGGATTCCAGAACCTGGGAACACAATGGTCCACAAAATCAAGTTTCATATCTAAAAACTGTACCAGTAAGACCCAAATTCTCAATATGCAACCATCAAACATTTGGCATGGCAAAGTGAAAGAATCCTTAAGTATACTGGTATTGGCACATAACAATATGCTTCAAGCAACTACCAATGGTTTCTACAGCTTCACATTTTTCACCTAACAGATTAAAAACGTAAGAAAAACACATATGCATTACAATCCATAAACAAAATTATCAATATTTAATGAATTGTATAAAGGTGATAATGCATTCCGTTTCGTTTAAAACTTTTTTCCATTTAAAACTTTAACACTAAGCACACATCCGCAACTTTTCTTTTATATAAACACGCCAAACATTTCATTTTCTTCAAAAATTAATTACCATAAATTTATTTTAACCACCTGTAACAGTTCTTCCTGACTTTATCTTTTTGGAAAATACCTGAACATAATTACTCTCCACTAAGTCCTGAAATCCACCATTCTATCAAAACCACCAAATTTCAAAAACAAGTACAACCGGTCTTGTATTTCTGTAATTAATAAACAATGAAACAATATCCACCTGTACGTCCATATCTGTAGCATTTTTTTTCAACTGCAAATGCTCTGAAATGTATTAACAATATAAACTAGGTAACAAAGCCCAAGGCAATTCATATTTCTTCATTTTACAAAAATTATACCATTTTAAACCATTCAAGCTAGAAGCTCCAGTCACAAATCTCTCCTTCAACAAACCTTCAATTACAGTCAAATTTTTCCAGTAGGTTATATTGACTGGCATCACTATCATCTCGAATACAGAATGGTTCCTGCCAACTACCACAACTTACATTAGGTCATGTCTGGGAATCCAGGAGCCAAGGAGTCTCACGGTCCAGAAATCTCTCCTAAGGAACTTGCAACCCTCAGTATACAACTCTCAGCATGTTTGGTGCTGAAAAACCCAGTTACCTTCACAGGAAGCCCTTTTCACTAGAAAGCACACATTGCAGGCACACGTAAAGTCCATGCATTTACTATCTAGCAGTAAGCCTCCTGCACTAGCGTTCACCCCCATCACTAACCTGTAGATCCTCAAAGCCCCTCCTACCCATTTCACACGGCTGTAAAAACAGCGCTTCCAGCCTTCAGTGGAGAAACAATTCACTCTCCAGCTGAAGAACCCATCCTCCATATCCCATTGGGTCTCCTTCAGTACTGGAGGCTCTCTCCCAAATACGTAAACGTGGTACTCCTAAGCCCCTTCCCAATTTGCGATCAAGGGCCTGGCATCTTAATACAACTCGAGACTCGGGAAGCGCGCTCACCTACTTTCTCGCTACTGTAGCAGTCTTCTCAAATCACCACCACCCTCGAGTAAGCCCCGCCCCAGCGCTGGGCCTCGGAATCATTTCCCTGCAACCCCCTCCACTTTCAAGCCACGCAGGCAGTCAGTTTTGAGACTTCCTCTCTAGACTCTCAGGACAGTACTATCGCCTCCCCACAGGTGTGTCCTGACTGTAGTGCCTCCTTTTTCTGTTACGCCACATGGCCTCCTTTCCACTTCGGTAGAAGGAGTGTCCTCACTAGGATTATCTCACTTCGGGGCACAGATATGTAGTTACAACCTGCCCAATCTTAGTTTGGGGAGAGGCACATAAAAGTCTTGCTCATTTGGGATATAGGTGTGTTTTCACTGCAGTTCCGGTTGGTTCGCAGGCCGCTGGGACACCCAGCTCTGGCTCTTCCCTCTCAGACCACGGGGGCGTCCTCGCCATGGCCTTGTCCCCACTTCAGTACGCAGGCTCATCCTCTCTTACATCCCTCTTCCATCCTCTCTGGCTTCGGAGGCACAAGTGGCGCCTCAGGCCCCCCGCGGCCAGGCCCCGACCCTTTTGTGTGGGATACTCGCTGCGGCGGGCTCGGAGGCCTCCGAAGGCCCCGCCCCGGGCCACCAAGGTGCGGCTCGAGCCCCGCACAGCTCTGCCCGTTCTGGGGCTGCGGGAGTCTTACCCGGGAGAGCTCCGCGGCTCCCGAACCCAGACCCGAGTTACCCCCCGCGCGAGCGCCTCCGCCCCGCGGCCGACAGCCCCAGACCGAACGGCTTCTCGCAGCCCTGGGTAGCAACCACCTCCTTCGCCGCTTCACAAAATGGCCGCCAGCCCGCTCAGCGCTCCGCGTTCCAAAAGAGGCGGGGTGGAGTGGTACGTCACTGGGCGGCGCGGCGCAAGCGCGCTGGGGTTCTCGGGCAATTACCCGGAAGTTGCGGATGTTTGCGGCCCTAGGAGCTCAGTCTGTGTAGCAATATTGGCGCACTAGCCGCCCCTTACGGGAGGGAGGCTTTAGCGGTGCAACCGGTGCGAGTACGTGGCTTTCCCCCTTACTGCAGGATTTTATGCAAACTGCTCCATTTCTTAGAGCCTCTGCGACTGGAGGGAAATAGTAACTACCTCACAGAATTGTTTTGAGGGTTAAATGGACCACAAGGTAGTGCGTAATTCTATTGATGATGCCCTGCCAGCAGAAACCTGTTTTTTTCCCATTTAAAAATTCAATCCCGGGTCCTTTCCCCACCGGCCCTGATTAACCCCTTCACAGCTGCACTTTATCATGGAAAAAAATCTCATGCTGCTTTTGTCCTAGCCTTCCAGCTTTCACTTCCCCTGCCTGTACCCTGTTTTCATGATTGTCACCATAACTGAATTAATATTCGAAGTCAGAAAGTGAGGAGTCAGCTAACAAAATTAGAGAGTAAATTCCCACAACAACAAGCTTTTGGAAAGATTTGTGTGGTAGACTTTCCTAGTGCTAGTCCAATATGACAAAAACATAAAATCAAAAAACTAGGCCCCACTTTTAAACCAAACCTATTACACACTTTTTGTAGGTATACTACAGTGCAGTAAAAACAAAAACTATAAGTGGTATCCAGGTTTGGATCCTAGAATAGAAAAGACATCAGTGGGAAAACTGGTGAAATCTGAATAAAATCTGAAGTTTAGTTAATACTAACATACACTTTAATCTTTTAGTTTTGACAAATGTACCATAGTTTTATACAAGATGTTAAAGTCAGAGAAAATTGGGTGATGGATATATAACTCTATACTATCTTTGTAACCTTTCTCTAAAATTATTCAAAATAAACATTTTATTTAAAAAAAACATTATTTCACCTCCTTCCCCTGTCCAACTGCATTCACCATACTATGGCAGCTTAGGGACTTTCAAGCTATTTTGACTATCACCCACATAAATACATTTGCAACTTGGTGTACATACTCAAATATATAATCAAAATAAAATACTTAAAATATGTGTGATGTACTCTTATTTTTTTCTCTTTCACTTATCATTAGTAACTACTCACCTATGGTTTTCAGGCCCACAAATGGAAAAACTCTACTCAGCTGCACTGGCCTTCTATTGGTTTCTCAAACACACCTCAGGCCTTTTGTTCCTGCTGCTCCTTCTCATCCCTAGCTCTGTCCAAGCCTGGAAATCACATTTTTGCTTAAATAATACCTCCTCAAAAAAACTTTCCTAGTACACCAAGCATAGTCTTCTCCCTGTTATGTCCTCTTACAGCTCTACTTCTTCCATAGCAATCCTCTCAATCTGTAATAGGCTTATCTGTTTACTTCTTATTTTCTGTCTCTTTGCTACAATGAAAACTTTAACGAGAGCAGGGTCCTTTTTGGTCCTGCTAACCAGTGTAACTCAGTGCCCAGAACAATGTCTCCTGACAGGCACTCAAGTAATTGTTGAACAAAGAGATAATGCAAGCTGACTGAGTTATCTGTGGAAATCATGTGGAATGGTAGTTTGCTCCACAGTTCCCAAGCATAGACTGGAATTTTCTCTGAGACTCTCAGAGTCACAGAAGAAGATGATTTTATTTCTCTAATCTGCAAATCAACAAAATGTTTAAAAGAAACATAAATTATTAGAATAATGGTTACAGTCATATAGATATTTCTAACTCCGTTAGGTCAAAAGAAGGGAAGGAGGACAAGAACAGGAGACAAGCCTTGTAAGAAACTTGCTGTTCAGTCTACAGTCAATATGAAGAAATAGCCTTTAAAGTCACAAAAACAATTAAATCTTGGTTGATTATGCTTGTTCCTGAAGGGGTCAGTCTCTCTGAGCAGCAGTAACCAATAATTCAAAAGTCCACATAGAGCATAAGGGTCCCTGAACAAAGAGTCTTTTTCCAGTTCTTTCAGCTGTCCCCATCAAGGACATGAACATGTCCAGCAATAGCATCAGAACAAATGTGCCTCCCGTTTCAGGATAAGAACATCCATTCATTACAAGACTAGAGGACTCCTGGAGAGAAATGGGGAGTGTTCCCCACCAAAGGAACTGAGGTTGGAGAAAGATCATTTTCTTGTGCTTCTGTCTTACAGGTGAGCTGATGCTGGAGTCAACTGGGCAATACCAATTTTGGGTTGTACACGGAGCACCCATCCACTGGGTGTAATAAGGTGCCCAACTGTATATGGGTTAGTGAGACAGGAGCCAGGACAGCACGAAGTCAGAGGCCCACTCTGCTAGTGTTGGGTCCACTTGATACTTTTGAGGTCAATGCCATCCTGCACCATCTCCCAGAGAGGGCTGCCAAAGAGAAGAGATATTGGATGAGTGCAGGCTTAGATAGGAAGTAGCCAGCTTTGGCTCCCAGACCCTGAACCCTGACTTACCTCTATCTGTTTGTGCCTCTCCTCCACCTCCTTGCTCTGATAGACCCCAATACAAGTTGTTAGCAAGTCTTTCCCAACTATATCTATAAGTCTGTGTCAGCTCTAGCCTCTCTCCAGCTGTCAACGGTAATAACTAGGTATACCAAGCTCAACTCCAGTGGGGCCAAGCCAATCGCATCAGAGTGTGGTCATATTCATGAAGCTCTCATCCCATTCATGACAGGCTATGGACACAAGTCTCCCTGGGGGGACCAAGCACCCTTGGGACCTGTGTATGCAGCAAGTGTCAGTCTCTCTACTAATCCTCACCACAAATGGACCACTTTTCAGCACTTGTTTCTCGGTTCTATTCTAGCTCTCAGTGCTAGAACTTAGCCCTAAATCAACTGGATATGTAGCATCCTTACCCAATTCCTGCCAGCTTCATCTCCCCAGAGATGGACTATGCTTCCAACATTCCTGGCTTCAATTCAAAAGCACCTCTCTGATCTTAGACCTGGGCATCCCATCTCACACAAGAATTGTTGCCGAGAAATCTCTGCTAAGCCCTGATTCCTTCAGTTTGTGTGTCTTAAATAATATTTCTAGACTAAGTATTAACTTTAGTCTGTTATGACCATGGGATTTATGGTTTGGATTTCCCCATTTAATTTTCTTCTACCCAATTTCATTCTATTCTTGGCTTATCCTTCTTTATAGTATGCATTGTCATCATGCCTTTCTCTCTGTAACAATTTCCATGCCTCCTTAAAGTCAGCCATCTTCTTCCTGACCCTTCTCTTTAAAGAAGATCACTTACCCTCACAGGCTTTCAAAATAAAACTTTGGTTGAGAACTAATGGGACCAGGGTGACTTCAGTTTGTAAACGTTCAGAAGAAATAGGGTGAAGATGCTGAAGGCACACAAATACGAAGAATAAGGCTTTTCTGGCAGTGAGGTCAGTAGAAATGCCCTTTGAGTATGCCAGAGTACCAAAAAGCCAAGCCAAGGAGGAATCTTGAGCCTAAGAAAGCTAAGCAAGCTGTAGATAGTTAAGCAATACAACTACACCCTGGGAAGGAAAACCCAGAGCCCAGAAAGGCCTGGGAGACCTCACAAAGGGAAGCAAGGTAAACACCTGAACTTCTTTCTTCACTCTTACCAATTTGACCAAGAGAATCTTGAAAGTCAAACTGAACCAGGACAGAGCCAGTTTCTGAAAAAATCTAGAGCCCTTTGATGTTCCCAGGAGGAAGAAGAGCCCTGTGGCTACTAGGGGAAGCCAAAGATAAATGGTGCATACCTCATTTCCCGAAGACGCTTCACATGGTGAATGCACTTCTCCACTGTGTAGTCCACTTCCTCTTCTGTAGTGAAACGGCCAATACCAAATCTGAAAAGGGCACAGGAAAAGGGCTCTGCATCAGAGTTCTGGCACCAGGTAATTAATTCAGCAAGTACTCAAGTGAGGATCTCTTCCACAAAAGATATAGTGAGAACATGGGCCTTCCTCTCTAGGTCAGAGTTCTAGGGTCCATGGACCACCTATATTACAATCACTGGAGAATTTACCTACTCTTTCACCAAATTTAGTGAATCAGAATCTCTGAGTATGACTCAGAAATATTCATCTTTCACAAGTTTCACAGGTGATTTTCAATGCAGTCTGAGAACCACTGCTCAGGAAACTCATGAAGAATTAATAAGGGTTAAGGGAAACCAGTTTGAGGAAGACTCTAACAGGAGATGAATTACACAAAAAAAGATGCCTTTCATAAATGCTGCAGCTCAACTGACTGACCTGATAGAAGAGTGAGCTAAATCCTCATCAGTGCCAATTGCTCGAAGGACATAAGAAGGCTCAAGGGATGCAGATGTGCAAGCACTGAGGAGAAAAACACAGAGCCTTGCTCAGTTTCATCACCAACATCTGCTTTTAGCCACCAGTCTTGCTCCCACCCCCAGGCCCCTAGAGTCATACCATGGTGACAAAAGAGACATTCTAATCTGGTAGAACTAAAGGGCCCAATGTTGCCTGCACTTTCTTGGATGTGAACCTAGTTCCTCTGGCCCCTATGGAGAATAACCTCTTTGAGAAAGGACACTGCCAAAGCCTGGAAGAGCAAAATACATGAGCAGGGTCTGACAAGAGGCAACAGAGGATCATGCGGTCACACCCGTATGACCGGATACAACATTTGCACTGGCCTAGATGACTCCTAAAGCCTTGATGGCCTTTGGAGAATCCTTCCATTCTGGAGGCCTGCAACAGAACCACTAGTTAATGCTAGAACAGATACATGCATCTCCTGAGACCACAAAGGCACAAAATTCTACCATAGGGAGCCCTCCTAGGGTGGCAAATTTCAACCTGTGCTCAGCCAGCTATGAAAATAGGTGCTTATAAATGAACTTTACTCTTAACCAAGAACTCTTATATCTGTCATCTCCTTAGAGATGCTTAATAATCCTTTATGACACTTAGAAGCCAAGCTAATCAATGCTGCTACAGTCACTGTCTATCCCATCCAACTCACCTCCCTGAGGATAAGGCAACATCCTTGAGGGCCATCAGCAGACTCTCCCCTTCCACATATGCAAAGGAAAAGTTGATACAGCCTGGAAGAAAGAACCACCATGTGAGGGGTCTCAGAGTCTCAGACTCTTCCAGTATGGGGATAGAGCATGTCCATACCTGGGTAATGGTGCTCAGGGTCCCCATTCATCACCACATCTGGAAGGCTCTTCATTATCTTCTGTGTCAGCCGCTCCGCTAACTTTGAGATCCACCTGTGGTCGTACTGAGGAGCAGGGAAGGGAGGACTAAGTACAGTGACCATTAGTAGCTCAGGAACACACAGGATGAGGAGGCCCTCTCATGTGCCCAGAAATGACTGTGCATCAGGTTCACCTATCATCCTGTTTTACTCATGGAGACCACTGCATCCCCAGCACTTGGCACAGTGCCTGGCATGCAAAGGTGCTCAGTAACTGCCCACATGCTCAATAACTCAGCACAATAACCAAGAAATAACAAGCTGATAACTACGGAAAGGGCCATAACACCTCCCTCAGAATAACATGCCAGCAGTACTGGGACAAGGATAGATTTCTTAAGCCTCTTCCAGCAGAGATCTGATTCAGTCATGGAAAGAAGCCTCTAATAGGAGACCCATCATAGGGGAAGAAGTTGTGGGAGGGAACTGCTCTCCCCATACCTCCATCTCTTGCTGTGCCACCTCACACGCAGCCCCCAGCCCCACCACCAAGGGCGTGGGCACTGTCCCAGACCGCATACCCCGCTCCTGCCCGCCTCCACTCTGCAGAGCCTCCACACGCACGCGGGGCCGGCGGCGAATGTAGATGGCACCAACACCTGAGAAACAAAGTTTGTTAGAAAAAAAGAGAAAAATACAAATGCAGATGAAATAAAATACCACTTTCCAAAGGGGTCAAAATATTTTTTCAACATTTCTGTAAGCTTAAAATTTTTCAAAATAAATGTTGGAGGAAAAAAATAGCAATAAAAGCATAATATTTATCAAAATTTTTTAACATTAGTAAGGTAACTACCAAAAGGACTAATGCCCAAAATGGTTTAAAGTAGATCCTTGAATACGTCTGAAATGACATCATGCAATGCAGCATTATTCATAATAACAAAACGATGGGAAATAACTTAAGATGTCCATCATCAGGGGAATAGGTAAATAAATTATGGTACATCCACACAGTGAAATACAAGGCAGGTGTATAACAGAATGAAGAAGATGCTTCAGTACTGCTACTGTAAAATGTCTAAGATACATTGTTAGAAAACTGCTGAAATCTGAATAAAGTCTGCACTTGAGTTTAAAAAGAAAAACAATGCACTGTTAGATGACAAAAGCAAGATGCAGAACAATGAATATGGTATGAATATGGTATGCTATCTTCTGAGTAAAAAAATGGAAGGGGAAGGAGGAAAATATGTACAGTATGTGCTTGCAAAGGCATAGACTAATTCTACAAATACTCAAGAAACTTCCTCTCCAAAGGGGATCTACATGGCTAAGAGAAAGAATGAGAGATGTTCTCCATGAACATTTTGTTGCTTTTGAATTTGGAACCATGTGAACCTTGTCTAAATACATAAAAAAGAAAAAGAAAACACTTTGAGGTAAAATTGGAGAGATCAGAATCGAAGTAAAAATTGGTACCATCTTCCAGGGTCTATCAAAACTTTAAAAATATATATAACTTGTGATTCCACTTAAAGGAATTTCATACCAAAGTATGAGCATGAATATACAAAGATATTCGCTAAGTAGTTAAGGGTTTTTTCATTGAGCAAGCACTTAAACTTCATTCTCTTCTACACAGACCAACTATTTAGGCAGAGATTACAAGTACTTCCCAAATTTATTAGGAAGGACCCCAGTTTTAAAATAATTTTCATACCAAACTATATTTATTAACAAATATTTCATTTCCCCATTAAAAATAAAAGCAAATCCAAGCATCCTATACTATCTGAATCTCTGCATTACCAAGTTCAGAGAGCAGTGCTCAGATTCCACACCTGCATAGTACAGTATACCTCTACACATTTAAGTGCTGAACAGAGCTTCTGTTCAATATAGTTAATTGGTTTTATCAAAATAGATATATCTACAATAAAAGCCCAATAAAGGCAATATGATACTTAAAGTGAGAATGCCTATTGGGCTTTAAAAAATAACAGCTCACAAAAACACTCTTTACAACCTCTGGGAACCTTGAGAAGAAGCCATCTTACATACTTCTAGGAGCTATCACATCTTTTTCACAGGGTGTGCACCCAGATGACACACTGCAAACACAGAAAGGGTACTGGCATTACCAACCACCACGGCCCTCATCCTAGAGACAGGAGTTATTTGTTTTTTTAGGGCTGCTTTTACAAAATTGAAGACAACAGTCTCTTCCCAATGGTTGGGGTCAAGAGGCAGAATTCTAGGTAGAAAACATTCCTAGGCCAATAAAACCATAGGGAAAGACAAGTATCCTTGAGAGACTAACAGTAACACAACTAGTAAATCTAGGAACAAACATCAAGAGATATAAAAGCCCATACAATCTTCACATAGGCTTAAAGCAAGATATAGGGAAAAAAGGACTCAAAGAATATTGCTCTGTGTATCATACTGGGTCAGACAAGATAGCTGGACTTACCTAGCTAAATGCGATATGAGAAAACCCTTCTTCCTCAAATTAATGTCTACATGTTTCCTAAGGATTTTCTAAAGAGACCAGGGAAGAATGGTCTGGTATATATAGTAACTGTGAGGGTCTACAAATAGGCAGGTGTTCTTGACTATTGCTAAATGACACTTGCATTCTGCAATGCATTCTGTATGTACAAGCTCCTTTGAGAGTAAGGGTAGCCCAAAAAGAGTACAAAGGTATCTGCCAAACGGTTTGCTGGGAGGTACTTCGAGGAGGAAGTCGAGGTGGGGCTGGTACCTTTGGGACCATAGATTTTATGACCACTGATGCTCATGAGATCAATTTTCATGTCGTTGACGTCAAGTGGGATTTTTCCAACAGCTTGGGCTGCATCGGTATGGAAATATACCTTTCTGGAACTGCAAATCTGACCTGAGGAAACAACAGAAGGGAAGAACCATAGCACAACGTTGGGAAATCACCTGACAGTGGTCCCACAATGAACCTGAATTCTAAGGCAAAACTGCACCTGGCATCTTTTCTCTCTCTCTAGCTTTCTTAACTAGAATAAATAAGAGCAAGTTCAAAGCACCAAATCAGAACACTCCAGATATTCCGATACATCAGACTCTTCATAACTCATTAACACTAGCCTTTCAATATATCAGGTTAGCTTTCAGATCCTTTTTGATTTAAAATATGCAAGCAAAGATTAACTGATCTATTTGCTAGTGTGCCTAAGAGGTTACAGGGTGAGTCTCTGGCTCTAAGCGAACATAATAAAGAGACGTTACAAAGTTTAAAAAAAAAAAAAGGTGAAAGAGGAAGAGAAAAAAGTGTGGAGGTTTTTTGTTTTGATTTCAGCACCAGCTGCAGTAAAATGAAAATAACATAAAGGGTACTACACCTGGATTCAAACACTGGCTATGCCACTTACACATGTCCTTGAAAGAGGAACTGAAATTCTCTCTCCCTTGATTTCCTTACTGCACTCTATAAAATGTTACAGCTCCCTACTTCTGCTCTTTAGATAGATACCAGTATTGGGATCCACTATCCAGTATCAGTATCAAGGTCCACTGATAATACTCACCTATTTCTGCGATGGGCTGCTTCACTCCAATCTCATTGTTGACAGTCATGACTGAGACCAGGCTGGTATCTGGCTGGATGGCGGCCTCTAGTTCCTAAGAATATCAGGAGTAAGGAGACTATATAGGACCAATAAAGTCCTCCCTAACTCAGAATGTAGGCAAGCTCAGTCTCGAAAAGGGTTCAATACACACCTATCTCAATGGTTAAACTAAAAATATAGTTAAGCCTTGAACAACACTGGTTTGAACTGGCGGGTCCACTTATACACAGTTTTGTTTTGTTTTCATTAAAGACATCGGAAAATTTTAGGGAGATTTACAACAATTTTTGAAAAACCATTTTTTTTTTCCTAGCTTACTTTATTGTAAGAATACAGTAATACACATAACATACAAAATATGTACTTGACTATTTAAGTTATCAGTAAGACTTCCAGTTAACATTAAGCTATTAGCAGTTAAGTTTTTAGAGAGTCAAAAGTTATATCCAGATTTTTGGAAAACTTTAAGGAGAATGGGTATTATGTCTTCTCTGTATGTCTGATAAAATTCCGAGATAAATCCATCTGGCCTGGGGGTTTTGTTCCTGGGTAGTTTTTTGATTACCGCTTTAATTTCTTTGCTGGTAATTGGTTTGTTTAGATTTTGTATTTCTTGCTTGGTCAGTCTTGGAAGGTTGTATTTTTCTAAGAAGTTCTCCATTTCTTCTAGGTTTTCCAGCTTGTTAGCATATAGGTTTTCATAGTATTTTCTAATAATTCTTTGTATTTCTATGGGGTCCGTCATGCTTTTTCCTTTCTCATTTCTGATTCTGTTGATGTGTGTTGATTCTCTTTTTCTCCTAATAAGTCTGGCTGGAGGCTTATCTATTTTGATTATTTTCTCAAAGAACCAGCTCTTGGTTTCACTGATTTTTTCTATTGTTTCATTCTTCTCAATTTTATTTATTTCTTCTCTGATCTTTATTATGTCCCTCCTTCTGCTGATTTTAGGCTTCATTTGTTCTTCTTTTTCCAATTTCGATAATTGTGAAGTTAGACTATTCATTTGGGATTGTTCTTCCTTCTTTAAATATGCCTGGATTGCTATATACTCTCCTCTTAAGACTGCTTTCACTGCATCCCACAGAAATTGGGGCTTTGTGTTGTTGTTGTCATTTGTTTCCATATATTGCTGGATCTCCATTTTAATTTGGTCGTTGATCCATTGATTATTTAGGAGCATGTTGTTAAGCCTCCATGTGTTTGTGAGCCTTTTTGCTTTCTTTGTACAATTTATTTCTAGTTTTATACCTTCCTGATCTGAAAAGTTGGTTGGTAGGATTTCAATCTTTTTGAATTTACTGAGGCTCTTTTTGTGGCCTAGTATGTGGTCTATTCTGGATAATGTTCCATGTGCACTTGAGAAGTATGTGTCTCCTGTTGCTTTTGGATGTAGAGTTCTATAGATGTCTATTAGGTCCATCTGTTCCAGTGTGTTGTTCAGTGTCTCTGTGTCCTTACTTATTTTCTGTCCAGTGGATCTATCCTTTGGGGTGAGTGGCATGTTGAAGTCTCCTAAAATGAATGCATTGCATTCTATTTCCTCCTTTAGTTCTATTAGTATTTGTTTCACATATGCTGGTGCTCCTGTGTTGGGTGCATATATATTTATAATGGTTATATCCTCTTGTTGGACTGAGCCCTTTATCATTATGTAATGTCCTTTATCTCTTCTTACTTTCTTTGTTTTGAAGTCTGTTTTGTCTGATACTAGTACTGCAACACCTGCTGTTTTCTCCCTGTTGTTTGCATGGAATATCTTTTTCCGTCCCTTGACTTTTAGTCTGTGCATGTCTTTGGGTTAGAGGTGGGTCTCTTGTAAGCAGCATTTAGATGGGTCTTGCTTTTACATCCATTCTATTACTCTGTGTCTTTTGATTGGTGCGTTCAGTCCATTTACATTTAGGGTGATTATTGAAAGATATGTACTTATTGCCATTGCAGGCTTTAGATTCGTGGTTCCAAAGGTTCAAGGATAGCTTCTTTAGTATCTTACTGCTTAACTCGCTTATTGAGTTATTATAGACACTGTCCACTGTCTGGTGATTCTTTATTTCTCTCCCTTCTTATTCCTCCTCCTCCATTCTTTATATGTTGGGTGTTTTATTCTATGCTCTTTTGTGTTTCCTTTAACTGCTTTTGTGGGTAGTTGATTTTATTTTTTGCCTTTGGTTAGTATTCGGTTGGTCTGCTTTCTTTGCTGTGATTTTATTTTCTCTGGTGACATCTGTTTAGCCTTAGGAGTGCTCCCATCTAGAGCAGTCCCTCTAAAATACCCAGTAGAGGTGGTTTGTGGGAGGCAAATTCCCTCAACTTTTGCTTGTCTGGGAATTGTTTAATCCCTCCTTCACATTTAAATGATAATCGTGCTGGATACAGCATTCTTGGTTCAAGGCCCTTCTGTTTCATTGCATTAAATATATCATGCCATTCTCTTCTGGCCTGTAAGGTTTCTGCTGAGAAATCTGATGATAACCTGATGGGTTTTCCTTTGTAGGTGATCTTTTCCTCCCTCTAGCTGCCTTTAAAACTCTGTATTTTCCTTAATCTTTGCCATTTTAATTATTATGTGTCTTGGTGTTGTCCTCCTTGGGTCCCTTCTGTTGGGAGTTCTGTGTACTTCCATAGTCTGAACGATTATTTCCTCCCCCAGTTTTGGGAAGTTTTCAGCAATTATTTCTTCAAATACACTTTCTATCCCTTTTTCTCTCTTCTTCTTCTTCTTCTGGTACCCCTATAATGTGAATATTGTTCCATTTGGATTGGTCACACAGTTCTCTTAATATTGATTAATTCCTGGAGATCCTTTTATCTCTCTCTGCATCAGCTTCTATGCATTCCTGTTCTCTGGTTTCTATTCCATCAATGGCCTCTTGCATCTTATCCATTCTGCTTCTAAATCCTTCCAGAGATTGTTTCATTTCTGTAGTCTCCTTCCGGATGTCATCCCTTAGCTTTTGCATATTTCTCTTCAGCTCCATCAGCATGGTTATGACCTTTATTTTGAATTCTTTTTCAGGGAGATTGGTTAGGTCTATCTCCCCAGATTCCTTCTCAGGGGAGGATGTCTGGGTTAGTCTGGTCTGTATCAAATTCTTTTGCTTTTTCATGGCAATAGAGGTAGTTGTGGGAAGCTGGTGCGTGTGTCAGCTGGGAGAACATCCCTTCTTGCTGGTTTGTGGCCTTCTCCTCCCCCTTCGTGAGGCACTGGGTTCTCGCAGGTGTAGATGTAGCCTGGCTGTTGTACTGTATCTTCTGGTCTCTTTCTTAGGGATAGTTGTATTTGTTGAATTTTCAAAAATATATATGGTTTTGGGAGGAGATATTCACTGCTCTACTCATGCTGCCATCTTGGCTCCACCCTCCAGATTTTCAATTGTGCAGGGTCAATACCCCTAGCCTCCTTGTTGTTCAAGGGTCAGATATAGTGATAGCAGAAAATGCTGGTCTAGATACAGAGAAACTGAACCATTTATATGCTATTGGTAAGAACATAAAATGGTACAGCTATGCTATAAAAAAATTGGCAGTTTTTGTTTCTTATAAAACTAAACATGAAATCACCATATGACCTAATAATTACACTCTTGGGCATTTAACTCAGGGAAATGAAAGCTTAAATTCACACTAAAAGCCTATGTATAAATGTTCATAGTTGTTTTATTCATAATAGTCAAAACCTAGAAAACAACCCAGATGTCCACATGAAAAGATGCTCCCTATCAATAATCATCACAGAAATGCAAATCAAAACCACAATGAGGTATCACCTCATACAAGTTAGGATGGCTACTATACAAAAGACAAGAAATAACAAATGTTGGCGAGGATGTAGAGAAAACCTTACACTGCTGGTGGGAATGTAAACTGGAACAGCCACTGTGGAAAGCAGTATGGAGGCACTGCAAAAAACTAATAGAAAAATCATTCAATCCAGTAATCCCACTCCTGGGAATTTAACCAAAGAAAACAAAATCCCTGATTTGAAAAGATACATGCACTTCTACATTTATTGCAGCATTATTTACAATAGCCAAGATATGGAAGCAACCAAAGCATCCATCAATAGATGAATGGATAAAGAAAATGTGGTACATATACACCAAAATGGAATATTATTCAGTCTTAAAAAAAAAAGAAATCCAATAGTACAACATTCGAAAATCCATCATCATCCACCACATAAACAAAAAGGACAAAAACCACATAATCATCTCCATAGATGCTGAAAAAGCATTTGACAAAATTCAACATCCATTCATGATAAAAACTCTCAGCAAAATGGGTATAGAGGGCAAGTACCTCAACATAATAAAGGCCATATACAATAAACCCACAGCTAACATCATATTGAACAGCGAGAAGCTGAAAGCTTTTCCTCTGAGATCGGGAACAAAACAGGGATGCCCACTCTCCCCACTGTTATTCAACATAGTACTGGAGGTCCTAGCCACAGGAATTAGACAAAACAAAGAAATACAAGGAATCCAGATTGGTAAAGAAGAAGTTAAACTGTCACTATTTGCAGATGACATGATATTGTACATAAAAAACCCTAAAGACTCCACTCCAAAACTACTAGAACTGATATCGGAATACAGCAAAGTTGCAGGATACAAAATTAACACACAGAAATCTGTGGCTTTCCTAAACAGTAACAATGAACCAATAGAAAGAGAAATCAGGAAAACAATTCCATTCACAATTGCATCAAAAAGAATAAAATACCTAGGAATAAACCTAACCAAAGAAGTGAAAGACCTATACCTTGAAAACTATAAGACACTCTTAAGAGAAATTAAAGAGGACACTAACAAATGGAATCTCATCCCATGCTCTTGGCTAGGAAGAATTAATATCGTCAAAATGGCCATCCTGCCCAAAGCAATATGCAGATTTAATGCAATCCCTATCAAATTACCAACAACATTCTTCAACGAACTGGAACATAGTTCAAAAATTCATATGGAAACATCAAAGAACCCCAATAGCCAAAGCAATCCTGAGAAAGAAGAATAAAGTGGGGGGGATCTCACTCCCCAACTTCAAGCTCTACTACAAAGTCATAGTAATCAAGACAGTTTGGTACTGGCATAAGAACAGAGCTACAGACCAGTGGAACAGATTAGAGACTCCAGACATTAACCCAAACATATATGGTCAATTAATATTTGATAAAGGAGCCATGGACATACAATGGGGAAATGACAGTCTCTTCAACAGATGGTGCTGGCAAAACTGGACAGCTACATGTAAGACAATGAAACTGGATCACTGTCTAACCCCATACACAAAAGTAAATTCGAAATGGATCAAAGACTTGAATGTAAGTCATTAAACCATAAAAGTCTTAGAAAAAAATATAGGCAGAAATCTCTTGGACATAAACATTAGCCACTTCTTCATGAACATATCTCCCCAGGCAAGGAAAACAAAAGCAAAAATGAACAAGTGGGACTACATCAAGCTGAAAAGCTTCTGTACAGCAAAGGACACCATCAATAGAACAAAAAGGTACCCTACAGTATGGGAGAATATATTCGTAAATGACAGATCCGATAAAGGCTTGACATCCAAAATATATAAAGAGCTCATGCACCTCAACAAACAAAAAGCAAATAATCCAATGAAAAAATGGGCAGAGGAGCTGAACAGACAGTTCTCCAAAGAAGAAATTCAGATGGCCAACAGACACATGAAAAGATGCTCCACATCGCTAGTTATCAGAGAAATGCAAATTAAAACCACAATGAGATATCACCTCACACCAGTAAGGATGGCTACCATCCAAAAGAAAAACAACAACAAATGTTGGCGAGGTTGTGGAGAAAGGGGAACCCTCCTACACTGCTGGTGGGAATGTAAATTAGTTCAACCATTGTGGAAAGCACTATGGAGGTTCCTCAAAATGCTCAAAATAGACTTACCATTTGACCCAGGAATTCCACTTCTAGGAATTTACCCTAAGAATGCAGCAGCCCAGTTTGAAAAAGACAGATGCACCCCTATGTTTATCGCAGCACTCTTTACAGTAGCCAAGAAATGGAAGCAACCTAAGTGTCCATCAGTAGATGAGTGGATAAAGACGATGTGGTACATATACACAATGGAATATTAATCAGCCATAAGAAGATAACAAATCCTACCATTTGCAACAACATGGATGGAGCTAGAGGGTATTATGCTCAGTGAAATAAGCCAAGCAGAGAAAGACAAATACCAAATGATTTCACTCATATGTGGAGTATAAGAACAAAGAAAAACTGAAGGAATAAAACAGCAGCAGAATCACAGAACCCAAGAAGGGACTAACCGTTACCAAAGGGAAAGGAACTAGGGAGAATGGGAGGGTAGGGAGGGATAAGGGTGGGGAAGAAGAAAGGGGGTAATATGATAAGCAAGTATAATGTGGGGGTGGGGGAAAGGGGAGGGCTGTGCAACAGAGAGAAGACAAGTAGTGATTCTACAACATCTTACTACGCTGATGGACAGTGATTGTTATGGGGTTTGTTGGGGGGACTTGGTGAAGGGGAGAGCCTAGTAAACATAATGTTCTTCATGTAATTGTAAATTCATGATAACAAAATAAAAATATAAAATAAAATAAAATAAAAAGAAATCCTTCCATTTGCGACAATATGGTTAGACCTAAAAGGTATTATGCTAGGTGAAATAAGTCAGGTGAAGAAAGACAAAGACCATATGATTTTACTTAAATGTGGAATCTAAAAATAAAACAAAATGAACAAAACAGTATTAGACTCACAGACACTGAGAAGTGAGTGTTGGTTACTATAAGGAAAGGATGAGAGTGGGAGGCAGAGTGAGTGAGGGGGACAGACACAAAATCTCAATCATTAGCTGGTTCCAGGGATGAAAGTGTAGCATGGAGAACATAGTCAATGGTTCTGTAACATCTTTCTATGTTGACAAATAGTAACTGCACTAGTTGAGGATTTAATAATATGGGTAACTGTTGAATCACTGTGTTGTATACTTGAAACCAATACAATATTGTATATCAACTACCTGTCAATAAAAAAATGAATGAATGAATGAATGAATGAATGAATGGAGAAGATTAAGGTTAAGTGCAAAGAAAGGAGGCTGGTGAGGAGATATGTGACAACAGGCCCATAACAGGACTGGCCAAGGCCACACTAGGAAGATGTAAAGGCAGTGTGGCTAAAATGGAGAGCTTTATGAAGTGGTGTGGTGGGCAGCAAATAGTTTACAACCAACATGTCTATTCTAAGACCATTATTACCCTCATATCAAAACCAGACAAAGCTATCACAGGAAAACTACAGATTAATATCCCTAATGAATACAGATAGAAAAATCCTTAACAAAATACTAGCAAACCAAATCCAGCAATATATACAAAAGTCACACACCCATGACAAGTGAGATTTATTCCAGGAATACAAGTTCAACATAGCAGAAAAAATAAATCAATGTATACACCACATTAATAGAACAGAGATCTTTAAAACTATATGATACCTTAGTACACAGAAAAAGCAACTGATAAAATCTAACACACTTTCATTATTAAAAAAAAAATTCAACAAGCTAGGAAGAGAAGATACCTTCCTCAATCTGATAAAGGACATCTGTGCAAGAATAGCTATGAAAAATCCACAGCTAACATTTTACTTAACTGTGAAAGCTTTCATCCAAGATCAGGAACAAAACAAGGGTCTGTACTATTACCACTTCTATTCAACTTTGTATTTAAAGTTCTTGCCAGGGCCTCCACTTTGGAAAGGAAAAGTAGAACTATCTCTATTTACACATGACAGGTTTCTGTCCACAAACCATACCTTAGGATTTCTACAGGGATGCTGATATCCAAATCTGGTGGACAAAAAGCTTGGATTCATCACCCCAAACAAACGTATAAGGATGTGGGCCAAAAAGGGAAATACTCTTCCCTAAAACTACATCTCCTCTTTAGTGGGATGAGAAACATCAATGCAGGGGAGGAGGCCAGAGCTCTGCCATGTGCATACTGCTCACATGCCCGGTGACTCTCGTACAAACCAGGAAGCACCAACAGAGCTGAGAAACGAATCCTCCAGAGAGAAGGAAGATGGTAAATACCAAAGGGAAAACATACTCTTGGTTTCTCTGTCAGGCCTATTTCTCTAAACCCCACCCTCACCATTAGATCTAGTCCTTCAAGCTCCAGATAAGGCTGGAAAATACAGATTAACATACTGAAGCCAAGCTCCTCCTATTTTACTCCCCTTCCCAAGAGCTACCCCTACCTTCAGGTCGATGATGCCACTCTTCTTTACTGGGAGGTAGGTGACCTGAAAGCCCTCAGCTTCCAGTGAACGGCAGGAATCCAAGACACATTTATGTTCTGTCTGGGTGGTGATCAAGTGCTTTTTCCGTGATCTATAGAACCTGGCCACCCCCTAGAAATTGGTGGTGGTAAGGAAGGAGAATATACTTAGAGAAACAGCAATGACTTCAATCTCATTTGTAAAGGGAAAGTGGGTAAGGGTGGTATGTTCCACCACCAGTTATCCAACATAAACCACATGTCCGACAATTCAATTCTGGCACTAACTACCCCAAGTTAGTGCAAATCCTACAGATTAATGGGCTCAGTTCCACAAGATTATGCCCACTTCAGATGCCAGCTGCAAGGCCTTGATGTCACTAGCCACCCACTGGTACTTCTGCCCAGATGGCTACAAATTTAGGGCTTCCCACACCCCTCTTGGGTTCAGTAATTCACTAGAATGACTCACAAAACCCACTTGAAGCACTGTAACTTACTATTAGTTTTATTATAAAGGATACAACTCAGGAACAGCCAAATGGAAGAGATTCATAGAGCAAGTTCTGGAGTGGGGAGGAGCACAGATCTTCCATAACCTGATGATTCTAGGCTTGCCACCTTCATAGCACATCCATGAGTTCACCAACCTGGCAGCTACTCTGAGCCTTGCTGTCCAGAGTTTTTATGGGGGTTCCATCATGCAGGCATAATTGATTAAATTTTTGGCCACCCAATTAACTCACATGCCCCATTCCCTCCCCAGAGGGAAAAAGTACTGAAAGTTCCAATCCTCTAATCACATGATTGGTCTTCCTGGGGTGGCCGGGCTTTTTCCTGAAACTAAAGGCCCATGGTGAGTCACTTCGTTACCATAAATTCAGGTAAGGTCCAAAGGGGCTTGTTATGAATAACAAAAGATATTCCTATCATTCAGGAAAGTCCAAGGGGTTTTGAAGCTCTCTGTCAGGATCAAAGGAAAAAATCATATATTTTTTATTATATAATACATAGAAAATGGGGAACATGACTATCCTTGCATCTCAGGAAAAAACTTCTCTTTTTATTTCTATTTAAATAGCAAAAAACATGCAAACATGGTTATTCCAAAGGTGACAGGGTAGTAGAGACCCATACACTCATTCCTTGCTGACGGCAGTATTTTTGCTATAATCTCTTCAGAGAATTATTTAGAAGGATGTCTTAAAAGCAGTAGTCACACTCTTTCACTGTGATTCGTCTTTTGGGAATTTACCTTAGGGAAGTATGTCAAAAGACACATCAAGCTATAAAGACAAAATATACTTTAGTTACACTTAGAATCCTTAAAAAAAAATACATCCAACAAGAGAGAAATGAACAGAAAATTGTGATAACGTAACTCCATGAAAAAGAATGTTGTTATATTAAAAATTGTGGAATTTGAAATGGAAGAACATAGGAAGAACATAGGTTACAGAAGAAAAATATGGCATGCTACAATTTGTGAAAATATTAAAAGCAAATTCATATTTATGTATACTTTTTTTTCTGGAACAATGCTAAATAGAATTAGTTTAGAATTAACAGAGTTAACTTTGTGGAACAGGACTTGGGGTCAGAATAGGGGAGGAAGAAGAGGAAGATTTATACTTCATTTTAAACCTCTCTACAGAGTTAAAAAAGTCTTATCACATATACATGAATTACTTAAAAAAATTTTTAAGACAGTAAAATGTGCAACCCCATCCCCCTCAGAGCTTGTAACAGAGTATTACTTCAAAAGCAGAATATAAAACTTAAAAGATCAAACTTAAACTACATAAAAACTGTTATGTTCCCGAGGATAAGGAACGTAAAAAGAAAAATACCTAAAAGTTCCCTCTGTCTCCAACCCCACTCTCTTTATCTCAGTTACCCAGTTTTGAAGCCTCTAATAGCAGATAGATATTTACCCATCCAGAAAATTGTCACAACTCTTCTTAACAATCCTTGACCTTTAGGTTTGGGATGTGTGGAAACTTTCAGAGCAAATATTTTCAAAGCTTTGGAAGTGCTCCCCATTCTAGAAATCATCCTCATCTTTGGAGAGACCTCTACACTGGTCTCTGTAGTCCAAAGGAAGGACTTCCTGCTAGGAATAGTTCAGAGTTCTGATGACTCTGGAGCCCATCCCAGGCCCTCTATTCTCAGTTCAAAGTTAGAAAAACCTATACTGGTAGCATAGTTGAGAGACAATTGTGAGAGGGGACGGAGCCAGAGTTGAAACTTCAGTACCCCACAATTTGTCAGAGCCTTGATATTTACACAAGTGATCTTGACAACCAGGCCCAGAAAAATATGATTATGTTCTATGAAACACCAACATGACTACTGAGAGTAGAATTTTACTTTTGTTAGTACCAAAGATTTGTATGTCCCAAGTATACAGTAACTGACCTCAGAATGGGTGATCAAGTGAATGCCTGCAGAGGGCACCAGAACAACCAGTATTTCAAAATGTGGATATTAAAACAAACAGAAGGAACTTGTTTCAAACAGATCACAGCAGAAAGAAAAGGGAAGGCTGAGAGGACGGCAGCTCTGAAATCAAACATTTGAAGGGTGAAGCCAGTAACAAGAGACAGAGAAACATGCCCAGTTACAAGTGTATTCTGGATTTCATTGTGACTATATCAAAAGGTTGAGAAGAGGGTTAAGTCACCACTATTCACTCTGTGAAGTAGCTGCCATCCACCATACCAAGTGGTTAATGGTCCAAGAGCCACCTCCTTTCCTATCCAACTACTTCACTTAACTCAGTTCACCAGGAGCAAAGATTTAAGATAGAGTGGATTGCAAAGACTTGAAGGCAGCAACAAATCAGAAAAAGTGTATGTTTGTATCTTTTCTTCAATAGGGTGGGAGTGGGTAGCTAGGAAGTACATATATGAGCCCAAATGATAGAGGGACACCATTTCCCAAGTCAGTAAAGCCTAGATATTCCCTCTGGTTGCCTTGTCTTACCTTAATTGCTATGTTGTTTGATTCTGTAGCACCACTAGTGAAAATGATCTCACGAGGATCAGCCCCAATCAGAGATGCTACTTGCTGCAAGCCAAGAAACATGATAAGTAACATCAGTTCCCCAAGCAGGAAAGCAGCTGTAGACAGAGCTGGGACAGAGCTCTGGAGCAAGAAGAGCTTTACTGCATTCTACCAATTGCCCAGGAAAAAGATCTGTACCCTCTAGGGTCAGACAAGGGATAGATCCATCCCAGTTACATCCCAGATCCCAGGTTCTTTGCTAGCCTGATACAAAATACTAACACTAATACTAATACTACTATTAATAATTTTTAAGAGCACTTATTTTTAAATTTGTGTTAATAAATACTTCACCAGCATTGTGTTAATAAATACTTCACCAGCATTGTATCATTTAATCCACCCAATAACTCTTAAGGAGTAGACTATTAAGTCTCCATTTTCAATGTGAGTAAATTGAGGCTTTGAGAAGTTAGATTACCTGCCCAACATCATTTAGCTATGAAATGTGGGAACTAATCAAATGCCTTCAGAGGGATTCCACAGCCTACTCTCTGAATCTCTTCCTGAAAGAGCTCCACACCATTTCTACCTCTACCCACAATTACCAAGAAGGAAATGCCTCCCGCAGTCCACTGAACCTCTGACACAGAACCTCCTAGGGGCCACTATACTAACCTTGCGAGCACATTCCATGGCTGCCTCACTCTCCCAGCCATAAGCATGTGTCCGGGAGTGTGGGTTCCCATAATAGTTGACTAGGTAAGGGAGCATGGCATCCAGCACCCGAGGGTCCTGAGCACAACACAACAGATAAGTATTTTTGAGCCCATAGTTAACTGAGGTCACGCTCCACCCTTCAGAGCTGCCCAACATGCCTCAACACACTCCCAACACTTCAGACACTGCCCACATTAGGCCTCAAACATTCTTCCATCCCCTAAGGTACTAATCAAGTGTCAGCCTAATATACGCCTACTCCCAACCCATCTTAAATCAGTTTACGCTACCATCTTCTCAGCTAATCTACAGACACTGCCTTGCTCTGACAACCATTTCTGCATGTTTCCATTCTTGCCAGACAATGTGATCTACAAGGAGCCAGGACATGGCACATGTTGGTGAGGCCCTGCACTAATATTCAAGTGCTTATCATGTGCCAGGCTCTAAGGGCTGCTCTGCTTTTTAGCCCACTTACCCAAATTCATACAGTAAGTAGCAATTCTAGAACTATGCTTTTTAGTACTACTATAGTGGGTATATACAGATCAACTATAGATGACTGAAGTGATCTGACCACGGTCAAAAGCTAGTAAGTGTAGAGTTTTTTCTAGTGGATTACAACTTAAGCCTCCTGATTACTGGCTCACTGTTTTTCCCAGTATACATTTCTCAATGAGTCTCATTTCTACAAGGAGCCAGCCATTTCTGCGCATTGTCACTTCTACAATGTAACTCCTTTAAACAGCCTTGGAGAAAGCTGCCCCTCCTTCCTTACCAGAGGAGTCGTAGCTTGCACATCCATATACAGAGGTCTCAGTACTGACTCGGCCTCCGGAGCAGGGGCTGTATCTGAGGGAACAGCAGACTGGGGAGCATGGCCTACAGCTGACAAAAAAAATGGAACGGAGTCGCCAAGTGAGAGAGGATGCAACAGTGGACATAGGGCATCCAAGACAGAAGGTAAAAGCTGGATGAAGGTGAGGTAAGTTTAAGACATGCTGGGGTCGAGTCTCAATGAAAAAGGAAACAAAACAAGAGAACTTGAGTAAACGATAGAAGGAGGTAAGGAAGAGACAGGGCTCTTGGAGGGGGATGTTGAACAATATTCAAATAGCGCTCGTTCGGAGTGGGGAGGGGTCTGAAAGGGAATAGTCATTCAGGACTGTGGAAATAGGGTCAGTAGGGTCTCCTTCAATGATTACTGTCTGAAAGACTACCATCTCTAAAAGTTGGCCAGGAGAGGTCTGGAGGCCAAGTCTTAAAGGCTCTGAGGGCCTGCGGGGCAGGATCTGATGGAAGGGCACGGCGAAGTCAACGGTTCCGAGGGCGAGCCTGAGAAAGTGTGAGGGATGCAGCCAAGAGGAAGGGTCAGAGGGTCCGGGTAGTGGGAGGAAAAGGTAGGCTCTAGGATATTCAGGTACGTCGCCGCGTCAGGAAGAAATGTCCGGGCCTCCAGAGAGACAGATTGCCAGCAAGCGGAGCCCGGAGCGTACCGCGCAGGCGCAGCCCCCGAGTGGGAGCCTCGGACCTCCGCCCGGGAGCAGCGTGCAAGACCGCGGCCGCCCGCCTCCAAGCGATTCGTAGTAGCATGGCTGGTGCTAGAAACCCCCAGACCGAAGAACCTGCAGCGCTCAACCGGCTCCCGGAAGTACGGCTCCGCGCCCCGGAAGCTATTCCTCGAGCCGCAAGCGCGCTCCGCCTCGTATTCTGTGTAGACGTAGATCTGGGCGACCGAGGCCGCGAGCGAGGTGAGGTGGGGGCTCGGAGGTGCAGGGACCCGAACACAAGGAGGGTGAAGGTTGGGCTATGCACGTGTTTTCCTTCCTGGACTTCCCCGAACCCTTGGGCCCGCTCCCTATCCCTCCTCCTCCTCCGATCCCCGCTCGACTCTCGGGCTGGCGGCTAGGCCTGCACTTCCCTAACCCTCGAACTCCGCAGATGCCGGTGGCCGTGGGTCCCTACGGGCAGTCGCAGCCAAGCTGCTTCGACCGCATGAAGATGGGCTTTGTGATGGGCTGTGCCGTGGGCATGGCGGCCGGGGCGCTCTTCGGCACTTTTTCCTGTCTCAGGTGAGGGGCGCGGGCTGTGATCTCTGGGCAGGACTACCGGATCATTTCGCCCCACTCCACTCCTGAATAGAGTCTATTTCGTTCCAATTCCCTTGCAGCCCTCTAACCAGCGAGACTGATTCTCCTCCACCTGAAACCTGAAACAGGTTGGAAGCCTCAGTGCTTGACAATGAACTCTGATTCAGACTGCGTCCTGGCCCTTATTCGTTCTGTAACTTCAGGCAAATTGGAGCCTGGGTTTCCTCAAGTGTAAAATGAGATCAATAGTGCCTACCCGAGTTATAAGGATCAAATCAAAAGCACACTTACCAGAGAATCTGGCACATAGTAAGTGCTCAGTAAATGGTCATTATTACTGTCGCTACTGTTATTTCCAATTGTGCATAGGGAAACGAAACTTGAGCAATTTTACCGTACTGGGAACGGGAAGTAGAAATGAAAGAGATACATTTACTCTACACCCTAAGTTTTCACATGTAATAGTGACTATTATTTCCATTTTATTGTAAATTACCATTTATTGAGCATTTACTGTGATTCACTATGCTAGATGCTGTGTTATCACAGCAATCCCATGAATGTCACGATCCCCATTTTACACCTGACACAGCCAGCCTATAAATTGCAGACCTGGGCCTTGAACCCAGGACTGACTCCGGTCGAAACAGGCTAAAGAACAAAGCCTTTATGAGATCATATACATCCCAGAGGTAAAACCAACCCCAAAAAACTGATTTCCGCCCATGTACTTTATACTGCATTTGCTGCCTGTGGTAAACAAAAGGTCGAGTTGATTTATTCATCAAATTCCCTAGAGATCCTGACGAGTCCATTTACCTTGTCGTTACCCACGGACAGGTGAAGAGAGGTAATCTGCCAGACCTCAAGAGTGCTTGATTCCTCATTAGTGGTACACATTAAAAAGGGGCAGTTAACACTTTCCTGTTTTTGTTCCGAATTGGCCACATCTTGGTTTCCTCCTCTCAGGATTGGAATGCGGGGTCGGGAGCTGATGGGCGGCATCGGGAAAACCATGATGCAGAGTGGCGGCACCTTTGGTACATTCATGGCCATCGGGATGGGCATCCGATGCTAATCGTGGCAGTGGTTGCCCGCTACATGTTCCCCACCGATCAGTGACAACCCTTTAAAAAAATCCGTGTACTATAATAAAAACAAAGTCTTTGAGTAATCTGAGTGTTAGAGGTTTTTTTTTTTTCTTATTTACCCAGCTTGGTTAGGGGATCTAATGCGGTGGACTTGAGTATAGGTCTGTTAATACAAAGTCTGTTTCACAAGGTCTGTTAATAGAAAAATGTTGCATGCCTAGAAATTTCCGTACATTCTGATAAACCTTTTCTATTGAATCATTTAATATTGCTATTACCACCATTTAAGGTTTTTGAAAACCAAGAGGTCCAAATTTTCTCAAGGTCACACTTCACAAGGGAGTTCTAATTTGCAATGCCATGTTGTTCATCCAAAAATTATCCTTTGGACAGAGGATAGCTATTATAATTGCCGGCTTAATTAGAAAAAGGAACCATGAAACAAACTCAAAACTCACTTTTCTTAATTTCTCAACTGCATAAATCACATTTCTATCAATAAGGATATCAATTGTATAACCTAACACATTCCCCACAAAATTCTATTAACTGGATTGTATACAAAGGTAGGTTCCTAGGAGTGAGGCAAGTGCCCCTGACCTGCTCAGACCACAGAACCCTTCGTAGATTTTGTTCCAAACTGCACTTTCAATTATCCCTCAGTCTAGGAAAGTGGTATAATTAACTGGAGAAGTGGTAGTATTGCAGTAAAAATGTATGAAACGTATTTGGGGGACAGAAGGACAGATGAAGCCGAAATCAAGGAAACTACTAAAAGAGCTATTGATTTCCCAAAGAATGGGATGGTAAGAGATTTCTCTCAGAATGGCCATTTCAACTATTTTCTAGGCATCACATTATTTGAATTACTTAATTACCACATTTGCTTTAAATACCATTTACAACCCAGATTTCAATCTCTGGTGGTAGACAAATATTTGCTACCTCTAACAGATGAAATTAAATACCTAAATTTGCTGGCCCAGTTCCTTGGAAAGGGATTTTGTAACCAAGATACAATTCAAGAATAAAAAGTTTACTGTAGACTTGAGATACTGGTGAGGCAGAGGGGTGTGTGTGGGTGGGGTTGACAGCACAAAGTTGCCCTCCAAAAAACACTGCTGTCTGGTGTTAAAAAAAAAAAATTAACTTGAATCTTGATTTTCTTCAGCTTGAATTACTGAAGCAATTAAATTACAAATATCCACTCAAAACGGTTGGTAGAAAAATACTTCCAAATCCAAACTGATTACAAATTACCTTGGTATCTGAATAAACCTGTAAAGGTTGTGCCTCAATGCTAACAAATCAATACAGTAGAAACAAAAAGGTGAGGAAATCAGTATTGGAAGATAATCATTCCATTAGGGGCAACATTAAAGGTTCAATCTAGATACTCAAGAGTTCAGAATACAAATGGAGGCTCATTATCCAAGTAGTTAAAGCTAAAATTCCTTTAATTTGGAAACCAGTTTGAACTTACCTCCCATTATCCAATATTTACTTTTAAATACTGAAGTATTTTTTCACAAAGATGCTTAGAAAACAATGCTTAAAAAGGTCTAGGTTTAAGCCCTGGCAAATTTCTCTCTTGGTAAGCCATTTTTGATACATTACACTAAGTAATACAGTACCTACATGTTGGTATAGAAAAGATGTACAGGAACAACTTAAGGACAAAAGTTTGCCCAGACTGTGCACACTAAGAATTTTCCTAAAGCAAAAACTGAGTAAACCAAAAGTCAAAGAAACTAATACTCTATTCAAGTTTCTATGACTTTAAAACATTTCAAAAATGAAGATTTCTTGTGGCCTTTTTAAGAGAATTTTATTTGAGTGGTTCTTACAAAGATTGTTGCAATATGAAAGTCATTTGATAGAAATATCAAGCTGTCTTGTCAAACACACTGAAGTAACCCAAAAATATATTTCAGAGCTCACAGAGCTTAAAAAGAGCAAAGATTATATGCAATCAGACAAAACCTATTTCTGCATTTCCTATTTCTTGCTCAGACTGCTTTGCTTACCAGACTGTCACTAAACATCTTGAGGAAATGCAGGGATCATTTTGTTTGGAATCTTGGACACACCAGAACACGTAGTATTTACAGAGAAAGTTTTACAGATACATTAATGAAAACATACCATCCAGAAATGTAATTATGAAATTTTTTCTTGCCAATTGCTGAGAATGCAAGATGAGATGTTAATCCAACAGCCCTTTAGCTGTCCTGAATTTCCATACACATTTACAGTAAATGTGTATTCCAGAAACCTGTCCTAAATCATTAGCCAATAGCAACATTAGTGAAATGTGAAACAACTGTTTTGTAAAAAGTTAGGCTTCTGAAACATTAAAAACATCATTACATCCCAGTCTGCCTTTTTACATTAAGCACATTTGTTCCTCTAAGAGCTATTTCTACAGATCCTTAATGTAATTTTCTACATGTACATTTAAAAGGCAGAACAAGAGAACAGCTTTGTATACAGTGGGATTTGCTAGTTAGGGAGAATGAGCACACTGCATTCCTGTTAACATTTTTATTTTTTCAAGGTAACAGGAATTGTATACAAATGACAGTAGACCCTTGCCTCTTTATTTTTGTCTAAATAAAAGATAACTCAGGATGAATTCTCAAGAAAAAAAAAGCTATGTACATAAGGGACTATATCTTCCTTCATCGTCTACTTGGAACCAGTAGTTGTGTTGCTGTCATAGAATCAGGAAAGAGGTTGTGATAAGTTGGAAGAGGTACATATGCTGCTGTTATCATTTTACCTGTTGAAAGAAACAGATAACAGTGGTTTAGCATTGTAACTTGTATTAGACCCTATTAACAAGCACTCTGGAAAAAAGGATGAGAACTCACCAGCAAACCATCTGCCATGCAGTGCATTGACGGCAGCAATGGCTGCAGCAATTGATGGGCACTTCACATACACATTGCCCTAAAATACAGTAAAATAAAGGTAAGGGTGTTGATATATACAACATGGATTCAAACCAGTTTGTTCAAGTTACCTGTAGAAAAACTTAGTGCCCTATAACCACATTGTTTCACTAGCTAATACATACACCTAAAATTTTAATGAAAATGGTTTACCCGCCACCCTCGTAGACTTGATCTGTGTGTGTCTCTTATGATCTGAAAGCTGCTAAAGAATCAAGATGCCAGAATACCATGGCAACTTTTGAATACTAACCAACAGCACTGCTACATGATAGCTAGGTCTAATCTTCAAATAGTTTAACATCTTTACTTTGAAAGACGTTTACTCAGTGCGTTAAAACTTATTTAAGAGGTGGGGGAACGGGAGAACACTAAGGAAAAAGTGGTAATTTGCCCCAAATATATGTGAGGATTAAGACACTAAAGAGACAATGTCCTACTTTAAATAAAAAAATCAAAATACCTGAGCTGAATTTTTGTCAACATAAATATGAATAACTCCTCCATGTTTATTACATTCTTCAATCACATCATCCTTAATCTCTGTATCCCAACCAACTTCTTCTTCTCTGTAACAAAGAATTGATCTCTATTAGATCCTATTCACTTTTTGGATGTTACACATATATTTTAAATACACACTAATTTAGGAAATCATTGATATGTGTAGGGCACTGGAGGAAATCAAAAGATAAAAGAGTTACCAATCAACCATATGAATTTTGTAAACTCTGAATTACCATTTAAATGGTTTACTGACACCTTTCAAATGATACTTAAGACCAACAATTTACTGCCATTTCATAAAGCTAAAATTTTTTTTAAAATTAGCGTTAACGAATGTAAAGAATCCAAAGCTCCTTCTATGGTAAACCAGGACTAACAATACAAATAGAATGTTACAAATCATTAAGATTACTATATGAAACATGGTGTTTTATCAAATATAAATGTATCAAGTCAACTGAACACAAAAACCTAGATTTTCATTGGAATATATAATGAACATGATTTGTAAGACTAATGAACAGAATTTGGACTGATTAAAATGTCATTCTAATTACACATATGTAGGAAACAGATTCCTAATTCATAGCAAACACTAATCCAAATAAAATTTTAAAAGGTGCTTTTCTGCTATTGGACTGAAATAAGCTTAAAAATCTCAAAACCAAGAATGAAATATTGATAGAAACTTTGTATTAAACTTAGATATAGATGGAAAACACCTGCATAGTTTTCAATTCCAATCTTTCAAACACATCCAAAGGGATTAGTTATGTACATAAAAATTATTACACTAAAAGGATCTAAATTGTTGCATTGTTTGAACTGTGAAATACTGAAACATCCTAAATGTTACCTTAGAAAACAGTACTAAAGCTTTTATAATACAGATGACCCTTGAATATGTGTTAGGGTGGGGAGTGGAAACTACTGGGACTACCCCTCCCAACACTGTCAAAAATCTGTGACAACTTTTCACTCCAATCACCTACTTCTGACTGGAAACCTTGATAACCTAAACAGTCAACACATATTTTCTAAGTTGTATGTATGATATACGGTAATTCTTACAATTAAGGTACAGATGTTTTTTTTCAAACTGTCCCATATATCAAAAATTTTTCCAGTACATTTATTCAAAAACATCCATGCTAAGTGAACCCAACGAGTTCAAATGTTCAACGGTCAAATGTACACATTTTTTTCCTGACTTCACAGTATTATTACTTACAAATATTTCTTAATATTGGATTGGATTAAGATTTAAATGTCACTTTTTAAATATTAGCATCATAAACTCAAACTAAAAAATATTTGTGGCCTTAAAAACAAAGAGCCAAAAGAAACTGTTTCAAATATAGTGTACTTTAAAAGAGAACTTTAAATCACATGCTCCATAAATATTTGATACCCTAAAAAATACATATATTACTACTTACGTTTGAGGGTTAAACATGTTAGAGAGTTGGAAACACTGTGTTGCAAGAGGCTGAACAGAGGCAGCTGCAGCTAAAGCTGAAGCTAAAAAAAAGAGAGTGAGAGAAATTAGTTTCATGAAAAATGTATCAGGATATCCCTGATGATTAAAACAAAACCAAAAACACCCCACTAAACACAAAGTTTGAAATTAAATTAAGTGAGTCACTTCACTAATTTACCTTAAATATTTAGTAAGGCTATAAAAGTACGTAATAGTTTACATTTTAAGTTGCCAGAAAACTGAGAAAACCTAACACTTGAAATAGCTGATCTGGATTGTGTCAGTTTTAGAAGGGAAATTAAACTTTACGTGTAATCAAAATTCACTCAATTATACAAATACCAGTAACAAATCAATCAATCCAGAAAGGCAAAGGATAAAATAGAAGATTGATCTTATAGGATTGCTTGAGTTTATACTGAGAGGTATGGGATAATGAAAATACAATCTTTAAGCTGCCAAATAAATCTATACCCTGTTGTAGTTCTTAGGTTTATGCCCATGAGTATGGTTACGTATTTTCTTTAAAGTTAATATAAACATTATTTTAAAAATTAAGTTTTAAAAATAAGATGTATAAAACCATCCAAGCATTGAAATCTTAATATCCTAGGAAATAGTCCTATTATGAAATCAGACTAGTATTTTTTCAATGATCAGGTCTGTTTTAGCAAAGAAACATTAAAAATAGCATATGGCTATAATAGCCACTATTAAAAATAAAAAACTACTGGAGGGTAATAGTTAGAAACAACATTTAAAACCCATATTGGTTTTATCTGACTGAGAGCACTGTCCAAGACAGCTAGCTGCTCCATTGCTTTTCTGATTTATAAAACATTACCAGTAGCTGTTACAGAACTCACCGTAATCCTAATATTTGAACAAATTTCATTCCAACACATAACAACAAACAAAGCTAAGGATAAAACAGTGCATTAGAAATTATGGTAATTAAAATGAACGATCACCTGAGGACGTACCAGAAATAGGCCAGTGAATAAAAAATTAAGGCTGTGCATGAAATACATTATAAAAAATGTTTCTGACACATAAAATTACAAGTGCTTTTTTGTTTCTTTATAGTTTATTTTAATAAACAAGTATTTTTCCTTCATAAAGCTTTATATTAATATATAAATGCTAAAATAAGTAGATGTCAAATTCTATTGGGGAAAGTAAAAGATCCAATTGTGCACGTATTACAATTAAAAAGTGAGGCTGTGTACCTTTATCACAAATAGAAGTATGCTTGAAAAAAAACTAGGTCATTACAAAATTACTGAGGACTTATTTTTCCACTTTCTCAAATTAACTGATTACTATGAGTACCAGAAAATATTTTGAAAATTTTTGACAGAAACATTCCGGGTCAACCTAGATGAATGCAGAACACAATGAATTCAGCATAGTATATAACTAAATTAAGAAAAACCACTAGTTTACTTTTTAACATCAGGAAAAAATAGATTGAGTACAATCGTCTTATTTGCTGGAAAAATTTAAATGTACATATTTAATTCCTGAGTATCAAGGAACATTGTAGATCTTTTTCACAAAGAATTACTTCCCTAAACAACTTTAATTATACCTTATGGATACTGCATTAGCTCAACAGCAAAAGGCTCGATCAAATGGTAGAGATTTTAGTTGGTATTAAAAACAAGAAAAAACAAGCCTACTTTATATAATTAATTTCAATTTCCAAAACCTGCATGCAATTTAGTTCTGGATAGTTTTGTCATTGCTTGTTACTGCTTATCCAAATCACTGGGGTTAAGCCAGTGTTTTCTTAACCTCATGTCAAGTTCAGACTCTATATTCTGAAAGATTTGTCTGCTACAATGATTAATTTCCTTTTCTGACTTCTATACGAAACTTACTAACAAAGAAAAACAAAGGAAAGCATGCAAGGCTGAAAATTCTAAGCAGGCTAAAGCAAAAGAACACAAAACTTGGGACATTTTCATTTTCTTTATCCATATAATTGTAATGATCTAGATTATGCTTTTCTCAAATATATACCTTCCTAGACAGGCTACTGTGTATACACAACTAAATGCTATTCTGCCTAAATAGGGTCCAAAATACAAACTATGTAAAGTATAACAAACATAAACAACTGTGTTTTGCTATGTTTACATTTATTTCATAGACAAATAAGAAGCTCAACTCACCTTCAGTTTGTTGGGAAAGTCTTGTTTGCAAATCTATAACAAAAGAGAATTCTACAGCTCAGTGCAGGAACAATGAAGAGCCTCAACTAACAGGGTAAATGTCAGGAAAGCGTTAATAAAAGAGGACCACAGTAGCAGGGTTTATCAAAAATGAACTTATAGTAAAACCTGGCAGCCAAACCTCCTTCCCCATTCCTCATTGACAAGGCTTTGGGGCCTTTTTATTTCCTCCTATCCTAGGAAGCCTACTTTTGCCTCTCTTCCTACTCCTAGTACTCTTCCGTATCTGCAATGAATTCTACAACTCTATTCCTCACATGGGAATAATGGGAAATGGGGAAAGGGAAGCACACCGGTCAAAATAATGCATGAAAACCCTGATCTTGAGAATTCAATTCCAAGTACTTGGGATATCCAACTACTTATTTTTCTATCAGTGGCAGTAAGCATTTTAAACTTTCAAAGTTTATACTAAAACAGTAAACACTGCAACAGTACACATTAAACAGCTATAAACACTTTCTATAATACACCAATTAAGTAGTATGACTATCACCAATGGGAAAGATACCATTTTAACTGTATGTATATATTAAAGTGCTTTTAGCATTTAAACCTTCAAGTCCAGCCCATAAAGTGACAGCTTTATCAGGTATGGTTTCCTGGCCTAGCTTGGAAATTTAATGAGGCTGGAATAAAATATAATTGGATTTACTATAAAAATTAAAGCATCTAGTCATTATTTAAAAATATATACAGAATTGGGACTTTAACAATATATTTTCTCATATACTTTAACATTCTACATTGGTGGGCAAATTAAGAGAAAGATGCTAGGCAAGGGAAAACAGCAGCCAAGACTGAACAGTAAAGAAAATGTCAGTGTTGTAAAGCTATCTTGAGGTTATAAAAACATACAACACAGAAATTGTTTAGATTCAGTAACCTAGTTTTTATTAACATATGATTCAACTTCAACACTTTATTACCATTTAGATTTCTTGTTGAGTACAGAGAATTACCATTAAAACATGGGCAAAAATGAAAAGGTCCAAGTTACATTGGGATTTAAGAATACCTGGGGGTCCTATGTGCTCAAAATTGGCATCTCAGGGAGTTGAAGAAATATAACTGGTGTATACTGAAGGAACTTGAAGATATGACCATAGGAACACTGTCAATAAACTTTAAATTATAATACAACTTGTCTTTTCCCCTAAAATGGTAAAAAATGTATAGATATCAGAAATCCACTCAATTCTAAGTATATATAAATCCATATCAAAATTTCAAAAATGATCTTCCAGGTCACTTGTGACACCACAGGAAGCAAAGCATGGGTTTCATAAAAATGTGGACTCTACCCTATCTTAGAAAGCACCTGTTAAACTTGCAGAATAAAGACATGTGGATACAGTGATATTTAGTAATATAATACACTCTTGGTTCAAAAAGAAAAAAAACAGCTTTAAGAGACTTAGGGAATAAGGGTCTACAACACATCAACACTCAGCAATTTAATTTCAACAAGGAATGTTTAAGGTTTTAATAATGACTATCTACAGAAAAATGCCCAGTTATGTAAATATTTACCTAAAAATTAAATGTATCATTTTCAGTAGCAATAAGAACTTATGGTATAAGAAAAGAGAACCAAACTTTTAGTTATCTGAATAAACACTAAAAAGGGGAACAAATATAAATAACTAAATGGCTATTTTCAGCAATCCATATGGACATTTGGCATTTGAGTTTATCATCAGACAGCCATATTATAAACGACAGTGCATGTGTCCAGGGATGTGTAGTCATACATCATGCATCATATGAGAAATGATGGCTGAGGGCAATAATGATACCTAACACTGAAAAATCTTCCATTAGGTGAAGACATGATTTTTAAGTATTAACATTTGATACAGCACCCAAATACATTAAGAAATTTTAGGAATGAATTTTGTTACTGCATCAAATAAATTCATGAAGGTAACAAATCTTGTTCACTAGTTTTTAGTGGAACACAATACCTAGAATATGGTAGGCAATCGAAGCATTTTCTAAATTATAGAATGATCTGAACAATAGGAAGCAATATAAGGATAGAGTTTTCAGATAGTAACTTTCACACAACAGAGCAGCATGTATTACTGGAAGTGATGATGTTTCCTTCAGTATCTTCAGTTACATCAAATGGTTTTCTAGGACTATTTGTTCACTGTAAAGAAAATAAAATGCCTGATACTTGTTTAAAGAATTAAAATAAAACAGCAATTTTGGGTATTGAGGAGTCATCAAATGACTCAATACAGAACTGCATTAATGACTATGATTTTTCTTCTCCTAAGGACACACTGTCATGGTTTTGTCAGGAATTTTAGAGAATAACTATTAGACAGGAAGCACAAAAAACCAGAAGATTTTTCTAAAGGTACTCAAAAAATTTTGGATATCCACTAAAAAGGAAAACACTGAAAATCTCCCATCTCTCTAACTAATAAAGAATAAAGCAAAGGCAGAAATAATCCTCTAGTTACCGAACTTTTAATTTAAAAGGAAACCATGAAGCAACCACATGGACCTTTTTGTATACTTAGAAGCAGTATTGTATTTACATATCACTTTGCAGACAAGATCAAAAGATCATTTCATAATGGAAATTGCCATACTTTCTTCAGATATTATTTCCTGTCAACCAAGGTCCAAAATACAAATAGTGGTTCTTAGATGTTCTAAAAGCAAGTCTTCCAGTGACTGTAATGGGGTATGTGGAGGGGACTTGGTGATGGGGGGAGTCTAGTAAACATAATGTTCCTCATGTAATTGTAGATTAATAATACAAAAAAAAAAAGGCAAGTCTTCAACATTTAAAAATCAAATACTACCCTAGCTTGTAGACTATAGTATCAACATTTATAAAAGCCAACTTCATAACTAAGCCATAGAATAGAGTAATACAATGTATTTCATAAACTGAACCTTGTTACATAATTGTAATAAACTATCAAATCTCTTTTTCTGGCCTCTCCAGAAACTTCACCTCCTAACTCAAAAATGTCAAAATAGTATATACTATATTTAGGAAAGCAGTTTTCTCTGCATTCTTGATACTACAATTATTTTAAAGCTTGATTTAAAGATCTCTGGTAGTTTCCTGAATTTAAACATTACAAAGAAAAACAACATAAGCTTTTTGGTCTTTAATAAAAACTAATGTATTTAAAAAGGTCTAATGGCTAGCTTTACCACAAATTTATTATGCTCTACAAAGTACAATCTCACTGGAATTCAGCAGCTGCTCCCCACTGAGCCAATCCCTCTACTGCTTCAGGTAAGCTTTCTTAAAAGTTAGGACAGAGAAGTAAATCAGTGATCTCTTATTAGTGTATAAAGGAATAAAATTGGTGTTTTATTAAAAAAAAAAAAAAGGTCTAATGGTAATTTCAACTAAAAATTGGCAGGCAGGATTCAAAAATAGCTTAATAACTTTTTATGATTAGTTAATAATTCTGTCCTGTTACCTCTACTCTCTTATGTGAACTCTTGAAGTATATAGGCTAAAAGTACTTGATGAATTGAATTCTCAGTTAAGTCCTTTTAAATGCAAAAATTTGGCAATTTTTCGAATTAGGTGAAAAACAATGTTCAGATTAGAAAAGATTCAATTCCTACCTGCCACAGCACCAAATGCCAAAGAGCCACTCATCTGTAGAGCTTGCTGTGCCGCTGGTGGGATCTGCAGACCTGTACCTGTGAAACAAGAAACAGGTCTTAAAGTCCTTACTATGTTTACAAGCAGAAAAGCCTCATTTTCTGGGGGCTTACTACCAAAAGTCACTTCACTAAAAGAATTTACAAGCAGGACACTGTATAAGAGCTGCAATTAAATTTATCCTGAAGTATAAGGATGTAATTATTATAGAAATTATGGTACTCAGAAAACACCACTATATTCCATTAGATCAAGGCAAAGAACTCCATCTATAGAACTAAATATGCTGCCCAAGGATAATATCAAGCCCAAAATAAGGAAAAATTATTTTCCATTTATTAGTCTGCAGTTACCATTCTCATTATCCTAACCACAATAAATCATTCACAACCCTAGGAAAAACTTACCCTCTGCAAGTCTTGCCATTAATTGGAGACGACCAGTTGTTCCCAAGTCAATTCCAGTCCTTTCCAGTTCATCACTGTCCAAAAATGAGCTAGCACTGGAGGCATCAGTACGTTCAGTAACATGACCAACTTTCATTGGTCTCCCTGCTAGCTCAAAACCATTAAGTTGTTCCAAAGCTTTCTTGGCACATTCTGAGTCAGAAAACTGTATCATTGAGAGGGGGATAAAAAGTCCAGTATATTAATTTATGTATATGCCAAGAAAAAAAATGGTCTGAAAGTATAATATATCCAGTTACAACTAGGTAGGCAATAAAGGAGAAATTTCAAGCTGTAATATAACCTACATGATCAGACCACGAGTTTATGCAAATTAGATTTGTTGACATCAGTTTGAATGGCCAAGATATTACCAAATAATAAACCTATCTTCAGGAATATGAAATCTTAGTAACAAAAAGTGAAAGTAATTTTTTCAACATCAAACCCTATTTAATGTTCTGAGATGAACTAAAATGATGCTTTTCTCCCCTCAATCAAAGTGAACTATTCAGAAAAATTAACAGTTCAAATGTTATTTTTAATTAAAAATCCTGGGACATGTTTTATTGCCAGAAAAATTGCTAAAATTCTTTAATTTCAGGATGCAAACACAATAAAACTGTGATTTACACACTCTAGCTTTAATGTAATGGAAGGAACACATTCCACCAATCCCATAGCTTAATCTTTCATCAGAAAATCAAAAATATTTCATTTTCTATTGAGATGGAATTAGACGGTAGTTACACAACAGGAAACATTTACACACACACAGCACCTTAGAAATTCACATGATTAGTTTTGTATATAGATTACTTAGTCACAACAGCTTAGTTGACAGTGAAAATGTGTCAACCAAATATTTGAGCACTAAAACTATTGTATAAAATGCTATACGTTATAAAATACTAAACTAAATACAAGTTACATGTATTATCCTGACCACATCACTTCTTGATGGCAAATAAAAGAATACAACCATACTAGTGCTATTATACACAAAATTAATTGTTGGTGATTTAACAGTCCTATAACTTTTCTCCTTTCAACAGTACACCTTGAGGTAGATAAAATTCCAATGACCAATAGAACACATTCTCTATCACTATAGAACAGGTTTAAATTTTACTAAAACTTAGATTTAGGACAACAATAGTTTCTTGATCAAAGTTAGGACCTATCTACATTTAAAAGAATTTTTCTATGATGGCAGCAATGGTGACAACTATCTGTATTTCAAACTGAAATTTTTTCAATACCTTCCAAGGTTTTAAGAAATACACTTGAAAAACTGCTATCATGTAACTGGACTGCATCATGAAATAATACCCAAGAGACTTTACTTCTAAAATGGCACCTCCATTTACAATTATTCCACATGCCACTTCATATCCTAAATGGGACTGGGCTGCTGCGATGGTTAGCCCACAAACACTTATGTAATAAGGCAATCCTGGTTATGGTGGGTTATGAGGTGTATATACGTAGGAAGTATTGCAAATAAAACAATTCTAAGAGACCTTCATATAAGTGACAACAATGTGTCATAAAAAACCAAGAGTCTAAAGAAGTCTTAACTAAGCAAACTAATCACATACACGATAATAATAAACTGGCTACACTTCCACATTTTGGTGAACACTTAACTGCTACTAAGTAATGGTCACTAAAAATTATTTTAAAACACTTGAAAATATTAACCATGCCTCCTTTCCTATTACCAGTAACTAATGAAGTTAACTAAATAAGTTTTACTGTGCTTAGGTCAAAAACTTGTAAGTCGTAACTGCTTACCGTAATAAATCCATATCCTTTGGATCGACCTGTTTCACTATCCATCATGAGCTGGATACTTTCAATCTAAAAATGAAAATAATTATTATATAAGAGAAAAGGAAGGGGCCAAAGTATTTATTCCTTGAAGCATGAGTGAAAAAAATTGCCTTGTCCCCTAAAAAGATAACTGAACACATATTACAACCCCCCATACCCAAAGAACATTCTAAAAGCCAAAAAACTGCTCAAGAAGTTTTCTGCTCAGTTGAGAACAGGAAAAAAAATTGAACATACCAGTCTTTTTGCCTCAAAACAAACGACTAAAAATCAGAAAATCTTTGTAGATCAAGAGTTAGAAATGCAACCAACATGCTTCTTTTCCATTATGCTAAAAATGCTAAACATTAATTCTCAACAATACCCTACATAAGTTACCCAAAATGTTGGAATAACTAAATACAACAATCACTGGTGATTGATGGCTGTGTAACTCTGAGGACATACTAAAAAGCAAATATTGTTCATTTAAATGGGTTAACTGTACAGTTTATGAATTCTATCACAATATCCCAATAAAGCTGTCCATACACAGAAAGCATAAAAATTAAAATACACAATTAGAAAAAAAAACACAGCTACATATTGTATTTCTTCATGTTCTGGTGGTTTTAGGAATATACTCATTTTGTAATGACCAACTGACCAACCCATAAAATTATGATCTGTGTGTATTTCCAACAGATAACCTAAAATATCAAGTCTTTTTCCATTAACATTTAAAACAGTTTAACAAACAGGTTGATGGGGGTAGTTTAAGAAAAATATATATCCAAAAGCAATGAAGATTAGTAATCAATAAGGTACATACACAACAAGAACCAGATTTTAACTCATGACCACACAATAAATCTTTTAAACCAGAACAAAGCCTACTATTAACATTTACTCTAAAACAGAATGTCCATTCTAATATGAGGACCAACTGGACAAAACTCTAATCCCTTAATTTCCTACCCTCAATTTTCAGTGACCAAACCACAAAAAAATCTTGCTCCAAATGCACAGTACATCTTTATCATTCATGTTTTTAAAATATTATATATCCTAATACTGATTATGAACTTCACTGTAGCCTTATCAGTAATGTGTTAATAGATTCTCCAACTTCAAATGATTATATTCTTTCAGGACAACTATCTTACATGAGCATGAGAAAGCAATTACATAGAAATTATTATGCAGTTATGTTTGGGTCAAGAACCCATTAAGGATCCACTGAAGAAACTGGGACTTACTCTTCCAAAAGGTTCAAAGATTCCCCGAAGCATATCTTCAGTTATGTTAAAGTGTAAAGAGCCCACATAAAGCCTCATAGGTCCAGCACTTCCCTTTTGCAGATTGTTTGCCATTGCTGCAGCTCTGTTTTTTTCTGCCTGCAAGATTAAGAAAAAATGCACATCACACAACAAAAACCCAAGTCATTATTAACAGAGTACTAAATCCCATTCACACCTTAGGTTTGCTTAATGACAACGGCTGTCAAAGGTTAGTGACAATATATAACTGAGAGTAAGAAGTCATACACGAAAGGACAAATATTGTGTAATTCCACTCAGACGTGACAGATGAATGGCGCTGAATTGTACACTTTAAAGGGTTAAAATGCCCCCAAGTTTTTAAGTGAATGTTTTGTTTAATGGTATTTACAATAAAAAACTTTATAAAAGTTTTAAACATATGTATAAGTCATATATATATATACATATGCAATCATGCACTGCATTTCATACATAAAAATCAATCATCAAACTACATTAAGCCATCTCAAGATGCATCTTGGTATCAGACATACTAAATATAGATGGGAAGATTGCTTCTTGGCTTTGGTAAATACATTATTCATTCATTTGAATTAATGTGCTCTCAGGATCACTGATGGAGTATATAGTATACCAATATGGCTTATTAGCAAAACTGGTATTTCAAATCAGATCCAGTTATAAAGCTTTGTAAATAACCTTATAAAATTTTCTAAGTTTGTGAAGTAACCAGATATAGGAGTAATGATTTCAGTGGTTTGAAAGCAAACAATGACTATTTTGAACTGCACAAAAATATTCTTTAAATCGAATATTCCTTTAAAAAAAGAGTTATAGTTTGCTGTTTCTTACTTTCAAACTATTCTTAATGTATTATAAAATAGTGAAAATATTGAGTTAATTAAAAACATCAAAATCATTCCATTTGAACATGTTTTTAAATGCTTCTATCCCCAACTAATGTATCATTGCAAATCAGTATAATTCTAGACCAAATTTTCAAGTCTTTTCCATGAAATAATTACCTCTATGAAAACAAAACACGGTATTAAGTACACTATTATCAAAGTAATCAAGGCCAAGTTAAAAAAAAAAGCTATCTTGACAATGGCTGACTCTGTAAGTGGTGATTATGTTGAGGCCCAAGGCACTACAGTCCAACAATAAGCAACAGCAGGTTTCCGTATTAATGATCAAATTCTAACCAAGAAAAAAATTACCTGAGATGCCTGTACTATGATAGGCACTCCTAGAACACGCTGGCCAGTTAATCCTATTGCTAGAGGCACTGAGCTAACATCGACAAACTCCACATAAGCAATTCCTTTGGAACGTCTTGAATTTCTATCAGAAATCATCCTCACATCGCGAACCTAGAAAGAAAACACACTTAACACAAGGTTCTGTTTGTGTAATCATCCACTGTAACCCACTGTAGATGTAATGATTTAAAAAAAAGACAGGAGGTGTATTAATGATACAGAAAAGCAGCCAGTGAAGAAAATTTTTAAACAAGTAAATTTGCAGGCCCACTTCTATCTTTTGATGAATGTGATAGTATTTATCAACTCCCAACACTATTAACCTTCTAAGTGAGACAAAAAAAAAAAAATGTTATCAAAAATAAATGCCCATCATCCAATTTGTACTAAATCAAAAGATCTGGTGTTTAGATGTTTCCTCCTTTTATCTGCCATACTGACATTATTAAAATGTTGTTTGCAGTTTACACTTATTTGACCTCTCTAAATAGGCCAAGGTTACCTTTCCCACTGTGGAGAAAAACTCTTCCAAATCCCTTGGCCGAATTCTTGCTGCCAGCTGCATGCAGAAAACTGTTCTTGCATCTCTTTCCTCAGGAGTTAGATTATCAATAGGTTCCCTAACAGGAGTAAAGATTATGGAATTAATTTTATTATTTTTTATTTATTTAACCGTATTCTTTTAAGTTAACATTTTAAGGTACATTTTCAGCTAACAGAATAAACTTTAACTGTCCCTATTCCCAAGCCTATTTTCACTAAAATTTATACAAAATGTCCAGAAAATAATTCGTTGTAACTCAATTACTTCAACAGGATTGACAGTTTACTAAATGTTTCTTCTAGTTATCTTACATGGTATCAGGACAAAAGTCCACTGGTCTCTCAATTTTAAAAATGCTAATTTCTCAAGGATAAGAAAGGGCCAATCAGAAGCGTCAGAGTAAAAATGGTAAATCACAAGAAATATCTCCTACCTAGTCACAAAGGTCAGAAAGGTCAGACTGGCTGAAAATTAGTGTTAAAAATTATTTCCCACAACAAAACCATAACACCATTAAGATTGTCTGGTATTTACAAATGACTAACTTGAAAGTAAAACCCCAAATAATGATAACTATTTGTTTCTAGGAATTTTTACAAATTGAGAGAGATACAGAACAGTGAGAGCTGGTTGTTCATCAATCTCATGTACTAAGACTCTTCAAATTTATAATCCAGAGAAATGTTTCTGAATGGCTATAAAATACAAGAATGTAACTAAGTAAATAAAAATGCAAAGCAGGAAGTTTTATCTAGACATATTACAACAGTGGGATTTAATTCATTTTCACAGCCTTTAAGATTGAATATACTTCGCAACTTATAGAGAAAACTAAAGTGCCCAAGTGAAAAAAGTTAAGAGCACAATAAATGAAATTTAATTTCATGAACTTCAAGGAAAAATAAATGTCTATTCACATTATCTATTACAAAATATCTCCAAGGTTTAAGGTTCTGTGGGAATCCTTAAAGTTGCTTAAGCATAAGCATGCTCTTATCCATGTTCTGGACATTCTCAGGAAGTACTTTTGAAATGCTCCAATAAAATTCTGCTACATCTCCTTGAGAAATCAGGTAATTTTAAACATAATTACTATAAAATGGAGACACAAAGATGGACTAGTATCCAGGGAGTAACTATTAAAAGGGAATTTTCTTATAACAGGAAACTAAATATTAAAAAGTAAAAACCTCAATCTGTTACAAAAGAGATTTAAAATCATAAGATTTTCACCAAATTCTAGAATAGTTAAAATATTCCAAATAACAGGATAGACTCAAAGTTAAAAGCTGCAGTAACATCAATACAGAGAATTTTTAAATTATTCCCATCAATTAAGGGAAACCAAAACATCAATAAAGAACAATACTGCCATGTAACAAAATGTTCCTGGAGACAAAATGGTATCCTGGACAGTAAGTCTTATGTTTTATTTCAGAGACAAAAAACTCACAGGAACATCAAGAACGTTAAGACTACTACTTAAAAATAAGTCAATTTGGTTAAGACTTTGGGAATTAAATACTTTTCCTGAGGAAAGAGCGCCAAATGATAAAACTCCTGTTACAGCTACTTTTCCCACATGAGGCTACTTCATAACTCAAAATTTATGAAATTCCAAAGGTGAACCAAGTCTATTTAAAGTTTTCTATAGCTACCATTAAGAAATTTTAACTAAGAGGAAAATAAGATCACATGTAGTATCTACACATTAAAAAATGGTAATTATACATGACAAGTTGGGAAGGAATACAAATAAAGAAAATGTGCCAAGTTAAAAAAAAATGGTAATTACAGCTCCATTCTTGGTCGAATGACATTAATCTGAGAGGTACTGAAAACTTGGGAATTCACTGATTTAATAATAGCAGTACTACCAAAAGCAAACATTTAATATGGTTCAAATTACTAAATGACATTATATTTAACAGTAGTATAAATTGAAGAAGCTGTATAAAAGCTAAAAGCTCTCAAGAAAAGAAATAGGGACAACAGCTACCTCACAGGGCTCTTGTCTTTTCTGAATGGACTTTTGCTTCGGGAGCGTCGTCTGCTGCAAAGTTAAAAAGTTCAGAAGTTACCCAAACAAGTACACCACATTAGTTCCTTGAAAAACGATTTAAACAATTCAGAAGTATGTTTAAAAACCTTAATTTGATGCTATGAGGCAACCCAATCTTTCCTCGGATGGCACTGTTAAATTTTGGTCCGGAGCTAAAAAGGAAAAACAAAATTACACTAGTTACAGGGTTAGGGTCTTGCTAAGATCGCATTCATGCGCTCTCCAGCAAGTTTAACATTGTTTAGGCTGCTTCTTTTCCACCTCAATTATGAAGAGGAAGTAAGAGACTTCTCTTAACTCTATCCCAAACTGCTCTTAAATGATCATCCATCCTGGACCACTGAGAGGTGCCAAGACTATAAAGGTTATAGCCTCAAAAATTTTAGGATTCTGAAAATGCTCACTCTCATTTTCAGTCTACAGTTTTTTTAATTACACATTTATGAATACATTCCTCAGGTTTAAAAAAACCACATAGATACACCAGGAGTAAGCACCTTTACCAATCTGGTGTGCATCTTTGCAGATCATTTCTCAGTAATATATGTACTTATACATAACATACATATGTAATATTCCTATGTATGTTTTTTTGTTATAGGGTCTCCTTTTAAGGAATTAAGAGAACTACTTTTCTTTACAAAATCATAGAATACCAACTTTTCTATGTAAGTTTCAGACTGCGAAAAAGCAGTTAGTGCATTCTTTGTGGCAAAATAGTCCACAGTAAAGATGTAAAGGAAGTTAGTTCATCAAATCTTTGGAAAAATTTTTTGAGAACTTGACATATCAAAGGAATATTTTCACAAAAGCTCACAGAGGTGACTGTTCTAAAATAGTTTTATTCTAAGTTCTCAGAAGACCCAGTTTTGGGGCCTTTTATTTTGAAAGACCAAACTATCTTAAAGGTACAAATCATATAGCTTAGTGCTCATCTTACTATCCTCTTCCAAGAGGGTAGCAAAACGGTAGTACCTAGTGGTCTGTGATCCACGTTCAGATTCCATTTCACAGACTACATGTTTACCACCTTTAACATCCAAGCAATTCCAAATACAATTTTATATTAAATGTGTCCTTTGTAATTAAGACTAACAGTGGTAATTAACAATATAAATATAATGGAGAAATTTAGGTTCAAGTAGGAATGTATTAAGCTACTTTCTTTCTCCTTTAACTATGCAAGTCTGAGTTATTGCCTCCATAGTTAAAAAAAAAAAATCACCAAAACGAAACATAAGAACTAAATCATTTTTAAGTCAGGCCAGGATTACAGGCTGACTTCAAGTATTCGTCATTTAATAAAGTAATTAACATTCAGAATTTTAAGGTAATCCCTTTCCCCCCTATAAGTTCATTCTGCTAAAAAAAAAAAAAAACAGCACGTAGTCAATTTTGATAAACTGGACAGAAAACAAAGTATTTTCAAATGGAGCTTTCAGGATTAAAGTAATATTGTGGTTGCTTTTAAGCTCTTAAATTTATGAAGCAAGCAGCTAGGAGGAACAGAGAAGTCCAATTTCTTTTATTTTAACCATTAAGGAGCCAGAATCAGGAAGGACTCCAAGTGTTACTTTAAGAAAGTTTTTACATAACTTAATGGTTTCAAATAACGCCAAAACATTTTATGAACAGCAGTAAATATAGTGGATGCCTTATTTACATTCATCTTTCATTCCTGTTAAATAGCTTCACCTGTCAGTTGCTGCCTCCTTAAAAGATGAGAAATCTTAAACCTTAGAAATGTTAACTTGCCCAAGTGAGAGACAAGGCTCTGACTCAGTTGTGTTTGTCTTTGAATTCCATCTTTTAACCATTCAACTTTTAAAATTAAAAGTATTAATTTTAACATATCCCATAGTTTACAGAAGTATGTTTATTAAGAGGAAAGAGCATCATTAAAAGCACTAAGCAGGTAGGCTGCTTCCAAAATTATTTATATAGCTAAAAATTTTAAATGACTATAATGAAATGTTGCCAAATTATTTAAATAACATCCAAATGACAATTACTTAACCTTCCAAACACTTTGTGTTTCACTATTATTAAAACACCTGAAAAACACAAGATGTGTGATGAGTCCCCAAAAGGATTACCAAGATAAACCAAATTCACAAAGGGTCTGTCATTTCAGCTGAAAACAGCCACACAGACAAGATTAACTTTTTATAATATTTGTAACTTGTATCTCCATCTGAACTATAAAAAAATTTTTAAAGTTATATTCATTAAAGAATACTGTCATAGCTCACACACCTTTAAGCTTTCATGTATTTGGTGCTACAATACCTTAGTTTGGACTTAGCATACAGGTAAAATATTATTAGAGTAACAGAACATAATCTGTATGCCTTATTAATAAAACAAAGTTATGTATTTGTCCGCACACTGTATTTCCACTTCACTGGTCTTTCAATGCCAATACTCTTTCTTTAGTTTACTATATTGAAAAATAAAATTCCGTAATTCCAACCACTCAGGTTAACTGCTATCTGGACAGCCAGATAATGACTTTCAAACCAAAATTTTCGTAATTATGGTTACATACTAAGGACTTCGGTAGCGGCCTCTGAATCTGCGGTCTCGACTTCTTGAACGGCTCCGTCTCCTTTCTTTGCTTCTACTTCGCTTCCTTTCACGGCTTTTGCTCTTTTTCCTTTCTCTGTCTCTACTTCGCTTCCGTTCCTTACTTTTACTTCTTTTTCGTTCATGACTACGACTTCTGCTCTTGCTTTTTTTCCTCCTGAGAAGAAAAAAGATCACCATTATCTTGCTGTCTTAAGAATATGCCAAAATATAATTCCCTTTTACGGTCAGAAATTTTTTTCATCTTTTGTTTATTTATTTTGTTATTTTTATCACACAATGATACAGAATCATTTTATGGAAAAAGAATTCCTAGGTAAGGTAAAAAAACACCCCACCTTTGCATTCTACTACTGAAAATCAGCAGTCAGTTGATAAAGAATTATCTAAGAAAGCAGGGACTATAATAATCTCTCCTGGGAGTCAGCTACAATTTTCACAAGGAAAGGACTTGTTGACAGGCTTAAATCAAAACCTGAACTTTTAAATAAAGTTTGACCATCATGATCTGTCCAACAGTATTACTGTAGTCCATGATATACATTAACAAAATCATAGTTACAGTAGATTATGTTAACATTTAAGCATTAGAAGTGGATCAGATAAAAAAATGTTCATTAAGTATACTGATTTCCCTTAAGTAAACCAATTTTGGCCCAATTTATACATGCAAATATTTTATACTTTCAAAGGGCCATACAAGCATCAACATTTTGGTTTTCATGGGCCAAATTGTAAGTAGTGACAATAAAACTAATGCACTAAATTGCATTCTAACAGTCTTAGACTTCAATGTGACCATTTCAGGTACTTCCTATTTAAAGTTATGAGTACGACAGAAAATGGATTGTGCCATTTTTACGCCAGTTAATACAAGCCTGTGGGGTACAATCAGAAAGAACCAATACCTTTATAAAACCTTTACAAAATCTCAAACTCTGTAAGGTAAAAAAGCCAGTCAGTCCTATCTTTTCTGTTCATTTCCGTAATCTCCACAGTATGCCCACCCACTCTTTTTTTGTAATTGAATCTTACAATCTGTACCTCTGTCATCACCCAAATTTTAGAGGTGCCTTCAGATATTTCAATACAAATTGAAAGACATTTCAAAATAGACTTATTCTACTAAAATGTCAATTTGTAGCAGCTAAAAGTTATTAAACATTTTTGACAACTCTACATCATTTGGAAATGTAATTAACTGTTTAGTCCTTATCAAAGCAAAGTTAGCACAAGAGCAATTGAAGTCTGCCTCAGAGAACCTGTAAGCAGGTCATCTTAGAGTGCATTGAAAATAGAAAATGAAGACACCCACCTTCTGGAATCTTGAAACCCACACTCCAATCACAAGGAGATGTAGAGCTTTCCAAGGAGGCAGAAACTTTGTCTAAAATTTCAAGATAATCCACCTGACTGTCAGAAATGTATATGCTAGGTAGCACATGACAGAATATTAGGCTACACTCATTATTTATATAGAAGTCATCAAAGCAATGCCCAGAAGGGCAACAGTAACATTCCAACTTTGTTGCCTGAAAAACCTGACACTATCTCTTAAACTAAAGAATTCTGCTAGAGAGCTACAATCAAGTCCTAAATATAATCAATTAAGGGATAAAGTAAAACGTTAACTCCATCCCCCACAAAAAGGACAAATAAAGTTTTGTTCTGCTCATAGATGACCCACAACAGAGAGGCAGCCAACCTCCCAATTTACCTCTTTTTAGGCCCAAAACTTATTCGGTCAAAGGAAAGGACTTGAAAATTAGAGAGCTGATTTCAACTTAAGGTCTTGCTAGGACTTTTTATAAATGAGTCCCCACTGACATCTGAAGGCAACCCCAGACAAGTAAAAAGATAGCAACATACTACGACATTCAGAAACACAACCCTCTTCATATAAGCCAAGACAGAAATTAAAGGTGCAAGAAAGCTGTAAACTTCTCTATAACAAATTGCAGCTTCAAAGAACATTAAGTTAACTACAGAAGGGTTAGCAAAATCCACACTAATAGTCAAATCCTGTTACAACTTAAAAGGGACTTTCCAAAGTCTTTAGTGGCAGTGGAATTTTGTACTGAACATCATTGAAGTAAATGGTCCACTGGGCTGGGCCTTTGGACTTTTGAGTTATATGGCCTCTGCTGTAAAGGTGTTTTGCTATAACTGGATTTGACCTCTTCCATGTAAGAAGATCTAAATTTTAAATGCAAAGTACTCTGGAAAATAAGAAAAAAAAATAGAAAAGTCATTTATTCCAAAATTTATAGATAATCCACACTACAGTAGCCAATATATTTCAACTGTGGCATTGTATTGTTATCCTTTTTTGAATTAATTTCCAAAGAGTTTAACTGAATGGATGTTGGTTTAGACAAATTATGTTACCATAAAGGCAAGCTTAGGTACCTTAAAGACATACTTTGAGGTCTTGCCAAACTCAGGTATAGCTCTTCAGAAAGCAGGCTAATTGATACCAATTTGCCTTAACACTAAACTTAGTTCCATTCACTACTACTGAATACAACTGCATGTACTGAGAATCAGAATAACTATTTTTTAAAAGAAAACATTTTCTAGTAGGTCAACTTTCAATTTCTCAAAATGTTCATTTTCTTTCTACCTTAAAACTATATCCCAACATTCAATGGCTTCTAGTACAGTAAGTTTTAGGATGAAAAATGCAACATGGCACCTTCCTTTGATTGAGAATTAATTTATACTAATGGCTAAAGAACAGAACACTCACTTCACTTTTTTCATACTCTATCCCTGAATCCAAAAATTTTTCTTTGAAAAAAGTAATTTGAAAGATTAATTCCCTTCAGAAAAATGGGCAAGAAGTTTCTGACTAAACAAAGGAACCATTTGTTTATTCAGCTTTAACTGAGGATAAGTCAAACAGTGGAATAATTTGCACATTTGAAAAGATACCAGATGGTAGCTGCAGTGTTTTGAAATGTTCGTCCCTTAAAACAAAGAATCCTATGGCCAATTAAATAAAATTATCCATTCTTCCATTTAGTCCCTCCCATAAGACTCTTCACATTAGATATATAAAGGCTACTAAGCATCAGTCATTAAGTACTTGATGCTAAATTTCCTGTAAAAACTAGAGCTCAGATGCAGAACAAAAACAACTCTAAACTGGAAATGGTGTTAGTAGCCAAGGAATGGGATGGGACATCTGAGAATGGTCCAACAAATAAGTCTGTGACCAAAAGTGACTGTCCTCATCACTTTGGCACTTAGGGAGAGAGATTTACTTACCCACTAGGTCTGATCCTCAAATGGGATTTCAATTTATATGAATTCCCCTTCATAGGTTTTCTTTTCATTATGGACTTACTGATTAGAACCACTAATTAGAAAAGTATTACTTTGGTAAAAGGTCTAAAATCAGATGACATGCAATGACTGGCTGACTGCCTCAAACCAAAACTGTAGACCAAACCTAATTCCAAACCCTGCTGTCTTTAGTGAGGAACTGCAACAGACTCCCACACAAACTTGTACTAGAAACAAGGTAGGATATTTTCTACTCATCTTTTAAAATTCATCACTACTGTATTTTTCTAGGGATTATATTTTTAAAATATTGGCGTAACAGAGCCCGGATAACCAAATCTGACAACTTTGTCATCTACTTTATGATTTTATCAATCTATTTAACAAAATTGCTCCCAGGATGTTGAGGTAGTGTATTATGAAGCACTTCAAGCTCTTTGGAGGAAAAGAGTCAAGAAGAACCAAATAGCTATTTTCCCATAATTTTTCAGTGTATTATGGGGTCATGAACACAACAAACACTTTTAACGACATCACAAATACAGGCTAATAAACTATTTAATACTGTGATGTGACCACATCATGTTAAGAATCACCAATTTCAGAGCTGAAGGAAAGCTCCAAGATAAAGATCCAACCTGTTATTTGGTTTATAGTGTTATTTAGATTTTCTTGTATACTGTATTGTGTACTAGTCTGCAGCACTGAGTTCCTGTTATGGGTTACTCATTTAACCCAAATAACTTGCATAAATGCCTAAGTTTTAAAATGCATTTTCATTATGTCTTAAGAGTTTAAAAAGCCTAAGACAACAAAAGCCATGTAAAAGGAACATAAGTGGTACTTAAGTATGCTATGGCATTACTACAAAAAGGGCCTTTAAGCAGCAAGGAGTATCAACAATTCACAGCTCTGACCCCTTCAGTAATTTAGGGCAAACAATACCTCCCATGGCCCAATTATGTATTACCTTTCTTTCTAACCCATCTTCATTGACTATAGTAATTTTATTGAAAACATCACTAAATATGAAGTCAGTTAATAAATTTAAGACAAAAGTCAAGCTCTAATACAAGAACTCTTATCCAGATTATCATGGACGGACGAGGAGGGGAAGTTGTCCAAAAGGTTCCTGAAACCATATCCTGAAGTCTAGGGAAAGAATCCATAGTTTTACATCTTCAAATAGTTTCTCATCCCAAAAAGTAAAGAATCACTTTTCTAAGAGGCAAGAAAAGCTTCAGAAGATAATTTTAGTTTGATGCTTTAGCCACGGAACACAACTTAAGATCTCAGTCACATAAAGTACCCCCCACCCCAGGTCCCTTCTTAAAACTTACTTTTTGCTACGTTCTTCATGGCCGTTAGCACTGCTCAACTTGTTCTCATCCTAAGCAGGGTTGATAGAAGAACATCATGAGGACGAAGTGGTAACATTTCAAGTTGTCAAAGGGTAAAGGGAACAGGAATAAGAAAATACAAAACAATTTTAAAACTAATTACTTATTTACAGTTTAACATGGAAGGCTATAAAAAAATTTAGATGGGTATGTGTTTAACCACTTTGTGGCTTACGATTAAGTCATCAAGATACAAAAATAAAAATTCATATTAATGTTAAATTTTACTTTCTTATATAGTTAGATATTAAGTTATCCAGATTTACAGTGTTGAAGTGGTTAAATAGAATTTCTATAAAACATGAATGAAGTCCTGTTTTGAGTTTTATTCCATGTGCTACGGTCCCTTTGGTCAGTACCATGGCTCTATTTCTGCCTAAGCCCCAAGTGGCCATGCTAGCAGCCAGCCACTATCGATTTCCTGTGACCGATGCCATTCCTGAGATCTTCGCCCATTTCCGTTGGAGGGTTGGGACTGTAAGAGCTTGATGCCACCTCTGTCACACATCTCGCCCTGAAGCAAACAGGGATTCACACTGCTTTAGTAATGTTGACTCCCAAGAACCCAAGAAAGTCAATTAATAATCCACCAGTCCAGCCTAAACAATTCCTACTTCCATACCTGTTTACATGGAATTACATCCCATGTTAAACTAAAACACAAGAATCGTAACATTAAAACAGAAAGCTCTTCAAGAGTCTAAGCATTACAAAATCACATACACTATTTAAAGCTATAAATTCATCCAAATTGGTACCACATGGTCGTGCTATACACTACAAAACAAATGTATTATTTTTAAAAGGTTTAGCGCAATGTTTAAAGTTTGATCACATCAGTTATAGAAGTTTAAGTGCTAACTTAAAAGCTTACAATTTTGACACCAGTGACAATGCATGCATACTGCTATTTTCACCACCAACTGGTGAAAGAATGAAAAGACACTTTACTTTTACTGTGATACTGAAATGGGTCAAAGACTATATTAGCCAAAATAATTCCTTTGTAGCTTCTAGTGTGAAATATTATGGCAGGGACTAGTTAGAAATAAAACAATATGGAGAACAGTAAAACAGTCATCAAGTGACTCTAAATTGTGATACTGCCTCTTTTGCTTTAAAATTTTTTTCTATTCAGGGATCCAAGAATTTTAGTAATTTTTAACTGAGCAGCAGATCGGCACCTGCCTGTTTTAATAATTACTATCACCAGTCTTATATAGAGAGAGAATTTTTTAGATCTCACCCATTTCTTCTTAAAAGGCTTAAAGATTTGCTTGCCACAGACTGGTTATGCTTTGTTATTCTTGGACCCCTGCTACTTTCCCAAACCACTACATTCACCTTTTTGCTATACCAAACTGGAGCTGGTATTCTTAGTTGAGTCATTTTACCTAGGGGACCACGGTACAGCGATAAGTCACTCAATTACTACCTTATGATTGACAGTTCACACTGGAATCAAAGGTGAATTCATGGGAGTAGAGGTGAGATATCGTTAGGCAAGTCTACAAAGAGAGATAGATGGGCATTTATTCATCACGCTGAAGTGAAACTACTGCACAATATTATTACATCAATAGCATATATTTACTTTTGTAAGTTACACGTAATGCATCTCTGATAAGATAAATCAAGAGGGCTCCGGGGTGGTTAGTTTACATTTCAGCAGTAGTTTCGTGAATAATGCTAAATTAAGAAACATGTAAACATCACCGACATGTTTCTTCTCACCTTCTTGTAAGGAGCCTCAAGCATTGCTTCAATATCAATATCGTCTGCCATTTTCTCTAAACGCCTAGGAAGTAAAAACATAACTCAGTGAATAAACATTTTTAAATTCTGCTATTTCTTTCCTACCCAACATACTGCAAAACTTACAGTGGTACGCACTTTACCAGACTTGACAATTAAATCTGAAATGCCCCCAAGACCGAACACATGAAAATAAACAGCCCACAATGAACTCTAAAAACAGAACCCGGGAGCCTCAAGTGAGAGCGCCTCTTTGCGCGCAAAACACGCACTGCCATTTTAGGGGCAAAGGGAAACTCCCTCGGTTGGGAGGGGTTGTGTGCCATGGCAGCGTTCGGCTGGCGCCATGTTGGGAGATCGCGGACGGCTCAGGCCTCGAAGGGACAGGTCGCCATCTGCCTGGGGCGCCTCTGGGATCCAATGCCACCCCAAAACTCTGGAATCTACAAGCCTGGAAAAGGGCGCGGTCGCCAAAAAGGGGACAATTTCTCGAAAACTCCCCACCCTGTCGCTCAAGAGAGCCTACGGAGTGCCCCTCAACCCAGAAAACCAAACCTCAAAGCAGCTCTGACAATGCCCAAGTCCACCACTTCTCCTTACCTCAGCGGGCTTTCGGGGCCCTGCGGAGCTTGTACTCGGAACGGTGGGGGGGGATGGGCTGCCGCCGCTGCTGCTTCAGTTAAGCCGCTAGGCCCAGGCCGCGGTACCGCCTAGCCCGAATTTCGGGCTCCTAGGGCGGATAGACCCGAGCGAATCTAAAAGAAACAACTGGATTAGAAGAGCCCGCGTTGGCTTGCAGGACGACGGCTTCGGCAGCTCAGGATCCACCCCTGCGACAGCGTCGGCAAGCTCTCTGAAATGGCGGCCGCGGCTTCCCCGTACTCACATTCACCAACACACATACACACACGCACACATACACACACACACACACAAACACACGGGGCCTCACAGAGCCCTTAGCACGGGCTCTCGCGAGAGCTGCCCCTAGTTCCAAACCGGAGAAGCTGAAATATCGCGAGATCTAATCATGGCCCCCGCGACCATGGCCCAATCTCGCGCAATGATTGCGCCACAGATATTCCCATCCCCCACTTAGGGAGGTGCCAGAACGGCGTCCATATCTCGCGAGACCACGCAAGTGCCTAGAGCAAAGACAGTTGGTACACTTCCTGTCAATCTTTTCAAAGGCACTACGCTGAGTGGAGCTCAGTGGTCGCCACCTCCTCGTGGCGCGTCCTCACGGCTATCTGGTGGTTTCTCCCTCCAAACTGGCCGCTCCCCTCCCCTGGGCCTCCCACCCAGATTTCTGTCAAGGTCGCTATAAGGCAATCTAGACCTTATGGCGGTAGAATAAAACGAAAACGGTCATATAGATTATCCAGCCAACGACGGAAACAAAGTGAAAAGCATGTAAGAGTTCTCGGGAAGAGCTTGTTCCGGGGTAGGGTGGTAGGGTATAGAACGAAAATTAGATATCCTGGCCATTAGGAGCCAGTGGAGGGAATGCTGCTTCCATTGTCGTTTCAAAACACACTTGGAAGTAGTAGAGAAAGTGAAATATGAAACTACTTCCCTTGACAGTGGATCAGCTTTGTGCCTCCTGAATTTATAGTCTGGCCTGTTGTGGGGTTTTTTGTTTCTACAAACATGTCCCCCATTTCCCTGGGATTTGGCTTCTCGCCCTGGAGCATAAAATCACCATTTGCCAACACTGAAAAAGAAGGGGGAGCAGAGAGATTGAGGTGGAGCAGGGACATGGGGCAAGCATCATGATTAACTTTTGCTGCCTATGATGAAAAGTGCTGAGATGTAAACAGTATGATAAAAAGAGGATGGACTCCATCTTAAGGCTAAAATTCCATTTTAAAAAGCAGAGTTGAGAAGTAAGATTCCTAACATATTCTCTGGTAATCAGACAATAACCCAACAGCCTATCTTAAGGTAGGGCAAGCAGTCTTAACTGATACGGCCCTACTACTTGAGAGTAACCACTATCTTGGAGAAGAACAGTATAAACAAATTCCTTGTATCGGGTTTATTTAGCAGAATTAGCTGGTGGACTGATAATAAAGGAAAAGAGACATGGTGTCTCTCACCAGAGATAAGCATTTTGAGACCACAAGTCAAGCCTATACCCAACACCCACCCCCTCACCCTTTTCCCCATTCTTGAAAGCCTTAGAAGACAGAACCCCCAAACTTTCAGCACTCTTCCATTCTGAGGATGCCCGCACTTTCCTTTCTTAAGTGCATACTTCCAAATAAAGCTTTCTCACTGCTCAAGTTATTGCGATTTGTCTTTTGCTATTTTACTTTATTTCCAAGTCTTCATTCTGTCTCCACTTTACTCCCAATAAGTAGGAACGGGCTGCTAAGAGCTCAGATTTGGACCTACATGTTTCCATCGCCCCTGTGACCCGGATGAAACTGCAGCTGTGTAATACTCTTAGTAGCCCACGTGAAAATCTCCTTTCTTTGGGGAGTTCTCGGAACATAATCTCACTCCATCCTGTGCTCTGTGGTTCCCCCAAATCCTGGAGTGGTATGGGCTAGTCCCCATGCTGTGCAGATCCAAGCAGACAAAGGATGACAAATAACCCTGGGTTCAGGAGTTGGCAAGGGAATCTGCCCTAGGCAGAGAACTTTCCCTCTCTCCCTCTGCCCTTTCCTGTTATCTGCTGCCTGCAAGGCAGCTGCCATTCCCTGCTGCTCTTGCTCTAACGAATTCCATCTTTACCTACACTCTTCTGACGTGCTTGAGAATTCTCTTTCTTCAGAATCAAGAACCGTCCCCTGCACAGGTTGAGGTTTCTCCTAGTGCTTTGCCTATTGCGCAGGGAGAGACCTCCCCAGATGCAGCTGCCTGCCTGGCAACAAGACTATTTACTATAAGGCTTTTTCCTCCAAGATAAAAATATGTGAAAGAAAATTAGAAAGATGACTTACAAGCAAAAATCTTATAAAAATCTATTAAAAGTTTAATGATTGAAGGTAAAGATTTAAAATGAGATACCTTAGTGTAGCTACTCAAGACTGTGTGACCTTGCACGAGCAAATTAACTTCTCAGAGCCTATCCTCTTATTTCCTCCTATGAAGAAGAGCATAGTATTATAATTACTAGGCTAGCTTCTTGAGATTGACCTAGGTAGATAATGCTCACTACTGAATTCTCAGCGCATAGCTAGCTGGGTGCCCAGCCAGATGGATGCTCAATAAATAAATTAATGAAAGCCTAATAGTATAATAAGGGTTAAGTGAGATAATATCTGTAAAATTCCTGGCAAATATTTAATCCTCAAAAAATTTAATCTCTGTTACTGCTGAACAAAATTATTTAGAGGAAATATACATGTAGAGAGGCTTTGCATTTTGGGTTAACTTTCCACACAGCTGTTTCTCTTAGAGAGCTAATAGATTTTGTAAAGTTAGTAATATTCCCTTCCTCCTTTTCCTGAAAACTCAGATCCTTTTCTTATTTTTTAAATGTTGAGAATCATCACAGAATATTGAAGCATAATATGTCAGAAAAAAACAGGCTAACCTTTGTTTTCTCCTTTTCCCTTTTAATTCCAGTACTGTCTAAATATCAAAGAATAAAGGTGTCCCCTTATTAATTCTGTTTGGGTACATGACAGCACAGAATTTGACCTTAGCCTCTAGACTTCTTACTTGAGAATTGAAAGGTTTTAAACTCTAAGTTCACTTTACTATTGAATATCCCTTGTTTTATCTTCAAGGATGATCAGAGTGAATCTGGAAATTCAACACACAAGAAATACCAGCTGGAAAACTCTGTCTCTAAAACAAATATTTTTTACAGTTAAAAGAAAATATTAAAAACAATGTACTGGTCATTCACATTGCAAAACTGTTCTCATTCTGTCTGCCTCGTGGACATTCTGTTTTAATTAATTTCCCTTTCATTATTTTGTTCTTAAGTCACTTACAGCAAAGGGTCATTGAGATATTAGGCTGAGATAATCCAATCCACTCATTCTACCACTGCTATGAACTAAATTGTATTCCCCCACCTCCCGCCAATTCATATGTTGAAGCACTAACTTCTAACATGACTGTACCTGGAGATAGGCTGTTTAGAAGGTAATTAAGGTTAACTGAACTCATAAGGGTAGGGCCCTAATCCAATAGGACTGTGACCTTATAAGAAGAAAAAGTTTTCTCCCTGTCCCTCTCCCTCCTCCACCCTGTCTCACTGCCATGTGAAGACATAGTAAGAAGGACACAGCAAGAAGGCAGCCAATCCAGAAACTAAGAAGAGATTTCTTACCAAGATCAGACCATGCTGGCACCCTGATCTTGGACTTCCAGCCTTCAGAACTTTGAGAAATAAATGTCTGTTGTTTAAGCCAAAAAAAAAAGGTCATTGACTTAAATCATCACCATCATCAAGAACATTATTCTGTCTTATAGAGAGGAGGCCATGTATAACCAAGGGTTATGGGGAGGTAATAGATACTGTGGTTAGAGAATTTGACTGAACACTAAATATATTTTGCCAGTGTGAGCTTTTTGATGTCCATGTAGGACATTTACATACAGAAAATACTGTTTTTGATACTTGCATTTAAAAAATTAATAGCCAATTTATAAAGTAAGCACATTTTAAAAATTGAAATACACTTGATATACAATCTTATATTGGCTTCAAGTATACAACACAGTGGTTCAACAGTTATTAGTATTATTAAATCCTCACCCCCTCTAGTGTGGTTATGGTTACTATCTGTCAACATAGAAAGATGTTATAGAATCCTTGATTATATTCTCCATGCTGTACTACTATACATGTGACCAGCTTCTATTATGATTGAGAATTTTTGTGCCCTTTTATCCCCCTTGCCCTTCCTCCCACTCCAACCCCTCCCCCATGGTAACCACTAGTCACTTCTCAATGTCTATAAGTCTGCTATTTTGTTCATTTTGTTTTGTTTTGTTTTTAGATTCCACAAATAAGTGAAATCATATGGTATTTGTCTTTCTCCTCCTGACTTATTCACTTAGCATAATACCCTCTAACTCCATCCATGTTGTTCTTTCTTTTTTGTGGCTAAATAATACTCCATTGTATATATGTACCATTTCTTCTTTACCAATTTATCTATTAATGGACATTTTGGTTCCTTCCATTTCTTGGCTATTGTAAATAATGTGGCAATAAACAGGTGCATATATCTTTTTGAATCAGGAGTTTTGGGTTTTTGGGAGGTAAATTCCTAGAAGTGTCATATGGTATCTCTATTTTTAGTTTTTTATGTTACTGGGTCATAATAGTATCTCTATTTTTAGTTCTTTGAGGAAACTCCATACTGCATTCCACAGTGGATGCACCAATTTACATTCCCACCATCAGTGTAGGAGGGTTCCTTTTCTTCACATCCTCACCAACACTTCTTATTTCTTAGCTTTTGGGTAGTGGCCATTCCTGCTGGTATGAGGTGATACCTTATTGTGGTTTTGATTTATATTTCCCTGATAATTAGTGATGTGAAGCATATTTTGGCCTTTTGGCCAAAGTACATTTTTAATCCAGTTTTCCTTAAGACTTTAAGACTAACTTACAAAAATTGTTTTGTTACGAATCTAACTAAAATTTTTAAATCACCTCCACTTTTTCCACTAATATTAAAGTAAATTCAAGTTGAACAGACTATACTCTCCTCAAAAAAATCAGTGCTATTTATGTTAGACAAATTACCTCAACTTTAGTATACATTTATCAATTTAACATGTATTAGTTTTGAGCACATTAAAAATTTCCCAGTATGTAAACAATTTCTAAATACAAGAAATTAAAATCACAAATATAGTGAGTCCTAAAATTTCCTAAAATATTCTTTTGTAGTTTCTTATATCTTTCCAATCAATATAACAGTTCTCAAATAAATTAATCATACATTTTGAATTAGAATCTCTAGTATGTCAAGTTTTCTGAAACATTACAAATTTAAATACAAATATATATAAAGTATTCCTAAACATAATATGAAAGTTTTAAGATTTCATCTCTGTATTTAAATTTATATTTCTTGGTATAAAATCACACCCATAAGAGAAGAGCTTTACTATCTTAAAAAACTTGAGATTAACATTCCAAGAGAATTCAAACATTACCTCACAGGACCAAGGTTCCTTATTGGTTATAGTTTTTGACCTCCATCAGAGACTGGTTGTATAGTCTACCTGATATAGAATCCAACAATTCTTGACCAATGGGTACAATGAACCTTTTTTTCCTAAGTCACTATTATAATGAGAAACTCAAGCCCATTTCATACAGACGAAATTAATTTTGGCAACCATATGCTTTTCCCTGATTTGGGTGGATGAAATTATCATTCCCTCTCCCTAGGTAATTGATGTCTCTAATCAATCTACTTACTGATTAAATCTGGCGACTGGCCACAGTGTCAAGGGTATTGTAGTGATATATCTCAAAGCAATTTGCATAAATTTGTGAGTGGTTAGAGTCCTTAAAAGAAGAGAAGATGTTTTAGGGATACATACTAGCTACTTATCTGAGGTTGATACCATTGCCTACAATTCTCATAACTTTGCTTGGGATCACCATCAAAGGATCCTGATCTTGAAACTCAAGATAAAGTTCCTAAAGATCCTCTGATAATTAGATAAGGAAGCAACAATTGATGTTTTGGGCAGAGTTTAATCTTTGGTGGAAAAATAATGTTTTGAACTCTCCATAGTTAAGACAATCAAGAAAATTAAGAGGCATTCATTAATGTGATAATATAACCCATTTGTCCATCCCATGGGCAAAAAGATTCCCCAAAGCATTATTTTATATTGAAAATACAAATGAAAAAATTCAATACATTATAACTTAAAGTAATTTAGAATACTCTTTTAGAGTTTTACAGTGAAATGTATCATTTTCTGATTCATTCAGTGTTTATTTAGTATCTTCAGAATTTTTAGCACTCTGCCAAAACAATTGGTGAGTACAAAATAAATAAAAAACAGTCTCTTTCCCTCAAGAGTTTCCAGTTTAGTTAGAGAACACCTGAAGGAACAAAAATCATGTTAAAGATAGTGTTTTGTATAAAGATTTTGAATGAGCTTAATGCCTTGAACATCACAGTATCATTAATAGCATATTTCATTTCTGTCTATAAACATTTTATACACATTATCTCACTTTTTCCTCTAAATCTGTGTTTATTTATTTGAATGAAATAAATTGTTAGAATCAAACTATGATGGAAGTGAAGTGATCACAGAATCTTCTGGAAGGAGCTGAGTGATGTAGGTCATCAGAGTAGTTAAGGAGTATTTTTTATTTTCAAAATCTTATTATGAAAATTTTCAAACAGAGAAGTTGAGAAAATAGTACACATACCCACCACCTATTTTACATTTAACATTTTCCATTGTTTGTTTTTCCACATATCTATCTACCTATCCCTCTGTCCATCCATCCAGCTTTATTTTTTAATGATGTTCACAGTAAGTTATACCCCTATAACTGTACAACAGTACACTTTACCCCTAAATACTTCAGCTTTGCATATTCCTAACTAAACTAGAGTTGTTCACCATTTTTTTTAAAGAGGTAAATTTTACATACAGTAAAGTGCACAAATCTTAACTGTCCTAATAGATGAGTTTTGACAAATGCATACAAATTGGGTAATACTAATTTTATTTAAAGTGAAAGTATGGCAGTAACAGGCATAGAGGACCAAAGAAAGCAATATATTGTATCCCAAAATTCCTGATTTGACAACCAAAGAAATGGATAAAACATTAGGAGAGGCAGACTAGTGTTTAAAAACATCTGCTATCAGAAGCAAAAAAAAAAATGTTCAATCAAACATAACATTGCAAAAAATTGGGGATCTAAACAAATCTAGCAATAGGAAGATTCTGCTGACAAGGCATCCCAAGATGGAGATTTATCTCGAAAATGATGCATGAAAAACAAAAGAAACACCAACCCACAGTGACTCTGAATGAAAAGCACATGACTCCATGATGTGAGTGAATGACCCTGCATGATGAATTGCCCGGAAAGACAGAGTCTCTGAAAGGTTGTATCTAATAGACTCATGCCTTTTTGGAGTTGGGGAAAAATAGCCTTTATTAATCACCTTCTGGAGAAGGTCCAAAGAGACATGAATTGTCCAGATATCTCTAAATAACCAGGTCCTATCTCAACATATAGATGAAGAGTCAGATTTGGAACATGTGCATCATGGGCATGACTTGTATGCAGTGACTGTGAAAAAAGCAAAGACATAGCAAGAGTGTGGAGAAAGTGGAACCCTCAGACATTGTAGGCATGAATGTAAAATGGTGCGACTGCTGTGGAAAACAGTTTGGTGGTTCCTCAAAAAGTTAAATATAGAATTACTGCATGACCCAGCAATTTCACTGCTAGGTATAGACACAAGAGAATTAGAATCATGCTTCTAAATGAATACTTGTACATGAATATTCAAAGCAGATTATTCATAATAGCCAAAAAGTGGACACAACTCAAATGTCCACTAGCTAATGAATGCATAAACTGAATTGGTATATCCATACAATGGAACATTATTCATCCATAAAAAAAATGAGGTATTGATACCTGCTGCAAGGTAAATGAAACTGAAAAACATGCTAAGTGAAAGAAACCAGACACACAAAAGATCACCTATTTTGTTTATATGAAACATTCACAAAAGGTAAATCCATAGAGACAGAAAGCAGACTAGTGGTTATCTGGGGGTGTGGGAAGGGAGGAATGGGAAGTGACTACTTAAATGGGTATGAGGTTTCTTTTTGGGATGATGAAAATGTTCTGGAACTAGACAGTGGTGATGGTTGCACAAGACTGTGAATGTGGCAAATGCCAAATATTGGGCACGTTAGCACAGATAATGTTTGAATTTATTTGATGTTATGTGAATCTTACCTCAATAAAAAAAGAAGGAAACAAAGCATAATCTAAGGTCCTCCAGAATCTAGAGAGAAAAGGAATGTAAAGCCTAAATGTGTTTTCTCAGGTTACAGCTTCATTCCCCATTTTCAGGATATTGAAATAATTCCTTAAACAAATATCTGTTGAATATTTACTCTGTGCCAGTCACTAAACTAGGCACTGGGAAAACAAACAATGGAGTATAAAATACTCATGGCCCCTGTCCTCCTGAAGCTTACAATCTGGTTGGAGGAGGCAGGCTTTGATCAGAAGACCATACCAATAACTGAAGATGTACAACTGTGACAAATGCTATGAGAGGTTTATGGTGTTATGAAAGCATATAAAAAGGAGATTTAGTGTGAAGAAGAGCATTTAATAAGTGAAGAACTTTCCAGTCAAAGAATTGAATATGTATTAGGCCTTGTAGCAGGAGGAAGTATGGTGTCTATGAGGACCTGCCAGAAGGCTATGAGGCTGTATGTAGTAAAGAAGCTTATGAAAAGCCAGACTATGTAAAGCCTTCTAAACCCTCAAGATGAGTCAGTTATTAGGTATTGTTTCAGCTTCAAATCTACCCTTCTGCTGTATGATTTTGGAGATAGGACTGTGCAAACAATGTTTCTCCTTTGCATACTGGCTGTCCATTAAGCTCTCCCAGCAGAGACTACTAGAGGGATATTGTAAGGCTGGAGGAGAAAGGACAGAAGCCTCCTTCCTGTTTGTTTCCTGTTCCTGTCAGTGGCATGCCTTCAAAGCTTCTGAATACCGGTAGTGACAGTTCCTTCCCATTACAGCAGCTGAATCAGTTTGCAGTTTTTCCAAAATTTAAGAAACCGATTTCATTACTCCTTCTTCAGAGATACCAACACCGACTGCCCAGTGCCCCTACTCACCTGTTTGGGTCCCAACCCCCCTGGGGCCCTTCCTCTGAGTTCAGAGACACAAGCACTTTCCAAGCAGTACCGCCTCTTCAAGGATCTGACTTTCAGCTCTGTTTGTCCCTTCCTCTGAGTTTCTGTGTTTTAATAATCCTAATCTCTTTCTTCTTGTTCCCTGAGCCCTAGGGGTGGTAGCTGTTCCTACAATTACTACCTCCATGATATCTTAGATTTCTTTCTATTTCTTCAGTTATGTAATTAACAGCCTATTATATCAAATTCTCTCTTCAAATAATGTGTGGTTTCTAACTCCTTATATGACCTGGACTGACATATAAGGATTTGATGTTTACATTTCAAGGTCCAATTCAAATGCTATCTTTTACGTGTGTCTTTTTCCATTATCCTCAGTTAAAATTATCCCTCTGGTTAATTCTTAGTGTCTTCCTTAAGGCCTATAGATTTTTGTTTTCATAATCAAATTCCAAATCACACTCTTATGCATAAGAACACCTTTCTGTTGCCCTACAATTACACTGAAACTCCTTCACTCAAGTCTGGATCCAATAAATTCTCCTACCAATTCTACTAGAGAAGGGTAGGTATAAAGTAAACAGAAACAGACATGGGTTCTTATTCATTCTACTACATATTGTAGTTCTGTACAACTAAACTCTCAGTTTAAATTGTTGCCAATGGGAGGATTTCTTTCCTTTTTATGGCTGAATAATATTTAATTGTGTATATGTACCACATCTTCTTCATCTATTCATCTATTGATGGACACGTAGGTTGCTTCTATATCTTGGCTTTTGTAAATAGTACATCAATAAACATGGGGGTGCATATATCTTTTCAAATCAGGGATTTTGTTTTCTTTGGGTAAATCCTAGGAGTGGAATTACTGGGTCAAATGGTATTTCTACTTTTAGTTTTTTGAGGAACCTCCATATTGCTTTCCACAATGGTTGAACTAATTTACAATCCCACCAACAGTGTAGGAAGGTTTTCTTTTTGCACCCTCTCCAGCTTTCGTTGTTTCTTGTCTTTTGGATGTTGGCCATCCTAACTGGTGTGAGGTGATATCTCACTGTGGTTTTAATTTGCATTTCTCTGATGATTAGTGATGTGGAGCATCTTTTCATGTGCCTGTTGGCCATTTGAATTTCTTTGGAGAACTGTCTGTTCATACCCTCCGCCCATTTTTTATCGGGTGATTTGCTGTTTGGGTGTGAGGCGTGTGAGTTATGTATTTTGGATATTAACCCCTTGTTGGATATGTAGTTTATGAATATATTCTCCCATACTGTAGAAAGCCTTTTTGTTCTGCTGATGGTGTCCTTTACTATACAGAAGCTTTTTAGTTTGATATAGTCCCATTTGTTCATTTTTGCTTTTGTTTCCCTTGCCTGAGGAGATTAAAAATCAACTCTTGCAGGCCAGCACAAGCTGGTTCCAGCACTCTACTGTATTTCTGTGACATTAAGTGAATTATTTAACCTGTCTTAAGTCTCAGTTTTCTTATCTGTGAAATGTCTGCAGGATAATAATAGAACCTACATTACAAAATTGTGACAAAAGTTAAATGAGTTAATACAAATAAAGCACATGATCAGTATCTATCACAGTATTAATTTTATAATTTTTATCATATTTATATATTTTTCATGTGTACTTTTGGCCACATCCCACCTGAAAGGGTATCTCGCCGCGACCCTCTTTACCCCAGAACGACTCAGGAGACACGGGCCCACGCAAGAGATTTTATTATCTGAAAGAGAAAATGGCTGCCCCCAGAGAGAGGGAGCAGCAGCTCGTGGGTGAGGAAGCACGTTTTTAAGGAGTAGGGGTAGGGTGTGTTCTGCATTGGTGATTGGATCTTAAGGGGTGGGGGTCTTAGCGCGCCAAAATTTGCCTTCACCACCAACATCGCTTTGTCATTTTCAACGATTTTTGCTACACTTTCCAATGCTTGTACGGACTGAAACAAGTCTATGAAGTTCTATGGTATTCTTAGATTTATCAACAACAGAATACCAAGTTTGTTGGCCGTGATTTGCTGATAACCAACAGGTATAAAATTTTGGCAAACATCTCTCAAGATGTTGACTTATTGTTGTTGTTTCCCCTGTGTTTGCAATTTATTTATTGGCTTTGATCCCTTGCCTATTGGAGATTCTGCTGTAATGGAGTGCAATAGAGTTTTCCACCAAGGGTTTGGGGAGCACAGAGGAACCCAGGAAGCCCTATTATTGGTCTTACCTCCACTTTCTTAACCTATTCCAGAAGTCTCAAGTTGCCTGTATCTCCCTGCCTAGAAAATGTCTGTCTTTAAAGATATTTGTGTTTTATTTCCTCTAGGAAGTTGGCCTTAATCCTACCCACCCTTCTTAGACTCAACCAGTCCTTCATTACTGCTCTTAATTGATAATTAAACTTTGTTTCCTACACATTTGCCTTCATTACTCTATTGTGAACTGCTTCCAGAACTTCGACTGCTTCTCTTTTATCTCTATCCCCCCAGCTCTTACCATCCTGCCCAGAGTGTGCTAGTTGTTTAACAATTGTTTATTGAATTGGTTAGGGTTGCTTTGGAGATGCATCAGTACAGAGCCAGACTGAGAAAGGTTAAAAGAACTTCTCAGAAATAGATCACATTGGCCAATGACTATTAAGTATAGATAAGCAGGGCTTGTTCTCACATGGACAGGAATTTTGTTTGATTTGAAGTAGGCTGTGTGGGTGGGTTGGAAAGTCAGAGGAGATTCCACTGGAGAGACAGGTAAGGGCTAATTTGTACAGGTCTTCTATGCTCTGCTAAGAAGAGCAGCAGTAATTTGCTAGAATGGGCTTGAACCAGCACATAAGCCAATTATTAAACGTCCAGGAATTTTGTGAGCCTGTTGATCTCAATTGGTAGTTTGATATCAGCCCAGTGTGAGTACTTACACCGCAGATATCTGCAAAAGCTACAGATCAACCTTTTCTTTTTTTCTTAGAGAGCCAGTTGTTCATTGGCCACTGAAAAGTTTTGGATGTCACATTTAAAGGGCTGTTAACTCTTATAAGGTTGTTAAAAAGCTTAAATGAAAAAATAAATGTGTAAAATACTTTGAGTGCCTTGTATAATGGGATGTTGTTGATATTATCCCTTACACAAAATTTTAAGCACCAATTTCATGCTAGACATTATTCCATGCACTGAGGATACAGCAGTAAACAAAACAAAGTCCCTGCCCTTAAGAATTTTAAATTCTGAGGATATGAAACAGATTATTAACAGAAAAATAAATATATAATACACCAGGTGGTGATAAATGCTGTGAGGAAAAATAAACAAGGGTAAGGGAGAGAGAGAGAACAGTATACTGTTTTATTTAGGGTGATAGGGAGAGCCTCTATGATACAATGACAATTGAACAGAGACCAGAAGGAAATGAAGTGATCGGTCTTATGGATATCTGGGGATAAATCTTTCCAGGTGGAGGGAAGAGCAAGTATAATACCCTAGGTAGAAGTGTGCTTAGTATGTTCAAGGAAAAGCCAGGCTGGAGTAAGCAAAGCAAAGAGTTTGAGGTCAGAAACTGGGGAACACAAGCGGCAGATCAAGAAGGGCTTAGAGGTTAATATTTTGGATTTACTTTCAGTTACAGAGGGGCCAACATTAGAGGTTTAGTAGATGATCTGACATGTTGTAGAGGATCATTCATGTTAGAATGATAATGAATAGTTTGGAGAATAGGCCAGATTAGAAAGAGTCTAAGAGCAGAGGAGCTAAGAGTGGGTCTATTGAAAATTTGGTTAGTTTAGGATTAATACGCATGAGAACTGGAATAAAATTGTGCTTAAATTATTCTTAGCAATGTGACCTTAGATAAGCAATGTAACTTCTCCATTTCTTCAACTGCAAAATTATAATAAATAGGACCTCTTTTCAAGGGTTATTGTGAACAGTAAATGAAACAGTTCGTGTAAAGTGCTTAGCACAGTGCCTTGCAAACAGCAAATGTTCAAAAAATACTATCATTATTTTTTTCCCCCAAAAGTGATGAAGATTTGAAGTAGAATAGGAAGGGTAGAAGGGCAAAGGTGAGGTGTAGGGATGAAAGGAAAATTTGGAAAATCTATAGGAACTAGAAATATAACTTTTATTTCCTCATCAGTCCTCTGAAAAGTCAGAGGTCTTACCCCAAGACATGTGGAGGGAAAACTAAAGCCCTTTGGGGCAGTGAGAATTAAATATGGGCAGGATCCAGCTCTCTCATGTATTCTTTGGCTTTCATCATTGAGTCTTTATGGCACCTTTCATTTCTACTTTAGCCCATGTATGCAAAGGCCTCTCATTTGTAAATTCTGAGAATTTAGACAACATGAGTCTGCCTCTATTTTACCTCCTACAATAAAAAGGTTCTCCTGAAAATGAAAGGAGATGAGTGGGAGGAGGAGGGGTGATGATTTAGTATCTAGGATAAGTAAACCTTTGAAAAACATAAAAGTGTGAAAAGTGCTTCTGAAGTAGCAACAACAACAACAAAAAAGACAATAGTATGGGCAAGCAAAACAGGGAAAAGGGGATATGGTTTGAGAGTACCTGTGACCACCTGTTTCTCTATAGTTGTCATCCAGTGACTTTGGTGGTGCAATTTAGAGCCTGGGATTTGGACTCTAGACTGGACTTCAGAGTTGTAGGCCTATGGGAACTGTGGGCTAGGCTGTAGGGTGAAGTCAATGGGGTGAGATTTTAAACCCATAAATATGGGGTAACAGAGAAGAGAGAGAGCTTTTGGGTCTTAGTGAGTCAATAAGCAGGCAAGAAGGAATCCAGGGGGTTTGGACTGCAGAACACCAATTTATGAACATTGTTCATCACTCTCACTCCTAATTTTTTTTTTTACTCTCAAATACACATAAGTAAACCAATATACTCAATCCTGTTTGTTTCTTGTCTCATAATTTCCAATAAACTGGACACAGCCCCACTTTTTCCTTTTTTCAGTGTACAGGGCTGTTTACTGAAGCATTGTTTATAACACTTGGAAATATAGGGAATGACCATTAACAAAGGATTTATTGCAACACTGTTTATAAACATTGGAAACAAAGTGAATGGTTCCCCTTTGAGTTACTCTTAGCTTTAATTTCCTGTCTCATTTCCCTACATCCCTGAAGCTATCTCTACATATATACATATACATACATACATCCATGGAAGGAATATAATTTTTTTATGTTGTTGCATTTATAATATTTTCCTTAATGGCTTGTCCATTCCATGTCTTAAGGATATTTTCCCCTGCCTCAAGATCACCAAGATAATTTCCAGTATATCTTGTTTAAAGACACATGGTGATAACACTGACATGTGTGACACACATGGTTGTGTAGTGGGTTATACACATTCCTAGCTGGAAAATTGGAACATCAGTCATTTCTTTCTCTTTCAGCAATACAGGCAAGTGAGAATAACCTAATGGGAATGATCTCGAAACCACTTCTATTTCTTAAACTACAAATAAATTGCTGGATTTTAATTGTTACAAGTAACAATTACTTGTGACACATTCTGGAACTGTGGAGTTATTTCTCTGGGGAACCCATAGAGGACAACTTGCAATCTCTATCAAAATCACAAATGTATATAATAACCCTGTGGCTCAAATCTCCCATTTCTGAGAATTTAGACAACAGTTCTGCTTGCACATGCGTGTTGCATTATTTGTAAATGGAATACTGCTTTTAAATTGCAGAAGATTGGAAACGACCCAAATGTTCTTCAATAGGGGACCAATTAAGCACATTGTAGTACAGCCATACAATGATACTATACAGCAGTAAAATAAAACAAGATAACCAAGTTATTTTTATGCCATTGTACAAAATACATTGTAGGGTGTCCAAACTGTTTTGTTTAGTGAAAAAGTACAGTAGAGAACATGTATAAATGCTTCCTTTTGTGTATAAGGGTCACAATATATTTCAACTTAATTCAAACTTCCTTATATATTCATAAAGAAATTCTGAAATGATTAATAAAAAAGTAAGAGTGTGGTTACCAATGCAAACAGGACCACTGAGGGACAAGAATTTGAGGAGGACTTTGTATTGTATATCTTTTATATAGTTTCTGGTACTTAAACACTGACAGCACTATTTAAAATTAAATTACAAGTGGTTTAGGGAGTGGAGTACCAGCGGATTTAGAGACTGTATATTTAATCAACTTCTTTGTAACTGTCATTCCCTTGGTCCCTAGGACTAAGCTCCTGCCTCTTTCTTTCTGGGCTGATGTGAGTTTTAACCCACACAAAACATGTTTTAAGCACGCTTAAATAACAGGGAACAGTGCGAAGTACTGGGACTCCCAAGAGGCAAAGGAGAACAGGACATTTTCCCTGCCCTTGAAGTGGTTCAGGTTGATTTTATCACCCTGTTTAGTTGCTGGGACAAGAATAAAAAATGTTTTCCTTTCCATTCTTCTTCTCCCTCCCTCATTATAATCTTGCAAAATGCTGGAAATATATTGGAATTCCTACTTAATTTTCCTCCCCCTCACTTGGAGAGCATTAGCTTGGGGAGCTCAAGAACTTTCCATCAGACCCAGACTGTAAGACCTCAACCTGTTTCTCTAGGACCCCTGGGGCCTTGTGGAGGTTCTTGGACCACTCAGATACTGCTGTGACTGTGGTTTCCGGCTTCCTGAGTTCTCACACCCAGCTTGGTGCTGCCGATACCATACCCCAGTTCCTGCTTTGGAGACTGACATGCTCAAGCTTGGTGATACTCTGAGTACATGGGTTCTGTGGGTGTCAGTCACAGCTAAGGGGCTTGCTTTTCTGTTTTAGTTTTCCCCTTTTCCCTCGACAGACTCATTGCAAATGCCTTGGGGTCGCATAAGCACAGAGCATAAAGGTTTGCTGGGTAGTCACTGAGAAAGATTTGTTTTCTAATTGAATATCCTATCTCATGTTAGGACTTTAGTTCTACTTCTCTTTAGCTAAGGACATTTTTGAATACTTTAGATGATGAATCTTGTAAGAAAGCAATCAGAAAATCATTTATGTAGAACTTTTCAGTTTACAATATGTTTTCTTATATGTTATTTAACTTAAATGTGATAATTCTATGAGTGGGGATAGATACCATCCCATTTTAGAGTTGAGGAAAAATGTTTAAGGAGGGAAAGGACTCTTCAATGCAGGTACTGAGTGCTCCTTGCGCTATTGTATATACCTTGTGTATATGCAGGGTTTCACTGTAGAGCTGTCATTTTATGGGCTGGAACCATTGTTTGAAATGGTCAGATATTTAGCAGGAGAGATTCTACTCTCTGGAGTTGAGGCTGCTACTATACATTCATTCTTTCACTCACCCACACAATCACAACTATTTGTTGAATGACTATCTGGCACAAAGAAAGGCTCTACCTAAGAAAGAATAGAGAGTTTGAGATCAAATACTAGTGGGGCTGGGGAGGATCTTAAGGAAGAACAGTTGATGCTGCTAAGAATGCAATGTTAAGACCCAGACTTTAGACCAGAACCTTGCAAACTAGAGTTCTTTGGCTGGCAGTCAGTGAATGTCCAGTTTAGAGGAAACTGGCAAGTCAGGCTTCTGTAGTTTTTTTTTTAATTGGAGAAAGCTTAACTACCAAAGTACTTTATTCATATCTGTATCAAGTTAGTTTTGCCGGGCTAGTATCAATCCTCCCCTCTCTTTCCACTTTGGGAGATATCCTTAGACGCAAATTGTTCCTCTCTTCTTTCCCTGGCAGCCTGGACTAACCCATGTGACCTGAGATTGCCCAATCAACAGCAGCTCCTGGCTAAGACTTTGCCTATTGAATGAGTGACTCAAAGACAAAGGGATATTAGGATTGAATCCCAGCTGTGGTGTGTGGCCCTGCTGGTAGCAGCAGCTGCAACTTCTGGTAAAGCTACTTTTGTGTCTGCTTGTTTTCCAAGTCTGCTTTCCTGTCCATCCATGCTGTGGGCCTCAAATATCTTTGTAATGTATTTCTCTTTTGCTTGTATTGGTAACAGTGTCAGTGCTTGTACTTGCAACAAAAATAATTTTAACCTACAAGTTGTGACGTTTTCTTTACCAGGTTGTGAGTTCCCTGAGAACAGAGCCTAAATCTCATTCTGCTCTGTGTTTCTGGTGACTAGCTCAACTCCCAGTCTCAATACATGCAGGTTAAATAAAGGAAGAAACATGTTATATTTTATGGGGCTCTGGAGTCTAGGATGCTTGGCATTACTGTAGTTGTGGGGCAAAGAATTCTCTGTATGCTTACAACAGCCACTAACATTTGAACAATTTCATATTAATAAACAAAAACTGAGAAGTTGCTGGGAAGGTCATTTTCTTCCCGTATTTGAGCATTTAGCTGAGTTCATGCAAAGGGTTCTGGTCCTCAAATTTCTGAAGTTTTAAAAAAATGTGGGATGTTTCATAAATTTGCATATTATCCTTGGGCAGGTGTCATGCTAATCTCTGTATCATTATAATTTTTGGATAGGTGCTGCCAAAGTGAGCAGAGCAGAAGCTTTTGTTTCTGCTTTCCCAGAACCTCCTCCTAAGCACTGCCTTCTGCCCTGACTGCTTCAGCTGAGGCAATGCCCTCTTCAGGCTTTGATTTGAAAAGCTCTCTCCTATGGACTCAGATCCAAAAAATAATCTACTAGTTTTTAAAAGTATTGTTTTCTTTCCTTTCATTCCTTCTACAAATGTACATTGAGCATCTATTATTTGTCAGCTTCTGACAATTCAGTAGATACAAGATGGTCCCTAACTCTAATTTGGGAAATAGACAAATACAACCAAGAGAACAAAGAAACAAAATAATTACAAACTATATTAAGTGCTCTATTGAAAACCAACAGTGACAAAGGTAGAGGGTAATTGCCATGAGGGAAGCATGTGACTGAGGGAAGCACTTCTAGATAATGTAGTCAAAGAGGATCTCGCAGAGATGAGAAACTGAGACCTACGTAATGAAAAATCAGCTTCGCAAAAAACAGCTAATTCAATGGCTCAGCAGCTGGGAAGAGCTTGGAAAGAACCATAGAAACTGACAGAAAGTCATCGTGGCCAGAAGATGAGCAAGGGTGGAGGATGCAGATGGAAAGTGATTGGTTGTTTCTAAGAGGGGCAGTAACATGATTAGATTTTAAGAAGAACAGTCTGGCTACCCGTCTTTCCAATGTACAATAAAGTCGTTACTGCCCTAAAAAATATGGTTAGCATTTCTCCCTGGCACTTCCTTCATTCCACTGGGAAGATATTTCAGACACTTGTGGTGTGGCTGCAATTCCATTCTTGGTCCCGGAAGGCAAAATACAGCTCCTTTTCACACACCAGAAATTGGAATTCTTTCCTAGGAGTTGGTGAGGCAAAATGGAGGACAGATGAGTGCAAAGGCCCTGAGGCAGGAAGTTACTTGGAACCTGACCTGTTTGAGGACTTGAGACTGAGAACGTGAGAAAGCAGGATGTGTGACAATGTGAGGGAAGCTGGTTACGTCCAGACTTTCAAGAGCCTGGTGGATAGGCTGCAGTAAAGATTTATATCCTAATTCGAAGAACAGTGGTAAACGGGTTTTCAGCAGTGGATTGCTGTGATTATATCTGCGTTTTGAAAAGCTCCTACTTTCTCTGTCTGAAAATGGATAGGAAGGAGGAAGACTAATGAGGTGAAGGGAACCACCATCATCTAGCAGAGGTGATGGGTGGTCTAGACTGGAGTGTGGGTAGTGGGATGGAAAGACTGGGAGGCTTCGAGATGCACTTAGGAGGCATAATTAACAGGTGATGGGCAGTGTCCAGTCCCGGGCTTCGTGGGATCTCAGCAGTTACGGGTGAATGGAGACCTCGTACTCTGGATCAGGGGCCCCGCGCGGTTCCGGCCGGTCAGAGCAGTGGGCGTGGCCCTCTGAGCTGTCGCCACGGCGATCGGGCGGGGCGGAAAAGCTGGGGCGCTGCGTCACTCGGTGGTGGCGATGGAGCGTGTGTGTGTGTGGGGCGGGGGATACGCTGGGCGCGTCCCGGGGGTCACGTGGTGCGCAGCACGCAGAGTCCTTCTGTCGGTTGGTCCTGGAGCAGCGCAGCCGGAGCCGGGCTGTGAGGTGAGCTCGCGGCGAGGCGAAGCCGCCTGGCTGGGGCCGGGTTGGGCCGGGACCGCGCCGCGCGCGCCCCGTGCGGGCGGGGACGGAGTCGGACGCCACCGCTGGTCCGGTTGCCTGTCCGGCCCCGTTCCCCGCCTGATCCCGCTCGTCCAGCCCTGAGGGAGGCCCGGAGACTGCTGCTGAGAGCGTGGCGGGCGTGCGAGCGGCGCCCAATCCCCAGGGCTGCCCGCGGGAGTGACGGCGGCCGCGGCCAATCAGTGCCGCTGTAGGAGGCTGGGTCCTGGGGTGCGGGCCCGGGGCGCGGAGCTGGCGGTGCTGGGGGTGGGGGGTAAGCTCTAGGGCCAGAGCTTGAGCTGTGTGGCCCCGGAGAGGTCCGCCACCAGGCCCTATTCTTGCCTTGTGCTTTCGGAACGGGTTCTCTTTTATTGACTGTTACCTTATTCTGGGGAGCACACCCCTTTCTCATGCCCCCGACTGTGGGAGTGTCCCCTTTATTACAGTTTTGAAATGTGGGTGATGCACGCACTGAAGCTCCATCCTGGGTTTTATTTCAGTTTCTAAAGCCCCTCAGACTGAGGGTTTACCCCTTTCACAAGCCCCCCCCTAAACTGGAAGTACACTCACATTTTTGTACCCCCAATCTGAGTAAGAACGCCTTTTCAAATTTGGGGGTTTGCCCCCTTAACGAGTCTCTCAAATCTGTGGTTCAGTAACCAAAGAATTGGGAGTACTTACATTCCCACAAGTCTGAAGAGAAGGCCCCTTTTCCAGGCCCAGCCCTGGCAACATGCTTTCTAGAATTTCTTAAATTTAGTCTCCACTTCCTTTCTCCAGCCCTTCAAATCTTGGGGTGCACCTCATTTGCACAGTCTGCCGAAAGTGACATCCAAATCCTGAAGTTTGAAGGTACATTTTGCAGTTACAACTAAGGAATTGACTGCTTTTGCCAATCATTCTATTCTTGGGGTTGCACCCTTTTTTATAAGTTCTTCAAATCTAACTACCTTATTTCCTGAGGGAGACTCATTTTTGTATCTGTGAGTATCTGTTTCCTGTGCTCCGAAGATGTACAGAATGCACCCCTTTTGGTTACACAATTTTCGGGATGCAGTGACGTTCCTGATACTTTCTAAATCTGGGAAGGCACACTTTTTTTCTGAGTCCCATTCCCAGGTGATGAGCCTTGGTTCTTGAGCGTACTTCCTACCCTTTTTTAGCTTTTCTGCTGCCTGAGACAGCTTCTCTCCTCAGGTGTCTTCCCTCTTTAGAACCCTATTTCCCTTTTGGTGCTCTCCCTGTCTGGTCAATGCACCCATTTCCTCTTCCTTCCTCTGGTGAATGCCAGTCTTTCTTCAGCACAGTACTTCGCTTCTGTGGCCGTTTTCCTAAATACGCTTCCTATAGTCACACCTCCTGAATTCTCCTCCCCAAAGGGGAGGGTCCTTCTTCTAAAGGGATGCCTGTCTGGTGTCTTTCATATGTTTACTCTGTCTTATTTTTCTGCTTTCTGCTAACAGGAACTCTTCTCTCTTGGCTTATCCCTGGGCATTTTTCTGGTTTCTAACTCCCCTTGGACACTGCTCTGCTTATTGATGACTGTAGTAGAGGTCTTCTCCTTTCTTTGCTGTGTTGGAGGTGGCCTCAAGGCCAGGACTACCTGGAAAGGAATCCCTCCACATTTCTTTGGTTATTCACAGTACTCTTAATCCTCCTGGTGGGTTACTTCCTATAAAATTCTGGTTAGATAGGTACTGTTTTCTCTTTTGTTTTATTTCCTTGTATTGGGGAAAAAACTGCAAGAGATTCTTCTAGTCTTGCTTCCAGCTTATAAGCTTCCTCCACACCGGCTTTCTTCCTTCCTTTTATCACGAAAAGAGGTCATTGGAGGAATCTCTGGGTCACTCTGTTCTTGTCCCTAGGGTGCAGGTTGTGGATGGACATGTATTTCGCCCCCTCATCCTCTGACATATCTGCCAAGCCTTGCTCCCAACCCCCACCTTAAACTCAACAATTATCTGGGACTTCTTGTTTCTTAAGAGCCTCTCAGTAGTTTTTTTCTTTTGTATTTCTCTCTCCCTTCCCAGATCTTACTCAGAGCTTCTCAGCCTGATCCCCTAACCAGATTAATTTCTCCACAGCTGGAATCCCCGGTGCTTATGGAATAATGACACCTTTGACCTTTCTCTCTTTTGGGAAGTACTTAAGTGTGCAGCTGTATGAGGCCTCAGTGGGGGCGAGTTTGGGCTTGAGAAGCTACATTGGTAGGACAAGGCAGGAAAAGACTGCATTTTCAGAACCACGTCTTTTTGAATCTCATTTGGAGATTGGATGTTTGCCAAACACCAGCTTTTTAGGGATGCTGGGGGATTTAATGTTACTCCCAGGAACCTGTAGGAATTAATGGGGCTTGTGGAGAAGTGCTCTGAACTCAGTGTTGGAATTGTTGAATAAAATTAGCTATTATTTTATTTTCAGAACAACTAACCTGTTTTGTGTTTCATGTGCATGAAAGCCCTAGCGCTAAATTGTGTTATTTAAGGAACTGAGATAGATCCCACGTTTAGATCATATGGTCATTAGTAAGTACTGAATTCATTAAAAAACACTGGAGGTCTGTTTGAGCAGTACCTAATAAAATATGGCATACAGAAACTGAACAGATACTTTGTCTCTTTATTTGCTTGTTTGGTACCTTAACTGTGTACTGCTGCATACACTGTACCTTTAAAGCATTCTACACCAGTACTTCTCAAACTTGAATGTGCCTATAAATTATCTAGCGGTGAGGTATCTTGCTAAAATGCTGATTCTGATCCAGTAGGTTTAGGGTGAGGCCCGAGTATCTTCATTTCTAATTCCCAGATGATGCTAATGTTACTAAAGTACACTTTGAGTAGTGAGGTTCTATATACAAAGCCAACACTATCTCTTTGAAAATAGGAAATTGGTGGTTAGCCTTATGCTGGGGTATGGTTTTCCATTTTCTCTTTATCCAGACACACATCCCTTAGACTTTGTACAAGGCATGGTTTCCTGAGGACTATTAGTTATACTCAACTATGGTTCTACCATTTAGCTTTTAAAGCCATGGTTAAAACTTCTCTAGGAGTTTGTTTCTATGTATTTTGTCAAATTTAAGTGCTTAAATATTTCTTGCTTAATATTTAATTGAACATAATTTTTGACATAGAATCATTCTAGTAAATACTGCATAGCCAATATAGTAATCAGCCAGCTTGTCTCCCTGGTTGCTTACCTGTCATCCTACTATGGGTGGAGAGTCTGAGATCCCCAAGTCAGCAGGGTCACAGGTGTTGGAATTTCCAAGGAGTCCTTGGTTTTGTAGCTTCTGGAGGTGGTCCTGGGACGGATAAGTGCCATACCTTGAGTGGAAGTTGCTGGCTTATCTCTGTGTGGGAGCGTCACAAAGGTGAATACTTGTGGGAAGATGACATTCTTTGATGGGTATCATGACCATGCTCTCTCTCTCCTTTTGTACCAATATCCCTAATCTAAGTCTTAGTAGATTTTCTCTTTCTAAATGTCTTAGGTTGTATGTAGCTGTTTCCTTGGCTGTCACCTGTCATGGCCTTTTTCCAGTATGATCCTATTCTGGGCCCAAATCAGGACAAACCTGAATGACTAGACTATTTTGTGTCCCGGTCCTCCCCCTCCCCCTCACATGAATGTCAGATCCTCTTCAGTAACAGATTTGATCTGGATTTGGCTCTAGTCCCAGCTCTTCCACTCATTGTGAGACCACAGGCTACTGGGCCTCATCCTCCCCATTTGTAAAATTAGGGGCTAATCATCTTCACAGCCTGCTCTGAGTCTTTGTCAGTACCTTGTTTATAAACCCAGTGTCTGTGTGAGGTTGTTGGTAGTAGATCTGATTTCCTTCACATGCTTTGTTGGGCAGACTGCCTGTCATTCCCTTGTCCGAGTCACTTCTGCCACTGCCTCTTTTCTGGCTGAGGCAGCCAGCCTGTCCTCAACTTCAGCATTCTTCTGCTTCCATGTCCTCTGTCAGTTCCATGCTGTATTTCAAGTCTTCCTTCTATTGTTCACTCAATGGTAGCTATTTCCCTAAATCACTAAGGAGTCTGTAGTTCACATACAACCATGTTTATTACTAAGTTGTCTTATCCAATGTATATTTTTGAAATGTCTTCCCACCTCCCCATGCCAGCTTTCTCTGTTGTTTTGAATTAGTAGGGTAGGTAGAATGAAATTTAAAAGTGAAGCAGGTAGCTTGCCCTTGGCTGGATTTTGTGGAAAGTGAGATGTAATGCTTTTAGCCCTCTTCTCCTATGGTCTCCCATGTCTTCAAGGAATCAGTTGCTTGGTACTTCTTCCTGGATTTTAAAGGTGCTTGAACTCCTTATCTGAAATTTGAAAGCATATCCTAAGTGCAAACACCATTTAAAAATCACTTGTTAGTGCTTTTCCTTCTGGGAACACACTCAGCCACAAAACCCCAGACAAAAAATTGCTAAAGTCAGTGATAAATTATCGATTTCAAATAACTTCATCAGTGAATAAAACTAACAGTTCTTTGAGAACACTTGATTATTCTCAAAGGCAGTTGCCCATGCCACCTGAAATCTGGGCTTAAAGGTATGTATAACCTCCTAATCTCCCTTATCTTTCTAGAAAGTGTTTTGGGGGAGGTTTACGTTTTTCATGGTAAGCATTCTTTAAATCAAAATGTATGCTTAGTTAGAGCCTCCTTGGTTACGTTGTAAGCTTGAAGAAAGGGAGGATGCTGTCCCTTGTGTTACTTAACCTCTCTCATCAGCTGCCCCTTATAGATTGTTGACTAACCCGAGGGTAACCTATTGGAAATTGAAACCCTAATTTGTAATTTGCTGTGATAACTTGGCCAAATCTTGGGCTAGGTATCCAGCTGTCCTTTGCTTTCTTTGGCCAAATAATGGAAGTAATGAGCTTGCAGAAATCCTGAAAAATTTAGGAGCCTGGTATGAGTCACCAAGTATAAATAGGGCAGTTGTATGAAAGAGAGATGGTGCCTGAATCAGTGGACTTTGGGGAAGGAAGGAGAAAAGGGGCATGGGGAGGATTTAAAATGATAGTTTGAATCACTGAGACCTTATCCCATGTCGGGACCATAATACTAGGATTTTAAAGGTTGACTCCCAGGTTTCTTAACTGAATATTTGGGCTCTCTTTGAGTAGAGACCTGATTTTTCAAGGGGTCTCTTTCCCACATGGAAAGGTGCATGGCTAGGTGGATTGACATGCTTTCCTTGTTTCTACAGGTGCACGGGTGTTGGGATATCTAGGCTGTGGAAACCTGGCCTGGAAATGTGGGTATTTTACAATAATAATTACTATAGCCAGCATGTTTTGGAGCACTCTATTGGCTCTTATTCAATCTTTACAATTTATTATCCTTATCTCTATACGAGGAAATTGAGATTATATAACTTGTCCAAGGTCATTTGGCTAATGGAATCCAGGTTTCTTTGCCTGTAATCCTGGTACTTTTATAACCACATTTCTCCAAGTTGCCTTATTTTCCCCCCTCAGAGGTTTGAATTGGTCACTTTAATCACAATATCAAACAGGTGGCAGCCTGTTACCCAGGACTGAGGCACTGCTGAGAAAAGGGGTCCCCTGTCACCTCACCCCAGATTCTGTTCCTGAATATACAAACATCCCTTAACTGTAGAAGCCCATCTCTTCCTGCTCCCTTTCTTGTGCCTGGTTTGGGGTGCTTGACTATTCCTTGGTCGCATGGAGTCGTGAATGCTGTCCAGGGTGCTTTGATGAGTAGCGAATTGGTCTTGCCGTGATCTGTATGAGGTTTGTACATGTAATATTCATAAAGGCAAGATGAAGATACCACCTTTTATGTCCTGGCTCATGGTATTTGGTGGTAAGGACCAGGATTTGGAGGCAAAATGTCTGAGCTTGGGTTCCATCATCTGCCACTCTTTGGGGCTACATGGAACTTGGGCATGTGGCTTAAACCTCTTGGGCCTCTCATTGTGGCACAGATATTGGAGGCAGACTTCCAGCATGGCAAGTTACCCTGTTTGGACATTCGTTTCTTCATTCAAGTATCTCATAACTGCCTCACATTGATCATTGAAGCATCAGTGAATGTTGCTGTTTCTCTTCATTTGCTAAACTGTAAAATGGGAATAAGAAAACCTAATTACAAGGTTATCAAAACCTGGTGAACTGTGAGTAGTTGAGTATATGTTACCATTACTTTGTTTTATTCCTCTCACAAAATGTTTGTAAAATCCGCCCATGTACCTTATTTGTTAGTTTGTATTTCATCTGTAATTACGTCAGTAGTGTCTGTAACAGAGAAAGACACAGCGTTTTATTTTCATTTTTACACATACAAATTTAACAGTAATCCCTTAATATCATTAGTGTTCAGATAACCCAAAGGTCTTATTTTCAAAGCAGTATAAATATAGTGGGTTTTGGAGGAGGCCCTGCTTGTGAAATCCCTGTTCTTCATTTAGCTGGTTAACCATTGGTAAGTTATTTGCTGTAAGCCTTCTTTCCCTCCTCTGTAAAATGGGGTAATATTGCCAACTTCTCTACATTGTTAGGAATGAGATGTTTGTCCAAGATTTAGCCTGTAGTGGAGACCTAGTAAATGTTAGCCATTTCCTATAATTAATAATAAAGGCCAGGAATAAAAGTTAATAAAGAATGAGGCAATTAATTAATTGACTCTTAAGTAATTGACTTATCTTTAAAACCCCATATACAGTGAAAAGATAATCATTCAGGAAAATGTCTTTGAGGCCCTATGGAGTAATGACTCCATCTCCAAGTTGTTTTCGTTTGTAATATAATGATACCTTAATTAAGGAATCCTGTAAGAACAGCTTAGTCAGGTATGTTTAAAAAAAGACTCCCTCTCCAAAAGGAACCCACACAAACTGACTCTAGAACTACCAGTGTTTATAGACTAGAGCCTGCCTGTGACCGAAAAATGAATAGAGCTTTTCTTAGGTCCCAGGTTACAAATTGTGGTCTGCCTTCAGATGCACCATTCCCTGTGCTTTGCCTTCTTCCCCTTGTCTTCAAGGAGTAATAACTTCCTACGTTTACCTTTGGCTGGCACTTTTCAAAGAGCCCTCACATGATTGATACCTTGAATCCTTACATCCTTTGAGGGGGGTGATTTTAGTCTCTTTCCTGTTTTTATTCCCATTTTGCTAGTGAGGAAGCTGAGGTTATCTCATTTAATAAGCCTCTGATTGCCATGTAAGAATACTGCTTACTAGGTGTTGAGTCTACCTGTGAGGAATTCAATGCCTCAGATGAGATTGGCTCACAAACAGGCAATTTCAGGGTCGAGTGCTGAGTGCTGTGTGCTGTGGCTCAGAGGGCAGGCCAGGGTGCCATGGGAAGATACCAGCAAGCTGTTAGGGAGGTGCTGATGGCTGAGCCCAGTCCTGAAGGACCAGGAAGGGGAAGCAGCTTGTTTGAGCAAAGATACTGGAGGTTCGAACTGCCAAGGAGTCTGGGTGTGTGGGCTCTAAGAGCAGCAATAACCTGAGAGCGTATTGTGTGCCAGGCTCTGTAGTAAGTAATTTTATTTTCACAACACCTGTATGAAGGTATGAACTAGGTACTGGTGCTATCCCCTTTTTACAGATGAGGAGCCAGGCTCAGAGAGGAAATGACTTGTGCAAGGTTATCTGGAAAATGGTGGAGCTGGGATCCAAATCAAGGCAGTCTCACTCCAGAGATCTGTCTTATAACTGCTATGTGTCACGGCTTCTCTGCTAAGCTTGCGTGTCCTTTTAAGCTCCCATTATTGGAGACTCCTTGTTTGGTTTGGTCAGAATGCTTAACTCACTGATGGCCTTGATACTGTGCTGTGTAGCTTGAACCTGGTTGTGTAGGAAACTGCTGGACTTTTTAAAGAAAATTGAGATACAGTTGAGATATAAGCTGAACTTTTTAAGGAGTGTTATGATCAGATTGGTGTTTTAGAAATACCACTGCAGTTACAGTGAGGAAGATTAGCAATAGTGTAGTAGTTGACTGGAGTTAGACCTTGGTTCAGTTCCTTGTCCCAGTACTTGCTAGCTTTGTCATTTTGGCAGCTTGTTTTCTAAACTTTAGTTTTCTCATCTGTAAAATGGGGATAATAATAATCCTCTTAACAGACCTATGAGATAGACACTAAATGAGATGATGTATATGTAAAGCACTTAAAATAGTATATCATAAAAAAGGCAGACATGTCAATTTATAAGACAGTATTGATTTGGATCTAGGAAGGGTGTGACTGGAGGTTTTGAGCTCCATTGAGAGATGTTGTAGTAATCTGACTAGAACCGATGGGAGTCTGAATTGGACAAGCACTCGGCAATGGGAGAGCCCTAGAAGTAGGTGTTACATAATGGTGGCAGAATAGAAGTTAAGGGCAATGCCCATGTTTCTAGTTTGGCACAGTGGCCATTCTTGGGGCCTTAAACTGTGATAGGGAGAAAAGGAGAAGGAACTTGTGAGGGTGAAATGAATAGCTCCATGATGTTGAGTAATGTGCCAAATGTCATTCAGCAGACATTCTCCAGAGCCAAGCCTGGGCACTAGGCCCTTTCCACTGCTTCTGGGGAGATCCACTAATTTAACCAACTTGTTCAACTCATTCAACTAATTCAGAATGAGTAAGCTCAATCTCTGTTTGCTGTCTGTCTCAATTTTAATTGTGGAAATAAAATCTTGGCTTTTATAAAAAGCATTTCAAGTATCTGGGAAAAGGGTAAAGAAAAATTTTTTGGCTGTATTCTTTCCTCCCTTCAGCCTTCCCTGACACCCCCTCTCCTCTTTGCTTCCTTCCTTACCCCTCAAGTAAAAGGCTAATTCAGCTCATTTACAATGACCTGGAAAAGGGTCTGAGGAATGGAATGGTCTTTGTTTTAGGCTCAGTCTTCCTTCTCTGTGCAGAGGCAGCTTGAGGATCGTAGTGCAGGAGTCCTTGCCCCTATTTGAACCAACTTACTACTTCCCCGGAACTGAAGATGTGCTTTTTGTTCTCTTACTATATTGGGTACTACTTGTTAATATTTTGTTATAATAATGGCTGTAATCCTTTGTGTCTGATGTCCTTTTGCTAGTACTACACATCCATTTTATCACCAATACTGAATATCTAGTGTTCCACTTGTTTGACATCAATAGGCTCAATTATTCCTCACAACCCCAGGAGGAAGGATTTTTGTTTTTGTTATTTTTAATTTTGGTATTATTAATGTACAATTACATGAGCAACATTATGGTTACTAGACTCCCCCCATTATCAAGTCCCCACCACATACCCTATTACAGTCACTGTCCATCAGTGTAGTAAGATGCTGTAGAATCACTACTTGTCTTCTCTGTGCTATACTGCCTTCCCTGTGTGCTCCCCCCTCCACATTATGTGTGCTAATCGTAATGCCCCTTTTTCCTCCTTTTCCCTCCCTTCCCACCCATCCTCCTCAGTCCCTTTCCGTTTGGTAACTGTTAGTCCATTCTTGGGTTCTGTGAGTCTGCTGCTGTTTTGTTCCTATACTCCACAGATGAGCAAAATCATTTGATACTTGTCTTTCTCCACCTGGCTTATTTCACTGAGCATAATACCCTCTAGCTCCATCCATGTTGTTGCAAATCGTAGAATTTCTTTTCTTCTTATGGCTGAATAATATTCCATTGTGTATATGTACCACATCTTCTTTATCCATTCGTCTACTGAGGGACACTTAGGTTGCTTCCATATCTTGGCTATTGTAAAAAGTGCTGCAATAAACATAGGGGTGCATATGTCTTTTTGAATCTGTGATCCTGTTTTCTTAGGGTAAATTCCTAGTAGTGGAATTCCTAGGTCGAATGGTATTTCTGTTTTGAGCTTTTTGAGGAACCTCCATACTGCTTTCCACAATGGTTGAACTAATTTACATTCCCACCAGCAGTGTGGGAGGATTCCCCTTTCTCCACATCCTCGCCAACATTTGTTGTTGCTTGTCCTTTGGATGTTGGCCATCCTAACTGGTGTGAGGTGGTATCTCATTGTGGTTTTAATTTGCATTTCTCTGATGATTAGCGTTGTGGAGCATCTTTTCATGTGTCTGTTGGCCATCTGAATTTCTTCTTTGGAGAAGTGTCTGTTCAGCTCCTCTGCCCATTTTCTTTATTTTATCATTTATTTTTATTTTTTTATTTTGGTATCTTTAATCTACAATTACATAAGGAACATTATGTTTACTAGGTTCCCCCCTTCACCAAGTCCACCCCACAACCCCCATTACAGTCACTGTCCATCAGCATAGTAAGATGCTGTAGAATCACTACTTGTCTTCTCTGTGTTGCACAGCCCTGCCTGTGCCTCCCCCAACATTACACATGCTAATCATAATGCCCCCTTTCTTTTTCTCCCCCTTATCCCTCCCTTCCCACCCATCCTCCCCAGTCCCTTTCCCTTTGGTAACTGTTAGTCCTTTCTTGGTTTCTGTGATTCTGCTGCTATTTTGTTCTTTCAGTTTTTTCTTTGTTCTTATACTCCACATGAGTGAAATCATTTGGTACTTGACTTTCTCCACCTGGCTTATTTCACTGAGCATAATACCCTCTAGCTCCATCCATGTTGTTGCAAATGGTAGAATTTCTTTTCTTCTTATGGCTGAGTAATATTCCATTGTGTATATGTACCACATCTTTTTTATCCATTCATCTACTGATGGACACTTAGGTTGCTTCCATTTCTTGGCTATTGTAAATAGTGCTGCAATAAACATAGGGGTGCATCTGTCTTTTTCAAACTGGGCTGCTGTATTCTTAGGGTAAATTCCTACAAGTGGAATTCTTGGGTTAAATGGTATTTCTATTTTGAGCTTTTTGAGGAACGTCCATACTGCTTTCCACAATGGTTGAACTAATTTACATTTCCACCAGCAGTGTAGGAGGGTTCCTCTTTCTCTACAACCTCCCCAACATTTGTTGTTGTATGTCTTTTGGATGGTGGCCATCCTTACTGGTGTGAGGTCATATCTCATTGTGGTTTTAATTTGCATTTCTCTAATGTTTAGCGATGTGAAGCATCTTTTCATGTGTCTGTTGGCCATCTGAATTTCTTCTTTGGAGAACTGTCTGTTCAGCTCCTCTGCCCATTTTTTCATTGGATTATTTGCTTTTTGTTTGTTGAGGTGTGTGAGCTCTTTATGTATTTCGGATGTCAACCCTTTATTGCATCTGTCATTTATGAATATATTCTCCCATACTCTAGGATGCCTTTTTGTTCTATTGATGGTGTCCTTTGCTGTACAGAAGCTTTTTAGCTTGATATAGTCCCACTTGTTCCTTTTTGCTTTTGTTTCCCTTGTCCAGGGAGATATGTTCATGAAGAAGTCGCACATGTTTATGTCCAAGAGATTTTTGCCTATGTTTTTTTCTAAGAGTTTTATGGTTTCATGACTTACATTCAGGTCTTTGATCCATTTTGAATTTACTTTTGTGTATGGGGTTAGACAGTGATCCAGTTTCATTCTCTTACATGTAGCTGTCCAGTTTTGCCAACACCAACTGTTGAAGAGGCCTTCATTTCCCCATTGTATGTCCATGGCTCCTTTATCGTATATTAATTGACCATATATGTTTGGGTTAATGTCTGGAGTCTCTATTCTGTTCCAGGGATCTGTGGCTCTGTTCTTGTGTGTGTGCCACTACCAAATTGTCTTTATTGCTGTGGCTTTGTAGTAGAGCTTGAAGTAGGGGAGCGAGATACCCCCACTTTATTCTTCCTTCTCAGGATTGCATTGGCTATTTGGGTTTTTTTGTGGTTCCATATGAATTTTTGAACTATTTGTTCCAGTTCGTTGAAGAATGCTGTCTGTATTTTGATATGGAATGCATTGAATCTGTAGATTGCTTTAGCAGGATGGCCATTTTGACCATATTAATTCTTCCTACCCAAGAGAATGGGGTGGATTTCCATTTATTAGTGTCTTCTTTAATTTCTCTTAACAGTGTCTTGTAGTTTTCAGGCTACAGGTCTTTCACTTCCTTGGTTAGGTTAATTCCTAGGTATTTTATTCATTTTGATGCAATTGTGAATGGAATTGTTTTCCTGATTTCTCTTTCTGCTAGTTCATCATTAGTGTATAGGAATGCAACAGATTTCTGTGTGTTAATTTTGTATCCTGCAACTTTGCTGAATTCAGTATTAGTTCTAGTACTTTTGGAGTGAATTCTTTCGGGTTTGTTATGTACAATGTCATGTCATCTGCAAACAGGGAAAGTTTAATTTCTTCCTTGCCAATCTGGATGCGTTTTATTTCTTTGTGTTGTCAGTTTGCTGTGGCTAGGACCTCCAGTACTATGTTGAATAACAGTGGGTAGAGTGGGCATCCTTGTTCCCGATCTTAGGGGAAAAGCTTTCAGCTTCTTGCTGTTAAGTATAATGTTGGCTGTAGGTTTGTCATATACGGCCTTTATTGTGTTGAGGTATTTGCCCTGTATACCCAATTTGTTGAGAGTTTTTAGTATGAATGGATGCTGAATTTTGTTAAATGCTTTTTCAGCATCTATGGAGGTTGTCATGTGGTTTTTGTTGTTTTGTTGATGTGGTGGATGGTGTTGACGGATTTTCGAATGTTGTACCATCCTTGCATCCCTGAGATGAATCCCACTTGATCATAGTGTATGATCCTCTTGAGGTTTTTTTGAATTCTGTTTGCTAACACTTTGTTGAGTATTTTTGCATCTATGTTCATCAGGAATATTGGTCTGTAGGTTTTTTTTTTGTGGTATCTTTGTCTGGTTTTGGTACTAGAGTGATGCTGGCTTGATAAAATGAATTTGGGAGTATTCCCTCCGCTTCTGTTTTTTGGAAAACTTTAAGGAGAATGGGTATTATGTCCTCTCTAAATGTCTGATAAAGTTCAGCGGTGAATCTGTCTGGTCTGGGGGTTTTGTACCTGGGTAGTTTTTTGATTACCAATTCAATTTTGTTGCTGGTAATTGGTCTGTTTAGATTTTCTGTTTCTTCTTTGGTCAGTCTTGGAAGGTTGTATTTTTCTAGAAAGTTGTCCATTTCTTCTAGGTTATCCGGTTGTTAACATATAGATTTTTATAGTATTCTCTAATAATTCTTTGTATTTCTGTAGTGTCCATAGTGATTTTTCCTTTCTCATTTCTGATTCTGTTTATGTATGTAGATTATCTTTTTCTCTTAATAAGTCTTCCCAGTGGTTTATCTATTTTGTTTATTTTCTCAAAGAAGCAGCTCTTGGTTTCATTAATTTTTTCTATTGTTTTATTCTTCTCAATTTTATTGATTTCTTCTCTGATCTTTATTATGTCCTTCCTTCTGCTGAGTTTGGGCCTCATTTATTCTTCTTTTTCCAGTTTCAATAATTGTGAATTTAGACTATTCAATTTTGGATTCTTCTTCCTTTTTAAAATTGGCCTGGACTTCTATATACTTTCTTAGAACTGACTTCACTGCGTCCTAAAGAAGTTGGGGCGTTGTGCTGTTGTTTTCATTTGTCTCCATGTATTGCTTGATCTGTGTTTTAATTTGGTCATTGGTCCATTGATTAGGAGCATGTTGTTAAGCCCCCATGTATTTGTGAGCCTTTTTGTTTTCTTTGTACAATTTATTTCTAGTTTTATACCTTTGTTATCCGAGAAGTTTGCTGGTAGAATTTCAGTCTTTTTAAATTGACTGAGGCTCTTTTTGTGGCCTAGTATGTGGTCTATTCTGGAAAATGTTCCATGTGCACTTGAGAAGAATGTGTATCCTGCTGCTTTTGGGTGTAGAGTTCCATAGATGTCTGTTAGGTCCATCAGTTCTAGTATGTTGTTCAGTGCCTCTGTGTCCTTACTTATTTTCTGTCTGGTTGGTCTGTCTGTTGGAGTGAGTGGTATGTTTAATTCTGTTTGTATTTATTTTACATATGTTTGTGCTCCTGTATTGGGTGCATAGATATATATAATGGTTATATTCTCTTGTTGGACTGTTCCCTTTATCACTCTTGCTGCTTTCTTTGTTTTGAAGTCTATTTTGTCTGATACAGTAACTGCAACACCTGCTTTTTTCTCCCTATTGTTTGCATGAATATCTTTTTACATCCCTTCACTATTAGTCTGTGTATGTCTTTGGGTTTGAAGTGAGTCTCTTGTAGGCAGCATATAGATGAGTCTTGCTTTTTTATCCATTGCTTTACTCTGTGTCTTTGGATTAGTGCATTCAGTCCATTTACATTTAGGGTGATTATCGATAGATATGTATTTATTGCCATTGCAGGATTTGGATTCGTGGTTACCAAAAGTTCAAGGGTAGCTTCTTTACTATCTAATCATCTAACTTAACACACTTATTACACTACTATAAACACAGTCTGATGATTCTTTTCTGTCCCTCCTTTTTTTTCCTCCTCCACTCTTTATATGTTAGGTGTTATATTCTCTACTCTTTTGTGTTTCCCTTGGTTGATTTTGTGGATAGCTGATTTTATTTTGCGTTTAGTTAGTGTTTGGTTGGTCTACTTTCTTTGGTTGGTTTTATTTTCTCTGGTGACATCTATTTAGCCTTAGGAGCACTTCCATCTAGAGCCTTCTCTTTAAAATACAGTGTTGAGATGGTTTTTAGGAGGTAAAGTCCCTTAACTTGCTTATCTGGGCATTGTTTAATCCCTCCTTCAAATTTAAATGATAATCTTGCTGTTTACAGTATTCTTGGTTTGAGGCCCTTCCAGTTCACTGCATTGAATGTATTATGCCATTCTTTTCTGGCCTGTGAGTTTTCTGCTGAGAAGTCTGATGATAGCCTGATGAACTTTTGTTTGTAGGTGATCTTTTTTCTCTCTCTGGCTTCTTTTAATACTCTGTCCTTGTCTTTGATATTTGCCATTTTAATTATTGTATGTTTTGGTGTTGTCCTCCTTGGGTCTCTTGTTTTGGCAGATCTGTGTACTTGCATGGTATGATAGACTTATTTCCTTCCCCAGCTTGGGTAAGTTTTCAGCAATTATTTTTTCAAAGACATTTTCAATCCCTTTTTCTCTCACTTCCTCTTTGGTACCCCTGTAATGCAAACACTGTTCCGTTTGGATTGGTCACACAGTTCTCTTAATGTTCTTTCATTCCTAGAGATCCTTATCTCTCTCTCTTCCTCAGCTTCTCTGTATTACTGTTCTCTGATTTCTATTCTGTTAATTGTCTTTTGTTCCTCATCCAATCTGCTGTTATATCCTTCCATTGTTTGTTTCATTTCTGTTATCTCCCTCCGGAATTCATCCCTTAGCTCTTGCATATTAGTCTGTAGGTCCACGCTAATGACTTTTTTTTTAATACCTTAAAAAAAATTTTGGTATCATTAATCTACAATTACATGAAGAACATTATGTTTACTAGGCTCCCCCCTTCACCAAGTCTCCCCCACATACCCCTTCACAGTCACTGTCCATCTGCGTAGTAAGATGCTGTAAAATCACTACTTGTCTTCTCTGTGTTGCACAGCCCTCCCCGTACCCCCCATGCACTATACTTGCTAATTGTAATGCCCTCTTACTTTTTCTCCCCCCTTATCCCTCCCTTCCCACCCATCCTCCCCAGTCCCTTTCCCTTTGGTAACTATTAGTCCATTCTTGGGTTCTGTGATTCTGCTGCTGTTTTGTTCCTTCAGTTTTCCTTTGTTCTTATACTCCACATATGAGTGAAATCATTTGGTATTTGTCTTTCTCCACCTGGCTTATTTCACTGAGCATAATACCCTCTAGCTCCATCCATGTTGTTGCAAATGGTAGGATCTGTTTTTTTCTAATGGCTGAGTAATATTCCATTGTGTATATGTACCACATCTTCTTTATCCATTCATCTACTGATGGACATTTAGGTTGCTTCCATATCTTGGCTATTGTAAACAGTGCAGCGATAAACATAGGGGTGCATCTGTCTTTTTCAAACTGAAGTGCTGCATTCTTAGGGTAAATTCCTAGAAGTGGAATTCCTGGGTCAAATGGTATTTCTATTTTGAGCATTCTGAGGAACCTTTCCACATATTGCTTTCCACAAAGGTTGAACTAATTTAAATTTCCACCAGCAGTGTAGGAGCGTTCCCCTTTCTCCACAACCTCCCCAACATTTGTTGTTGTCTGTCTTTTGGATGGTGGCGATCCTTACTGGTGTGAGGTGATATCTCATTGTGGTTTTAATTTGCATTTCTCTGATGATTAGTGATGTGGAGCATCTTTTCATGTGCCTGTTGGCCATCTGGATTTCTTCTTTAAGATCTGTCTGTTCAGCTCCTCTGCCCATTTTTTCATTGGATAATTTGTTTTTTGTTTGTTGAGGCAGGTGAGCTCTTTATATATTTTGGATGTCAGTCCTTTATCAGATCTGTCATTTATGAATATGTTCTCCCATACTATAGGATACCTTTTTGTTCTATTGATGGTGTCCTTTGCTGTACAGAAGCTTTTTAGCTTGATATAGTCCCACGTGTTCATTTTTGCCTTTGTTTCCCTTGCCCGGGTAGATACGTTCATGAAGAAATCACTCATGTTTATGTCCATGAGATTTTTGTCAATGTTTTTTTCTAAGAGTTTTATGGTTTCATGACTTACATTCAGGTCTTTGATCCATTTTGAATTTACTTTTGTGTATGGGGTTAGACAGTGATCCAGTTTCATTCTCTTACATGTAGCTGTCCATTTTTGCCAGCATCATCTGTTGAAGAGACTGTCATTTCTCCATTGTATGTCCATGGCTCCTTTGTCAAATATTAATTGACCATATATGTTTGGGTTAATGTCTGGAGTCTCTATTCTGTTCCACTGGTCTGTGGCTCTGTTCTTGTGCCAGTACCAAATTGTCTTGATTACTGTGGCTTTGTAGTAGAGCTTGAAGTTGGGGAGCTAGATCCCCCTCACTTTATTCTTCCTTCTCAGGATTGCTTTGGCTATTCGGGGTCTTTGGCGGTTCCATATGAATTTTTGAACTATTTGTTCTAGTTCATTGAAGAATGCTGTTGGCAATTTGATAGGGCTTGCATTGAATCTGTATATTGCTTTGGCCAGGATGGCCATTTTGATGATATTAATTCTTCCTAGCCAGGAGCATGGGATGAGTTTCCATTTGTTAGTGACCTCTTTAATTTCCCTTAAGAGTGTCTTGTAGTTTTCAGTGTATAGGTCTTTCACTTCCTTGGTAAGGTTTATTCCTAGGTATTTTATTCTTTTTGGTGCTATTGTGAATGGAATTGTCCTGATTTCTCTTTCTATTAGTTCATTATTAGTGTATAGGAAAGCTACAGATTTCTGTGTGTTAATTTTGTATCCTGCAACTTTGCTGAATTCCGATATTAGTTCGAGTAGTTTTGCAGTGGAGTCTTTAGGGTTTTTTATGTACAATATCATGTCATCTGCAAATAGTGACAGTTTGACTTCTTCTTTACCAATCTGGATTCCTTGTATTTCTTTGTTTTGTCTCATTGCCGTGGCTAGGACCTCCAGTACCCCGTTGAATAACAGTGGGGAGAGTGGGCATCCCTGTCTTGTTCCCGATCTCAGAGGAAAAGCTTTCAGCCTCTCGCTGTTCAGTATGATGTTAGCTGTGGATTTATCATATATGGCCTTTATTATGTTGAGGTACTTGCCCTCTATGCCCATTTTGTTGAGAGTTTTTATCATGAATGGATGTTGAATTTTGTTGAATGCTTTTTCAGCACCTATGGAGATGATCCTGTGGTTTTTGTCCTTTTTGTTGATGTGGTGGATGATGTTGATGGATTCTCGAATGTTGTACCATCCTTGCATCCCTGGGATGAATCCCACTTGGTCATGGTGTATGATCCTCTTGGTGTAGTTTTGAATTCGGTTTGCTAATATTTTGTTGAGTATTTTTGCATCTACGTTCGTCAGGGATATAGGTCTGTAATTTTCTTTTTTGGTGGGTTCTTTGCCTGGGTTTGGTATTAGGGTGATGTTGGCTTCATAGAATGAGTTTGGGAGTATTCCCTCCTCTTCTATTTTTCGGAAAACTTTAAGGAGAATGTGTGTTATGTCTTCTCTGTATGTCTGATAAAATTCCGAGGTAAATCCATCTGGCCCAGGGGTTTTGTTCTTGGGTAGTTTTTTGATTACTGATTCAATTTCGTTGCTGGTAATTGGTCTGTTTAGATTTTCTGTTTCTTCTTTGGTCAGTCTTGGAAGGTTGTACTTTTCTAGGAAGTTGTCCATTTCTCCTAGGTTTTCCAGCTTGTTAGCATATAGGTTTTCATAGTATTCTCTAATAATTCTTTGTATTTCTGTGGGGTCCATCGTGAGTTTTCCTTTCTCGTTTCTTATTCTGTTGATGTGTCTTAACTCTCTTTTTCTCTTAATAAGTCTGGCTAGAGGCTTATCTATTTTGTTTATTTTCTCGAAGTACAAGCTCTTGGTTTCATTGATTTTTTCTATTGTTTTATTCTTCTCAATTTTATTTATTTCTTCTCTGATCTTTATTATGTCCCTCTGTCTGCTGACCTTAGGCCTTATTTGTTCTTCGTTTTCCATTTTCGATAATTGTGATGTCAGACTATTCATTTGGGATTGTTCTTCCTTCTTTAAATATGCCTGGATTGCTATATACTGTCCTCTTAAGACTGCTTTTGCTGCATCCCACAGAAGTTGGGGCTTTGTGTTGTTGTTATTTGTTCCCATATATTGCTGGTTCTCCATTTTAATTTGGTTGTTGATGCATTGATTATTTAGGAGCATGTTGTTAAGCCTCCATGTGTTTGTGAGCCTTTTTGCTTTCTTTGTACAATTTATTTCTAGTTTTATACCTTTGTGGTCTGAAAAGTTGATTGGTAGGATTTCAATCTTTTGGAATTTACTGAGGCTCTTTTTGTGGCCTAGTATGTGGTCTATTCTGTAGAATGTTCCATGTGCACTTGAGACGAATGTGTATCCTGTTGCTTTTGGCTGTAGAGTTCTATAGATGTCTGTTAGGTCTATGTGTTGTAGTGTGTTCTTCAGTGCCTTTGTGTCTTTCTGTCTGCTGGATCTGTCCTTTGAAGTGAGTGGTGTGTTAAAGTCTCCCAAAATGAATGCATTGCATTCTGTTTCCTCCTTTAATTCTGTTAATATTTGTTTCACATTTGTTGGTGCTCCTGTATTGGTTGCATATATGTTTATAATGGTTATACCCTCTTGTTGTACTGAGCCTTTTATCATTATGTAATGTCCTTCTTTATCTCTTGTTAACTTTCTTTATTTTGAAGTCTATTTTGTCTGATATTAGTATTGCAACACCTGCTTTTTTCTCTCTGTTGTTTGCATGAAATATCTTTCTCCATCCCTTGCCTTTTAATCTGTGCATGTCTTTTTTTGAATCTCTTGTAAGGTTTGAAGTGAATCTCTTGTAAGCAGCATATAGATGGGTCTTGCTTTTTTATCCATTCTAATACTCTTTGTCTTTTGATTGGTGAATTCAGTCCATTTACATTTAGGGTGATTATTGAAAGATATGTACTTATTGCCATTGCAGGCTTTAGATTCGTGGTTACCAAAGTTTTAAGGTTAGCTTGTTTACTACCTTACTGTATGACTTAACTCGCTTATTGAGCTGTTATAAACACAGTCTGATGATTATTTCTTTCCCTCCTTTTTCCCCCTCCTCCATTCTTCATATGTTGGGTGTTTTGTTCTTTGCTCTTTTTAGGAGTGCTCCCATCTAGAGCAGTCCCTCTAAGATACCCTGTAGAGGTGGTTTGTGGGAGGCAAATTCCCTCAACTTTTGCTTGTCTGGGAATTGTTTAATCCCTCCTTCATATTTAAATGATTATCGTGCTGGATACAGTATCCTTGGTTCAAGGCTCTTCTGTTTCATTGCATTAAATGTATCATGCCATTCTCTTCTGGCCTATAAGGTTTCTGTTGAGAAGTCTGATGATAGCCTGATGGGTTTTCCTTTGTAGGTGACGTTTTTTCTCTCTCTGGCTGCCTTTAATACCTTGATCTTTGCCGTTTTAATTATTATGTGTCTTGGTGTTGTCCTCTTTGGGTCCCATCTCTCGGGAGTTCTTTGTGCCTCTGTAGTGTGAGCAACTATTTCCTCCCGCAGTTTTCGGAAGTTCTCAGCAATTATTTCTTCAAAGACACTTTCTATCCCTTTTTCTCTCTCTTCTTCCTCTTGTACCCCTATAATGCGGATATTGTTCCTTTTGGATTGGTCACACAGTTCTCTTAATATTGTTTCATTCCTGGAGATCCTTTTATCTCTCTCTGCGTCAGCTTCTATGCGTTTCTGTTCTCTGGTTTCTATTCCATCAATGGCTTCTTGCATCTTATCCATTCTGCTTATAAATCCTTCCAGAGTTTGTTTCACTTCTGTAATCTCCCTCTGGGCATCTGTAATCTCCCTCTGGACTTCATCCCTTAGCTCTTGCATATTTCTCTGCAGCTCTGTCAGCATGTTTATGATTTTTATTTTGAATTCTTTTTCTGGGAGACTGGTTAGGTCTGCCTCTGCAGATCGTTTCTCAGGTGTTGTCTGAACTATCTTAGACTGGACTAAATTTTTTTGCCTTTTCATGGTGATAGCGGTGGCTGTAGGCAGGTTGCGGGTGTGTCAGCTGGGAGAAGAAAGTCCTTTCCTGCTTGCTGGATGCCTTGCCCTTCTCCACTGCCTGTGACAGTTACCCGCACTGCTGGAGCAGCCACCGGGTTAGTCCCCTAAGCTGCTATGGGTGGGGTTTCCGTCATCAGCATGGAGCCCTGCGGGGAGTGGCAGGCATGCCATGTGCCCTCCTCCGTGCTAGCAGCACCCGTGCCGGGCAGCTGTGTGGCAGCAGTGGCCTTTGGGTCTGGCCCGGGCGGCTGTGCATTGGGCTGGGATTCCGGTTGGCTGCTGGGAGCGTGCCTGCTCCCTCTGGCTCTGCTGCAGATGTGCGCGGGCCTCTACCGGGCTCCTCTGGCTTCACTGCCTCCCATGTGCGTGAGCCGCACCTGGGCTGTTCGGTTGCGCCGCGGCGGGCTCGCACAAGCCTCTCGTGGTCCCATCTGGCGCTGTTGGTGCACGGATCTGCTCCCCGTCCCTTCCAGTGACTCTGCTCCTTAGCGCACGCTGCCACTCTCCCACTACTGGGACGGTGTGTCGGGGTCCGCGCCAGTTGGAGGAACGACTGGCAGGCTGCTTAGTGCCGTGTGGGGCTTCAGAGCTGTACTGCCTCCCCGGGGTTTAGGGCGCGTAAGTTTCCCCGGAATTCCCAGCTGCTGGCTGAGTGTGCCGGGACAACTTCGTCCAGCTATGGGGTTCCTGTCTCTTTAAGACTTGCAGAAAGCAGTAGTTTTTCTTTTGTCTCAGGGGTGCTGATTGCGGGGACCTGCCCACAGGTTTTGCTTTTCCGTTTCTCTAATATCCAGCACCCCGTGCAACTTGTGTCTGCATTCCGTGTGCGGATTTCTAGAGCTAGGCAGTCCTGGGCTTTCACTCCCTCCCCGTTCCAACTCCTTTCTTTCCGCTGGGTTTTGGGGTGGGGGAGTGTTCGGGTCCCGCTTGGCCGTGGCTTGTATCTTACCGTTCGTGTGATGTTGAGTTTTCACAGATGTAGATGTATCCTGGCTGTTGTACTGCATCCACTGGTGTCTCTTTTAGGAGTAGTTGTATTTATTGTATTTTCATAAATATATATGTTTTATGGAGGAGATTTCCTCTGAACTACTCACGCCGCCATCTTCCCGTCTAATGACTTTTATTTTGAATTCTTTGTCAGGAAAATTGGTGATTTCAATCTCACCACTCCCTTTCTCTATTGTTGGAGGGATTTTGGACTGAACAAGGTTCTTCTGCCTTTTCATGGCAATGGAAGTGATCACTAGCCAGTGGCGCGTGTCTCAGGTTGGAGAACAAAGTCCCCTCCTGCTTGCTGTTCACCTGGCCCTCTGCGCTGCCTGTGCTGGTTAACCGCACACAGGGAGCAGTCTCTGGGTTAATCCCCTCAGCTGTCGTGGGCGGGGTGGCCCTTGGGATGGCCTAGGGCACTGTTGGGGGTTGCAGGCGACTGGCGTGTGTTCTCCCACGAAAACGACACCCCTTCATGCTTTTGCGACTCCGCACCGGTCTGTGCTGCCTGTTCTGGGCAACTGCACACGTGGAGCAGCCTCTGGGTTGATCTTCTGAGCTGCCATGGGCGTGGCATCCCTTGGGTTGGCCTAGGGCACTTGTGGTGTTTGCATGCAAGCATTGTGGTTTCGCCACGAGAGCAGAGCCCATATGTGCTTCTCGGACTCTGTGCCCGTTTCTTCTGCCTGTGCTGGTCAGGTGGGTGCAGGGGGCATCGTCTGGGTTAATCTGTGCTTCTTGGGCATGGCAGACCTTGGGATGGCCTAGTGCAGTGGGAGTGGTTGCCGGCAATCCATGGGTGTTCGCCACGAGAACAGAGCTCCTACGTGCTTCCCAGCCTCTGCACCAGTTTCCTCTATCTGTGCCGGTCAGCTGCTTGCAGGGGATATCCTCTGGGTTAATCCACTGAGCTGCTATGGGCGGGGTGGCCCTTAGGATGGCCTAGGGCACTTGCGGTGATTGCAGGCGATCAGCATGTGTTTGCCTCTAGAACAGAGCTCCTACGTGCTTTTTGGACTCCATGCCGGCTTCCTCTGCCTGTGCTGGTCGGCAGCGCACAGGGAGCAGCCTCTTGGTTAATCCCCTGAGCTGCCGTGGGCTGGGTGGACCTCAGAATGCCCTAGGGTACTGGCAGGGGTTGCAGGAGAGTAGCACATGTTTTCTGTGAGAATAAAGCCCTTTCGTGCCTTCCAGACTCTGCTCCAGTCTCCACTGTCTTTGTTGGTTGACTGCGGGCAGGGGGCAGCCTCTGGGTCTGGCCTGGTGAGCCACTTGCTGGGAGAAGCCTCTGTGTGGTTGCTGTGGGTAGGGCTGCTCCCTGGTTGCTCCACAGCCATGGCTGGTCAGCTGGTTCACTTGCAGTGCTGGCGGTAGGGAATGAATGGCATACTGCTTATCGCCATGAGGGGCTTCAGTGCTGCCACCCAGGAGGTTAGGGTGCCTGAAGTTCCTTAAAAGTTCCCAGCCTGCTGGGCTGAGTGTGTCAGGACAATTTTGCCCACCTGTTAAACCCTTGTACTTTTAAGACTTTTAAAGCGCCTGCGTTTCTTTTGTCCCAGGGCAGCCAGCTGTGGGAACCTGTTCACAGTCTTAGTCTTGGGTTTTGCTTTTCCGTTTCTCTAATATCTAGTACACCATGCAATGTATGTCTGTGCTCCCAGTGCAGATTACTAGGGCTGGTTATTTAGCAGTCCTGTGCTTCCACTCCCTCCCCACTCTTATTCTTTCCCTCCCGCTGGTGAGCTGGGGTGGGGGGAGTGCTTGGGTCCTGCCTGGTCACGGCTTTGTATCTTACCTTTAGTGAGATGTTGAGTTCTCGCAGATATAGATGTAACCTGGCTGGTGTACTGTATCTTCTGGTCAGTCTTTTTGGAATAGTTGTATTTGCTGTATTTTCAAAATATATATGGTTTTGGAAGGAAGGAGATTTCTGCCACCCTACTCACTCTGCCATTTTGAGAGTGCGCCCTCAAAGCATGGCATTGAGGCAAGGGTTTTAATCCCATTTTATAGATGGGCAGACTGAGGGAGGCCCACTGATGTTCCTCATCTTCACTCAGGCAACAGTGAATGGAGCCACAATTGGCCAGAATGTATCTAAATCCTGTCTGTGCTCCCCTCCCTCAGCATTCACTCACCTTCCTTTAAGAAAGAATTTTGGCAGAGTCCCCTCTAAGCTTCTTCCTGTGAGACCTAGGTGTCATTGGAACTACTGATGTTAATGCTTTTCTTGGATAGCTTTCCACCTCCTAGTCCCAGGGTTTTGGGGGAGAGGACAGCTCATACCTCCCTTGGGTGCCTTGCCTCTAGGACTTTATGTCTGTCTGGAATTCTTTTCACCCAGATATTCATGTGGATGTCTCCTTTCATTTAGCTCTCTGCATACACAGCTCCTGAGAGTCCTTTCTACCAGCCTTATCTGAAGTGGTCCTCCCATCACTGGTTCACATTATTTTGTTGGGCTTTCCCCCACTGTACTTACCATGCCAGAAAGTATCTTATTTGTGTATGTATTTATCATTTTTTTTTGGTGGCATTAATATACACTTGCATGAACAACACTGTGGTTACTAGATTCCCCCCATTGTCAAGTCCCCACCACAAACCCCATTACAGTCACTCTCCATCAGCATAGTAAGATGCTATAGAATCATTACTTGTCTTCTCTGTGCTATACTGCCTTCCCTGTGCACCCCTCTACATTATATGTGTTAATCATAATGCCCCCTTTCCCCTTATCCCTCCCTTCCCACCCATCCTCTCCAGTCCCTTTCTGTTTGGTAACCGTTAGTCCATTCTTGGGTTCTGTGAGTCTGCTGCTGTTTTGTTCCTTCAGTTTTTTCTTCTTACACTCCACAGATGAGTGAAATCATTTCGTACTTGTCTTTCTCCACCTGGCTTATTTCACCCAGCATAATACCCTCTAGCTCCATCCATGTTGTTGCAAATGGTAGGATTTGTTTCTTTCTTATGGCTGAATAATATCCCATTGTGTATGTGTACCACATCTTCTTTATCCATTTGTCTACCGAGGGACACTTGGGTTGTTTCCATATCTTGGCTATTGTAAAAAGTGCTGCGATAAACATAGGGGTGCATACGTCTTTTTGAATCTGTGATCCTGTTTTCTTAGGGTAAATTCCTAGGAGTGGAATTCCTGGGTCAAATGGTATTTCTATTTTTAGTTTTTTGAGAAGCCTCTGTGTTGCTTTCCACAATGGTCGAACTAGTTTTCATTCCCCCAGCAGTGTAGGAGGGCTCCCCTTTCTTTGCATCCTTGCCAGCATTCACCTTAATTCTTTTTTCACTTTGAGCCCTCAGTCCTTTCTCCCAGAGTACAATGGGGTTTCTGAGGGCAGGACCTTCAGTTACCATGGCTATAATACTCTTCCCCTCTCCCAAATTGAAAATCTTTTGTCAATACAACATTAAATGTATCATGACTTCAGAAAATTCTGCTGCTGTGTTTTGAGTACCTAGTTTGTGCTAGACAATTAGGGGCTTTGAATATGTTTTTTTCTAATCAAATATAATTCTTATTGAACTCAAGATAGGGGCCATTAATCCTTATTTGAATAATTAAGAAACAGCTCAAAGATGTAGCTCATGGGGAAACATGAAGTGTTTAAGGATCCAGGAGCCACAGTGCCTAGAATCAAATCCTGGCTCAGCCTGTTACTATATGGGGGTCCTAGGGCATCCCTAGCTTTTCTTGGTTCTTCTGTTTTCTCATCTTTACAATGAGGTTTAATAATTGTACCTCTGAGGTTGTTGTTACGATTACATTACTTAATATATGTAAAATTATAATTGTCATTACAAATGTTTTTATGTAGGTTTAGTTAGTCTCTCTAAGGGTATATTACATCTACTATGCTCTTTGTAAGGTTAGTTCACAGCCTTTTCATTTTAGCTTAAGAGCATTCTTTATTTCATTTATTTCGCATCTGTTTGGCAATAATTTCTTTCCCTAATGGTGTTTATAGTATAGTCCTACTACATTAGGTTTTGTTGAAATATTCTCTTGCTCTTAAACATGTGAACTATATCTTGTTTCCCCAGAATTGTAATGTAAAGAGCTATTTTTTTTTTCTTCTTGTTTTCACAAATGACTTATTTTTATCCTGGGTGTGTTCTTCAGATTGAAATTACCGAGTCCATGTGTATAAGCAGTTTTACTGTTCGTTCCTTACTCCTAGATTGAGGTATAAAAAGATGTCCATGGGCAGAGCCCCAGGCAGTGGTTGAAGTGTTCCATTTTCCCACATCTGGGCCAGTATTAGGTTTTGTCTTTTCTGAAAAATTGAATGTTTCTGCTTGTTATATAATGGTAATTCTGACACAGCATTTGAAAAGCATCCAATTTCCTGTATTCTAAATATGTTTATTTCTGAATGCATGAATGTAAACATAGAAGACTTTGATAAGGGGAAGAAGAAGGGCCTTCAAGAAGTGGTTTGTCTATCTCTGGGAAAATCCTGTTACTTACAGTAAGATGGGTGTTACCTGCCTTAGAGGACCTCAGAAACTGCAAGCCCCTCTGCACTTGAGTTTCCTTTCTGTACCATGGGAACCACATTTAGTTTTAAGTACATTTGGCATTGGTGAAGACCCAGTAAGATAGTCTAAGAAGGAAACTTCTTTTGCATACTTAAATAACATTGTTTAGAAATTAAGAAATATATAAAAGGAATCCAAAATTAAAATCTTGCCAACTAGATAATCCCTGTTGACAATTAACAACAGAAAAGTGGATTCTTACATTCTAATAATATAGAAAGGTAAGAAAATGAAAAAAGTTAAATTTTCATGCCCTATTCCTCTCATTAAGGGAACTACTTAAACAGCTTCTTAGTTCCTTCCAAGAAATAATTTTATGTATATGCTATAATCTGTCTATATTTATGTTGTTTACATTGAAGGGATAAATGAAGGGACAAACATATGCCTCTGTACCATGCCTTTTTTTTGTTTGTTAAGGTATCGTTAATATACAATCTTATGAAGGTTTTACATGAGCAACATGGTGGTTTCATCATTCACCCATATTATCAAGTTTCGCCCACCCCCACCCCATTGTAGTCACTGTCTATGTAGTACGATCCTATAGGGTCATTTATACCATGCCCTTTTAACTTGACAGTATTATCTTGCAGATGATTCTGTATCAGCATCTATAGATTGCCATTATTCCTTTTAATAGTTATACAACATTCTGTTGTAGAGATGAACCATAATTCACCAAACTAGGTTTCTTTTGATGGACATTATAGCTGCAGGAATTGCTAAGCTATATTGATTATCTTTGTAGATAATTTGGCAGACTTTGGGGGAAGTATCTGTAGAATAAATTACTGGCAGTAGAATGCTGGGTTGCAGGTATGTGCATTTTTGTAGGTAGTGCCAGGTTGCCTCTAGAAAAGCTTTCCCAGTTTATGCTTCTAGCAACAGTGTATAAGATGCTCTTTTCTCCTTATCCCAGCAAACACTGAGTATCCTACCTTTAAATATTTTGCTGAAAAACTATTTTGATTTGCATTTCCTTTAATTTAGGGTGAGGTTATGTGTATATGTCACATGCTTATTAGACCTTTATATTATTTTCTCCCTTGATAATCTGCCAGTTTTTATACTTTACCCATTTTTAAGTGAATTGTTTGATTTTTTGTTCTTGGTTTGTATGCACTCTTTTTTAATAAGGAAAGTTAGCTCTTTGTCATATATGTTGCAATTATTTTCTTCCAGTTTGTCATTTGTGAAAAGTACCCTTTAAACTGTATTACACAGTGTACATTTAAGCTTTCATTATCATTGATTCAGGGGCATTGAGGGCAAATAACTCTATTTAAGGAAGTAAAGTAGGTCCTCTGTGTCTTGGGTAGTAGTGGGCTCCCATTGTATGGAAACGAATTTGAAGGAGTGATTTGAAGTCCTGCCAAGGTCTTTAAAATGGAATCCTATGTAAATACAGATTGCATCAGATTTTTTCTCTTAGTTTCCCTCAGTGTTTTTATTGAACATAGTCCCTTTTCCTCTCATTCTGAAAGCTGGAGATTTTTGGAAGAAAGATCTAAGGCCTTGAGGAATGGATAAGTTAAAAGGTACTTAATCTTAGTCTTCTTGTATCTTGAAAAATATTTGTTTTAAACTAAATGTGAGAAGTAAAAATGTACTTCTTATGTAATTAAAAAAAATTCCTGCTTCTGTCTTGAACTCTATTTTATTAGTTAATAGATGTCAAATTGAGACTTTTAGATGATTTTCGGTTGTCCCTTCCCTTGCCATTTGCTAGAGCTCATTCATTTTTCCTTAATTTTTGTGTTTGTCTTCCTGGGTGGTCTGGAGTGGGGACTGAGTTGGATTTCTTATTGCTAATTTCCAGCACAGTTCCTTACTAGTAGTACTCGCTAATGGTTTGTTAAATGAATTAATGTGACATTTAAAACCAAATTCTCCCACCCAAGAAGAATGGAGAGTATACTGGGGATAGGACATGAAAGCCAGTTTAGCCCTTAGTCTTATTCTCTGTGGAACCAGAGAGTGAAACATTAAACAAGTGGGTCAGAGTTACAATGAAACAGGTTTTAGTTCTGTGATAATAAGGAAGACCTGACAATTCAGTCCCAAGAGGAATTGGTTTTCTTGAGCATTTGGGAATAACTTGCTTATTTTCTTTCATTCACTGCCTTGCTCCTGTATTTTAATAGAAGATCTCCTAGGGTACCTGTGGGGAAGTTGTGTGATGAAAGAATTTAGAAATGAAGCAGACTGGGGCTTTTCTGTGGCCTGTCTCTTAGCATCTGAACCTTAGCCAAATTACTTGAGGCCTAATTTCCTCATTTATGATAAATAGAATTATTAAAAGCTACTAAATATATAGTCTTTGCTTTGTACCAGCCCTGTACTCCTTAAATGGGTTATCTCATTTAATCCTTACACCCACTCACTGCCTAGGGAGAGGTGATATCTGTTACCATCACCATCCCAGTTTTATGGAGAAGAAACAAATTTAGAGGGGTTAAGTAATTTATCCAAATTCATTCAGCTAGTAAGGGGTGGAGCTGGGGGTTCAATGCCAAGCATTTGATCCCTTTATAATATATTGCATGACTTCTATAAAAGGGAGTTGTGCCTTTCTGCATGAAGTCTGACAAATACTAGAAGCTGGTGAGTGTTCAGTGTCACTCTGCTTTTCTTTTTGTTTGGCATCACCTTTTCATATAATCTGGGAGTCCAAGCTTTTAATCTGAATATCACTTGGTATGCATAAAGTCAGAGATAAAAAAGTAGATAATTGACGAAGTATTTAGGCAAGCCAAAATGAACTTTTCTACTGATTGGATTTACTTACATCAGATTTGTATCTCATTTACCTGGAGATTGTTGGGTAAAGCCAAATTCTGACTTTCCCTTTCTCAGGGTCCACATAATTGAAATACTTCTGCCTTACGTAGCTTTTCAGTTTACTAGGTTTCATTTTCTTTAATTACAAATGTCATCTATTCCTGCCTTAGTTTGATTTGCTTTGTGTGTTCCCCAATATCATCCCTTCAGAATGAGTCATTTAATGGATAGCTCATCCTTCATGCTATTTTTTTTTATGGAAAATTTTGTTTGTGAAAGACTGTAAGTTTAAGAAACTGTTTAAGAGGAAAAGAACAGTCATATACAACCTTTTTTTTTTTAATGCACATGACTTTCAGTATGAGCTCAAAGTGGTGTAGTTTTGCATCCTGTTTTTTCATGTAATACATTGCAAGCAAAGCTTCCTAAGAAGTGGTGGTACTATGCATCAGATATGAGGACCCAATTCTGTGATTTTTCTGCATTCATCCATTACAAGCATTGTGCTTCTGGTGTGAGCCAGATGTCCTGGCAGTGCCCTGGCTTTGCTTCAGGAGCGTATGCTGCTGAGATCTAAAGTTTAGTGGGAGAGGATTTAGTCGGGGTAGCTTGCTGTATGGAGGTGGCTTGCTTAAGTGCCCTGAGAGTTCAGAATGGCTGTGTCTCTATCAGGACCACCAATAGCCCCTCAAGATAAATTTTTCTCATATAGAAAATAACCACCAATCCTAATTCCCATAGACTTATTAATAAGGAATTACTTAGGAAAATATAAATTAAGAATTACTTAATAAAAAATTACTTGTCAGAAAGGACTCAAAAAGGTAGAAAATAAAAATAGGTCAACGAAAGAATAAATAGATCTTTCTTGTGTAGCCTTCCAAAGTAGGGCCAGAAATCAGTGTTTCAGCTTTTGTTTGCCTCCTTTGTAGCACTTAAAATTGATAGTGGTTACAGCTTGCGGTTATTTTGTTTCTCTGTTTAGTGGCTACATTTTGTTTTCCCACAGTGGACTAGAAGCTTCATGAGTGCAGGAATTGTGTGTCTCTTTTGTACTTGAGTGTTTTCCTAAATAGTTTCTCAACAGGTATTTGTTGAATGCATCAGTAAATGATTGAATATAACTCTGAGAGTAATTTTAGTTTTTGGAGTTCTGAGGGGTGCCCCTTATAGGTGAGTCTTTGGTAAGCACTGTTGAGGGAGGGTCCCCTCACAATTCCAGACACTACAGGATGCTACAGAATGGAGGAGGAGGAACCATTGGAGGGCACACCTGTGTTAGGATGAGGGCAGGCATGAAATAGGACGCTGACATGGTTTCCTGGAGCTTTGTGTTTTGAATAAATGCCTGTTTGTCTTTTCTGTGTAGTGAGTTGGTGCTACACTCTGGGCAGACTTTGCTAAGTTTCATAAATATTTAATTGGCTTTTTCAGGAGAATAAAGGCAGCCCCGTTGATGCCTGAAAATGACAAAGCATCCACCTAACAGACGAGGAATCAGCTTTGAAGTGGGAGCCCAGTTGGAAGCCCGGGACCGATTAAAAAACTGGTACTTTTACATTTTTCTGTTAATTAAATCCCTTCAGTAAAGGACTTTTGCCAGCACTGATAAAGAGGGGCAACCTGGGCTTTTCTGTAGTGTTTTCCTGCTCCCTGACTTGTGGAAGGTGAAAGGAGACTTGAGTCTAGGGCCATGGGAATGTCCATTCTCTTCTGTGCAAGGATTCTTATGTCAAAGGGACTATGCCTGTGACCCCTTGTTCATACTTGTTTCCCCCTTCTGCCTGTTCATCTGCAGGAGTTATGGGAAAAAGAAGCATGAGTAGCTACAGGGAAGGGAAGAATTAATAGTGGCAGCTGTCTTGCTCTTGGCTGCCTGCCTGGAAGAAGAAAGGAGAGAAAGAGCAGGGCTGGAAGAATGAAGAAAAGGGGTTAGATCGGAACAGGTCTTGGTGTTGTGAACAGTCTCTCCTGTTTTCTGGATGTGTTGTACAGTTGAAATTGAGTCATCACACTGTAGGAGTGACTAGATTCAGAAGCTGATGGGTTGTAGTCCCAATTTTGTCATTGGCTTGTGATCTTTGGCTAGTAATCAGCTGCTTTGAAAAGCATCAGCTTGATTTTATAAATGTGGGTACTAGTAATATTTACCTCACAGAGTTTTACTGAGAATTGAATGAGTGTTGCACTTTTGGGGAGTTACCTCAAAATAAGGTGACCACTTCCTGGAGTGTAGGGAAAGACAAGGGAAGACAAGCAGGAAAATCGTTGGGGCAGAAAATGTCTCTGCTGCCTTTTGGGACTGGGCGATTCGATATAAGAATTAGGGATACTTTGAACACCTAGTTGTTTTTAGGCTGTTTTATATTATCTATAATTATTTCCCTTTTTTGGTTTCCCTCAGTATTTTTTTTTTTTTTTTGATTTTTTTTTTTTTTTTTTTTTTTTTTTTAATAATTATTTTTTATTGAAGGGTAGTTGACACACAGTATTACATTACATGAGTTTCAAGTGTACAACACAGTGGTAGAACATTTATATACATAATTCTAGGTTCCAGCTATCACCCTACCAGGCTGTTACAATATCTTGACTATATTCCTTATGCTATACCTTACATCCCGGTTACTAATTTATTTTACCATTGGAAGTCTGTCCTTTTTTTTTTTTTTTTGTGAGGGCATCTCTCATATTTATTGATCAAATGGTTGTTAACGACAATAAAATTCTGTATAGGGGAGTCAATGCTCAATGCACAATCATTATTCCACCCCAAGCCTAATTTTTGTCAGTCTCCAATCTTCTGAGGCATAACAAACAAGTTTTTACATGTAGAACAAATTCTTACATAATGAATAAGTTACATAGTGAACAGTACAAGGGCAGTCATCACAGAAACTTTCGGTTTTGCTCATGCATTATGAACTATAAACAGTCAGTTCAAATATGAATACTCATTTGGTTTTTATACTTGATTTATATGTGGATACCACATTTCTCTCTTTATTATTATTATTTTTAATAAAATGCTGAAGTGGTAGGTAGATACAAGATAAAGGTAGAAAACATAGTTTAGTGTTGTAAGAGAGCACATGTAGATGATCAGGTGTGTGCCTGTAGACTATGTGTTAATCCAAGCTAGACCAGGGCAATAAAACATCCACGTATGCAGAAGATTTCTCTCAGAACGGGGGGGTGAGGTTCTAAGCCTCACCTCTGTTGATCCCCAATTTCTCACCTGATGGCCCCCCTGCGACTGTGCCTGTCTTAGGTTGTTCCTCCCTTGAGGAATCTTACCCGTCTCTGGCTAACCAGTCATCTTCCGGGGCCATACAGGGAAATGTGAAGTTGGTAAGTGAGAGAGAAGCCTTATTGTTTGAAAAAGTTAGCTTTTTACTTCTTTGCATATTTATGCCCTATGGCTTCTATGCCCAGCATTTGTCTTGAGGTATCTTTACCACTTGGAAGAATTATGATACTCGGTAAATTTGATATGAGGCACGAATTCTATTTAAGGGTTGTAATTAGGAAGGAAGAAGAAAAGCTATAGAAGTAGCAGGCGGAAGAAAACTTGGGAAGATTGATTATTTCTTTGATATATCTTCTTGTAGAGTAACTTCAGCATGTATAGGTTTTAAGCTACTACTTAAATTGCACACACACATTAACATAATAGGAGTATAGTTACATAACCAAAGCATATCTGTAATTACCAGCCATCTGCAGTGAAACCAAGAAAACCAGTTAGGCACCTTAGGCATTTGTGAAAACTTATCTATGATATGGTGGATATTGTCCAAATGAACTTGAACAGTCTGAGAGAAATCAGACAAATTAAAACAACCCATTCCTGGGGACTGTTCACATGCCATATGTTCTTTTAACAATAAATAGTTTGTAGTTGTAAGACTTTGGAGCGCTACAATTTGCACTTCTCCAAATTCTTGGTTGAGTTCCAACAGTATAGATCCAGTCCAATTTTGTTGTTTTACTATATGCACAGGCCAGCTTAGATATCTCCTTCCTCATTCCCATGGCAGGTCCAGGAACTGGTGGGATGAGTGCATCTACAGCTGTAGCAGTGCGTGGATCTTTGTTGGGGTTTTTTGATGATCATCTTCTGGCATGAGTCTTCCAGAGGGTGCAGATGTTGGAAGTTCTTTTTCATATCGTATCTTAGTTCATTTTCGGGGTAGCCCAATTAGGCTTTGATCCTCTGTATAAACACAAACAGACCCTTTGCCTACACTTTTATATGCCCTTTATACCCTTGTGTAGAACTCGTTGGAGGTTACCACACAGGAACTGCCCTTTTTTTTTTTTTTTTTTTTTTTTTTTTTGCTATCACTAATCTACACTTACATGACGAATATTATGTTTACTAGGCTCTCCCCTATACCAGGTCTCCCCTATAAACCCCTTTACAGTCACTGTCCATCAGCATAGCTAAATGTTGTAGAATCACTACTTGCCTTCTCTGTGTTGTACAGCCCTCCCTTTTCTCCTACCCCCCCATGCATGTTAATCTTAATACCCCCCTACTTCTCCCCCCCTTATCCCTCCCTACCCACCCATCCTCCCCAGTCCCTTTCCCTTTGGTACCTGTTAGTCCATTCTTGAGTTCTGTGATTCTGCTGCTGTTTTGTTCCTTCAGTTTTTCCTTTGTTCTTATATTCCACAGATAAGTGAAATCATTTGGTATTTCTCTTTCTCCGCTTGGCTTGTTTCACTGAGCATAATACCCTCCAGCTCCATCCATGTTGCTGCAAATGATTGGATTTGCCCTTTTCTTATAGCTGAGTAGTATTCCATTGTGTATATGTACCACATCTTCTTTATCCATTCATCTATTGATGGACATTTAGGTTGCTTCCAATTCTTGGCTATTGTAAATAGTGCTGCAATAAACATAGGGGTGCATCTGTCTTTCTCAAACTTGATTGCTGCATTCTTAGGGTAAATTCCTAGGAGTGGAATTCCTGGGTCAAATGGTAAGTCTGTTTTGAGCATTTTGATGTACCTCCATACTGCTTTCCACAATGGTTGAACTAACTTACATTCCCACCAGCAGTGTAGGAGGGTTCCCCTTTCTCCACAGCCTCGCCAACATTTGTTGTTGTTTGTCTTTTGGATGGCAGCCATCCTTACTGGTGTGAGGTGATACCTCATTGTAGTTTTAATTTGCATTTCTCTGATAATTAGCGATGTGGAGCATCTTTTCATGTGTCTGTTGGCCATCTGTATTTCTTTTTTGGAGAACTGTCTGTTCAGTTCCTCTGCCCATTTTTTAATTGGGTTATTTGTTTTTTGTTTGTTGAGGCGTGAGAGCTCCTTATATATTCTGGACGTCAAGCCTTTATCGGATGTGTCATTTTCAAATATATTCTCCCATACTGTAGGGATCCTTCTTGTTCTATTGATGGTGTCTTTTGCTGTACAGAAGCTTTTCAGCTTAATATAGTCCCACTTACTCATTTTTGCTGTTGTTTTCCTTGCCCGGGGAGATATGTTCAAGAAGAGGTCACTCATGTTTATGTCTAAGAGGTTTTCGCCTATGTTTTCTTCCAAGAGTTTAATGGTTTCATGGCTTACATTCAGGTCTTTGATCCATTTTGAGTTTACTTTTGTATATGGGGTTAGACAATGGTCCAGTTTCATTCTCCTACATGTAGCTGTCCAGTTTTGCCAGCACCACCTGTTGAAGAGACTGTCATTTCGCCATTGTATGTCCATGGCTCCTTTATCAAATATTAATTGACCATATATGTCTGGGTTAATGTCTGGATTCTCTAGTCTGTTCCATTGGTCTGTGGCTCTGTTCTTGTGCCAGTACCAAATTGTCTTGATTACTATGGCTTTATAGTAGAGCTTGAAATTGGGGAGTGAGATCCCCCCTACTTTATTCTTCTTTCTCAGGATTGCTTTGGCTATTCGGGGTCTTTGGTGTTTCCATATGAATTTTTGAATTATTTGTTCCAGTTCATTGAAGAATGTTGCTGGTAGTTTCATAGGGATTGCATCAAATCTGTATATTGCTTTGGGCAGGATGGCCATTTTAACGATATTAATTCTTCCTAGCCACGAGCATGGGATGAGTTTCCATCTGTTAGTGTCCCCTTTGATTTCTCTTAAGAGTGACTTGTAGTTTTCAGAGTATAAGTCTTTCACTTCTTTGGTTAGGTTTATTCCTAGGTATTTTATTTTTTTTGATGCAATTGTGAATGGAGTTGTTTTCCTGATTTCTCTTTCTGTTGGTTCCCTCAGTATTTTTTAAGGCAGCAAAATCAAGGGAAAGAATTTATTTTAAATTCGGAAAAAAATACAGAAAAAGTTCAAAAGTGGAGCTAACCATCAGATAACCTGTGCGTTTATTACTCAGAATTAACAAATATTAACACTTTTGTTTAATTTTATTTATATTAAAAAAATAAAGGGCATGAAACATTTCTTTTTTTTTTAATTTTTTATTAAGGTATGACTGATATGCACTTACAATTCTATGAAGGTTTCACATGAAAAAACAATGTGGTTACTACACTTACCCACATTATCAAATCCCCACCCATAACCCAATGCAGTCACTCTCCATCAGTGCAGCAAGGTGCCACAGATTGACTATGTGCCTTCTCTGTGCTACACTGTTCTCCCCGTGATCCCCCATACCAGAAACATTTCTGATATAATGGAAGTACCTTTGTTCTCTTTCTAATTCAATTCCCCTCCTGCATTCTGTAGAGGCAACCAGCATCCTCAAGTTAGTTGTATCCTCTGTTCATGTTTTTATATTTTTACTATATATATAGGTATCCATAAATAATGAATCATTTTGGTTTTTTAAAAAATTTGTATTAAGTGGTATCATGTTTGTTTCTGTATCTCATGTTTTTGTGATTTCCCTGTATTGATACATAAGGTATTCATCCTAACTTCTGTATAGAGTTCCACTGTATGAATGTACCATATTTTGTTTATCCAGTCTCATACTGATTGAGTTTCAGATTCCAGGTTTTCACTTTATACACAGTGCTCCTGTGAATATTTTTTTTTTAATTAAAAATTTTTTGAGGTTAGAAATTATTTTATTCAGTTCTTAACACTGCCTAGAACACAGTAAACACTCAATAAATGATAATTTGGAGCCAAAAACAAGGAAATTAACATGGTATTCTGTGAATGACAGTCTAAAATAGATTATTTGAGAAAACTACAGTATTCCCTCATGCAACAAAATTTTATGTGATTAAATAATAATTTTTTTTTTTTTCAGTTATAAATAAACTTGTTTAATTTTTCAGGACAATGCCACCATTTGGATTTTTTAAACAAGTAATTTTCTCATTGGTGCAACAAAATGGTGTTATAGCATTTTATGATAGAGTAGACTCAATCCATTCACCATATTTTTCTGAGTTGTTCTACATGCAAGTATGTATTTTTAATCTCGTCTGTCTTTTGTGCTGTTCTTTTTTTTTTTTTTTTTTTACTTACTTATTTATTTATTTATATTATTGAAGGGTAGTTGACACACAGTATTACATTACATTAGTTTCAGGTGTACAACATAGTGATTCAACATTTATATACATGACAATTCTAGGTACCAGCTATCACCATACCAAGCTGTTACAATATCTTGACTGTATTCATTACATCCCGGTTACTTATTATTTTACCATTGGAAGTGTATACTTTTTTTTTTTTTTTTTTTTTTTGTGAGGGCATCTCTCATATTTATTGATCAAATGGTTGTTAACAACAATAAAATTCTGTACAGGGGAGTCACTGCTCAATGCACAATCATTAATCCACCCCAAGCCTAATTTTCGTCAGTCTCCAATCTTCTGAGGCATAACAAACAAGTTCTTACATGGAGAACAAATTCTTACACAGTGAATAAGTTCTTACATGGTGAACAGTACAAGGGCAGCCATCACAGAAACCTTCGGTTTTGCTCATGCATTATGAACTATAAGCAGTCAGTTCAAATATGAATACTCATTTGATTTTTATACTTGATTTATATGTGGATACCACATTTCTCTCTTTATTATTATTATTTTTAATAAAATGCTGAAGTGGTAGGTAGATACAAGATAAAGGTAGAAAACATAGTTTAGTGTTGTAAGAGAGCAAATGTAGATGATCAGGTGTGTGCCTGTAGACTATGTGTTAATCCAAGCAGGACAAGGGCAATAAAACATCACATATGCAGAAGATTTCTCTCAGAACAGGGGGGGTGAGGTTCTAAGCCCCACCTCTCTTGATCCCCAATTTCTCACCTGATGACCCCCCTGCAACTGTGCCTGTCTTAGGTTGTTCCTCGCTTGAGGAATCTTACCCGTCTCTGGCTAACCAGTCATCTTCTGGGGCCATACAGGGAAATGTAAAGTTGGTAAGTGAGAGAGAAGCCTTATTGTTTGAAATGGTTAGCTTTTTATTTCTTTGCATATTTATGCCCTGTAGCTTCTATGCCCAGCTAAATAATAATTTTTAAGTTCAATCATTTCTATACCCTTAGTTCGTGCTTTGACATTTTTGTTTGTTTTTTTTTTTTTTAATTAAAGAATCATTGATAAACAATTTTATGATGGTTTCACTTACACAAAACAGTGGTCCTGTGAACATCTTTTTGAATGTCTGTTTGTATACAAGTGCAAGAATATTTCTTAGTCAGTGGCTTAAAACTTTTTTGACTACAACCTATAGTAAGAAATACATTTTAAATCCAGTGTGCTATCCACCCATATACACATATAATTTTTTTTTTAATTTTTTTATTTTGATATCATTAATGTACAATTACTTGAACGACATTATGGTTACTAGACTCCCCCCACTGTCAAGTCCCCCTGACATACCCCATTACAATCACTGCCCATCAGTGTAGTAAGATGATGTAGAATCACTCCTTGTCTTCTCTGTATATACTGCCTTTCCCATGTCCCCCCCTGCATTATGTATACACATATAAATTTAACTGAAGCAAACATTTTATGAAACAGCCCTTCACTTTAATACATGCATTACACTCTTGTATTTTTCTTCTGTGTTGTGTTTGTTTCCCTAACATGCACACAAAAGTGCTGATCAAGAGGCATTAATTAATAAACCCTAGCCTAGTAGATTTGTTGAGTAGTATATACACACATTTTCAGTTTTACTGGAAATTGCCAAGTTGATATTCAAAATGCTTCTCAGTCATACTCGCAACAAGTAGTATATAAAACTTCCTATTTTTCCATATCCTTACCAACCCTTGAGTTTGGCAGACTTTCTTTTGCTAACCTATTAGTTATGAAACTTTATTGTTTTATTCTATGTTATCCTTATTCTAGTGAGGTTGGGCATCTTTTAATAAGTGTTCTGTGATTTGGTCTTGACTATTTTTCTATTAGATTGTTTGCTTTTCTTAGTGATTTATCAATGCTTTAATAGTATATATTATGAATTCCAATTCTTTGTTGGTTTGTGTTGCAGAAGTCTAAGTCTGTAGCTTGTCTTTTCAGCTTGTTTATGGTATCTTTCATGGCACTAAAGTTAAAAATTTTAATTTAAGAAAAATGATTAAACTTCATGATTTTTGCTTTTTGTGATGTGTATATAAAATTCTTTCCTATCAATTAGTTTAAGAAATATTCTCCTAAGTTCTAAAATTTTTAAAGGTTTGCTTTTCACATTTAGGTCTTTAAATCTACCTAGAATTGATTTTATGTATGGGATGAATGTGTTATCTAATTATTGTTTTTCTTCATCATGTGAATAACCAGTTGCTTCATAGGATAGTCCATCCTTTCCCCACTGTCATATACCTGCAGTTTAGTATTTTGCTTCTTCCTTTCCAATCCTTATACCTCATTTCTTTTCCGTCCTTCTTTTGTTCCCTTTTCTTTCCTCCCTCTCACCACCCACTCCCATTTACTTTGACCAGGACCACACCAGCATGATGTTAAATACTGGTGATAGTGATCTTTCATGACTTCTTGTTTGATTTTAACAACATGTGAAGTTTCACAGTGAAGTATGATGTGTAATGTAAAATCGTGGTAGATTTTAATCAGATTAAGTAAGCACCTTCTTGTCAATTCCTTGCTTGCTGGAAGTTTGTTTTTGAGCCATAGTGAATTTTGAATTTTATCTAACACTTTCTGGGCATCTAACTGACCATATGTACTTTTCCCCCCTTAATCAATTAGGGTGGTATATGACACTTATAGATTTTCTAATGTTGAACAATTCTTGTTTATATTCCTCGATAAACCCTATTATGTCATTTATATAATAAATTAATTATGGGATTCAGTTTGTTAGCACAGTTGATCACTAAACAACAGGTTGAACTGCTTGGGTCCACTTACATGCAGATCTTTTCCAAAAAATATATTAGAAAAATTTTTTGGAGATTTGTGATAATTCAGGAAATTTGCAGATGAATTTATAGCCTAAAAATATCAAAAAAATTAAGAAAAAGGTATTTCATGAATGTATAAAATATATATTGATACTTACTCTATCATTACTACCATGAAATATATATAAATCAATCATAAAAAGTTAAAATTTATCAAAACTTATGCACACACAGACCCTGCATGGTGCCATTTGCAGTTGAGAGAAATGTAAATAAGTGTACAGATGCACTATTAAATCATAATTGCATAAAATTAACTACATACTGTACTACTGTAATAATTTTGTAGGCACCTCCTGTTGCTTTAGTGGGCTCAGTTCTCAAGACTGTTCATCCTGTAAACACATGATGTAAACTTATGGCATCGGTAAATACAGTACTGCAAATATATTTTCTCTTCCTTTATTAATAACATTTCTTTTCTCTAGTTTACTTTATTGTAAGAATGCAGTGTATAGTGCATATAGCATACAAAGTATGTGTTGTTTATGTTACTGTTAGGTCAATAATAGACTACTAATAGGTAAGTTTTGGGGGAGTCAAACATATGAAGGTTTTCGTCAGATGGGAGATTGGTGCCCCTAGCCCTGCATTGTCCAAGGGTCAACTTTATTTTATTTGGGATTTTGATATCCCGTGTTCATTAGTACTTTTGGTTTTTATCTTGTCTTGTTGTACTATTCTTGTCTAGTTTCAGTCTATTGTACTAATCTTAGATAATGAGGTAGTTTTTTCCGTTGTTCTCTGGAACAGTTCTTGAAGCTTTGCTAAATCTTCACCTATACTCCTTTTCTGTGAAAATAAATTTTAGACTCCCAAGTATTTTAATAGTTACTGTTCTGTTAACATTTTCTCTTTCTTGAGCCAATTACCTTGGTTTAGTTTATGCTTTGTCATATTTTTTCCAAGTATGCTAGCAATATAACATTTTTATATAGTACGCAGTAAGTAAATGAGGATATTTATAATTCCACCAACCTAACAAGGTAACCTTTTCTGTAATTGTTTATATATAAAATAGTCATGATCAGGGCGTACATAAGATTTTTATATACTCTTTTTTTTCTCAGTTAATATGACTACATAATGTAATTATACTGTCTGTTCTCTTAAGTGGATAAACTATTTTTCAGATCATCATTCTACCTTTGTAGTACTTTTTGCTTCCAACTTTCTATATTTATTTACTCCTTTCTTCTGTGTTAATTTTCCAGACTCTCTGTCAGGCAGTGAATAGAATGCTGCCCTGCCCACTTTTGCTCTTGACAGGGGGAGAGAAGGACCAGCTGGTGGCTGGAGTGGTCTTGTGCTGGAGGAATGTGTTTGGGGCTAAGGGAGCAGCCTAGGGAAGGATGAGCCCTGCTTTGCCTGGGGAGGTGGTAAAGGCTTCTCAAAGAAGGTGAAGCTGGAGCCAGCTGGGAATAAAACTGCAGGGAACATTTGGGCACAGGCAGAGATTTTTTTGGGTGGGGTGTCAGTGCCATGGCATCAGTTGTAAGGTTGGATGGCTAGGTCTCTTCAGGTGCAGGTGACCACACAGACCCAATGTCCTAGAGTCACATTCAGGTAAGTTTGCTTCGTTGAATACCTTTCCAAATGGAAATACAGCAGATCAACAGCCCAGACTGTGCACTTAGATTGTAAGCATTTCTATAAATGTTTTTAAACCACTGTCTAGTGTACTGACAAATGCTTATAATGTAGATTGGAGAGCTCCGGATTAGTGACTCATGCTCTAATTACTTGAGTTTACTTGGTCAAGTTACTTTCTCTCTCCTAGACTCAGTTCTTACATAGTCAGCATGGGGAATTAGAACTGAATTATGTGGATTTGGCAGGATCATTCCTGTGTAAGCGTTTTGTATTCCAAATTATCAGGAAAACACAGCCAATAATTTTCTTCTTAGATACGTCTACTGTAAAAATGAAAACATTATGTCCAGCTTGTAAGAAGTTTAAGTACCAAAAATCTAAAGTTAACATTTAAAAGAGAATCCTTGGGCCACAAATTTAATAACAACTAACATTTATTATCCATGCTGGTTGTCACGCACTTCATGGTTTGTCTAAATCTTCCAGTTAACATCCTTCTGAGATGTGGGTGCTGTTAATTTGCTTCATTTTACCAGTGAAAAAAAAGGAAGCTCAGATAGATGAAGTTGTTTGCCCAAGGTCACACAGGGTTAGGAATGGGGTTTGAGCCCAGATGGACTGAGTTCATAGCCTCACTGAAATAACCAGAACTCCCCAGAGTGTTTGATGTTCCAGATTCCTAAATGAAAAAAAAAGAAAACACCAAAAACACATTCTGTAATGTTCACCTGAATTCCTAATGTAGAGGACTGGACATTTAATTGTTTCATTAGATCTTTGACTGACTTTGAATGCTTTTGTCAAAAACAGGGAAGGATTTGTTTTATTGTTTTTAGATTGGAAGTGGTTGTGTTTTCACCCTAATAAATGATTCATTTACATTACAAAAATAAGTAGTATTTCTGCAGGGTGGAGCCCTGTATTATGTGTTTTCAGTCCATGGAGATAAGATGTGGTTATCGGGATTAGGGTCCAGCTCTTCATTGCTTATTTCCTTTATTTTCTTTTGTTTTTTTTTAATTAAGGCATCATTGATATACACTCTTATGAAGGTTTCACAAGAAAAACAATGTGGTTATTACCTTCACCCCTATTATTGAGTCCCCCACATACCCCATTGCCGTCACTGTCTATCAGTGTAGTAAGATGCCACAGTCCCTATTTGTCTTCCCTGAGCTACACTGTCTTCCCCGTGACCCTACATACACCATGTGCACCAATCATGATACCCCACAATCCAGTTCTCCCTCCCTCCCCCATCCCACCCCTTTGGTAACCACTAGTCCCTTTTTGGCGTCTGTGAGTCTGCTGCTATTTTGTTCCTTCAGTTTTGCTTCATTGTTATACTCCACAAATGAGGGAAATCATTTGGTATTTGTCTTTCTCTGCCTGAGTTATTTCACTGAGCATAATCCCTCTAGCTCCATCCATGTCTTTGCAATTGGTAGAATTTGTTTCTTTCTTATGGCTGAATAGTATTCCATTGTGTATATGTACCACATCTTTATCCATTAGTCTACTGATGGACACTTAGGTCGCTTCTGTATTGTGGCTGTTGTAAATAGTGCTGCAATAAACATAGGGATGCATATGTCTTCCTGAGAATCTGTGATCCTGTTTTCTTAGAGTAAATTCCTAGGAGTAGAATTCTTGGGTCAAATAGTATTTCTATTTTTAGTTTTTTGAGGAGGCTCCATATTGCTTTCCACAATGGTTGAACTAATTTACATTCCCACCAGCAGTGTAGGAGGGCTCCCCTTTCTTTGCATCCTCACCAGCATTTGCTGTTGTTTGTCTTTTGGATGGTGGCCATTCTAACTGGTATGAGGTGATATCTCATTGTGGTTTTAATTTGCATTTCTCTGAGGATTAGTGATGTGGAGCATCTTTTCATGTGTCTGTTGGCCATCTGAATTTCTTTGGAGAAGTGTCTGTTTGTAATCTCCACCCATTTTTTAATAGGGTTATTTGCTTTTTGGGTGTTGAGGTGTGTAAGTTCTTTATATATTTTGGATGTTAACCCTTTGTTGGATATGTCATTTACAAATATATTCCCCCATACTGTAAGATGCCTTTTTGTTCTGCTTATGGTGTCCTTTGCTATACAGAAGATTTTTAACTTGATGTAGTCCCATTTGTTCATTTCTGATTTTGTTTCCCTTGCCCGAGGAGATGCGTTCAGGAAAAAGTTGCTCATGTTAATATTTAAGAGATTTTTGCCTAAGTTTTCTTATAAGAGTTTTATGGTTTCATGATTTACATTCAGGTCTTTGATCCATTTTAAGTTTACTTTTGTGTATGGGGTTAGACAATAATCCAGTTTCATTCTCTTGCATGTAGCTGTCCAGTTTTGCCAACACCAGTTGTTGAAGAGGCTATCATTTCCCCATTGTATATCCATGGCTCCTTGATCGTATATTAACTGACTATATATTCTTGGGTTTATTTTATATCTGGGCTCTCTAGTCTGTTCCATTGGTCTGTGGGTCTGTTCTTGTGCCAGTACCAAATTGTCTTAATCACTGTGGCTTTGTAGTAGAGCTTGAAGTTGGGAAGCATAATCCCCATCACTTTATTTTTCCTTCTCAGGATTTCTTTGGCTATTCAGGGTCTTTTGTGGTTCCATATAATTTTAGAACTATTTGCTCTAGTTCATTGAAGAATGCTGTTGGTATTTTTATAGGGATTGCATTGAATCTGTAGATTGTTTTAGGCAAGATGGCCATTTTGAACATATTAATTCTTCTTATCTATGAGCACGGGATGTGTTTCCATTTATTGGTGTCTAATTTCTTTCATGAGTGTCTTGTAGTTTTCAGGCTATAGTTCTTTCAATTCCTTGGTTAGGTTTATTCCTAGGTATTTTAATTCTTTTTGATGCAGTTGTGAATGGAATTGTTTTCCTGATTTCTCTTTCTGCTAGTTCATCATTAGTGTATAGGAATGCAACAGATTTCTGTGTATTAATTTTGTATCCTGCAACTTTGCTGAATTCAGATATTAGACCTAGTAGTTTTGGAATGGATTCTTTAGGGTTTGTTATCTGCAACACTGACAATTTAGCTTCTTCCTTGTGAATCTGAATACCTTTTATTTCATTCTGTTGTCTGATTGTTGTAGCTAGGATCTCCAGAAGTATGTTGAATAAAAGTGGAGAGAGTGGGCATCCTTGTTTTGTTCTCTTTTCCTTGATCTTAAAGGAAAGGCTTTCAGCTTCTCGCTGTTAAGTATAATGTTAGCTGTGGGTTTGTCATGTATGGCCTTTATTGTGTTGAGGTATGTGCCCTCTATACCCATTTTGTTGAGAGTTTTTAGCATGAATGGATGTTGAATTTTGTTGAATGCTTTTTCATCATCTATGGAGATGATCATGTGGTTTTTGTCCTTGTTTTTGTTGACGTGGTGGATGATGTTGATGGATTTTCGAATGTTGTACCATGTTTTCATCCCTGGAGTAAATTCTACTTGATCATGATTGATGATCTTTTTGATGTATTTTTGAATTTGGTTTGCTAATATTTTGTTGAGTGCTTTTGCATCTACATTCATCAGGGATATTGGTCTGTAATTTTCTTTTTTTGTGGTGTCTTTGCCTGGTTTTGGTATTAGAGTGATGTTGGCCTCGTAGAATGACATTGGGACTATTCCCTCCTCTTCAACCTTTTGGAAAACGTTAAGGAGCATGGGTATTAGGTCTTTACTAAATGTTTGATAAAATTCAGCAGTGAAGGGAGAAAAAGATGGCGGTGGGAGTAGGGTGCTGGAAATTTCCTCTCAAAATCATATATATTTTGAAAATACAGCAAATACAACTATACCTAAGAGTGACCAGAAGATACAGTACACCAGCCAGGCTACATCTGCGAGAACCCAACACCTCATGGAAAAGGGTATGATACAGCGCTGTGACCCAGAGGGACCCAAGCACTCCCCCAAACCCAGCTCACCAGTGGGAGGAAAAGAATCAGAGTGGGGAGGGAGTGGAAGCACAAGACTACTAAATAACCAGCCCTAGTAATCTGCCTTGGGAGCACAGACACATATTTCATGGTGCTCTGGATATTAGATGAGCAGAAAAGCAAAATCCGAGACTAAGACGGCAAATGGGTTCCCACAACCAGCTGCCCTGGGGCAGAAGAAAAGCAGGTGCTTTAAAAGTCTTAAAGGGACAAGGGTTTAAAGGTGGACAAATTCATCCTGGCACACTCAGCTCAGCACGCTGGGAACTTCAGGCGCCCTAACCCCTTGGTTGGCAATGCAGCTCTGAGATCCCTCATGGCGTTAAGCAGCCTGCTTTCCCCCGCCCCCCACTTGCTGATACTGCAAGCAAACCAGCTGACCCGCCATTGCTGCAGAACAGCTGGAGAGCAGCTCTGCCTACAACAACCACACAGCTTTACACAGAGGTTTCTCCATGTGTGCGGCTAACCAGCCAAGACCCAGCGGCTGCTCCCTGTGTACAGTTGACCGGCACAGACAGTGGAGACAGGCACATTATCTGGGAGGCACAAAGGGGCTCTGTTCTTGTGGCAGAACATGCACTGCTTACCTGCAACCTCCTCCAGTGGCTTACGACATCCCGAGGGCCGCCCCGCCCACGGCAGTTTAGGGGATTAACCGAGAGGCTTGTCCTTGCACATGGTTGACCTGCACAGACAGAGGAGATAGGTGCAGAGACTGGGAGGCACAAAGGGGCCTTGTCCTTATGGCAGAGAAAAGTGCTGCTAGCCTGCGACCTCCACCAGCAACCCAGGCCATCCCTGAGGGCTGTCCCACTCATAGCAGCCTAGGGGATTAACCCAGATGCTGCTCCCTGTGTGTGGTTAACTGGCACAGACAGCGGAGACAGGCAAGGTGACTGGCAAGCTTGAAGGGACTTTGTTCTCCCAGCTCCACTCACCGGTGATCTCTCCCATCGCCATGAAAAGGCAGAAGAACCTTGTTCAGTCCCAAATCCCTCCAATACTAGAGAGAGGGCTTGGTGAGACCAAAATCACCAATCTTCCTGAAAAAAAATTCAAAATAAAATAAAAGTCATAAGCATGCTGATGGACCTACAGAGAAATATGCAAGAGCTAAGGGATGAATTCCGGTGGGAGATAACAGAAATGAAACAAACAATGGAAGGATTTAATAGCAGACTGGATGAGGTGCACAATACTGTTAATGGAATAGAAATCAGAGAACAGGAATACAGAGAAGCTGAGGCACAGAGAGATAAAAAGATCTGTAGGAATGAAAGAATATTAAGAGAACTGTGTGACCAATCTAAATGGAACAATATTTGCATTATAGGGGTACCAGAAGAAGAGAGAGAAAAAGGGATCAAAAGTGTCTTTGAAGAAATAATTGCTGAAAACTTCCCCAATCTGGGGAAGGAAATAAATCTCTCAGACCATGGAAGTCCATAGATCTCTCAAAACAAGGGACCCAAGGAGGACAACACCAAAACATATAATAATTAAAATGGCAAATATCAAAGACAAGGACAGAGTATTAAAAGCAGCCAGAGAGAGAAAAAAGTTTACCTACAAAACAAATTCATCAGGCCATCATTAGACTTCTCAGCAGAAACCTTACAGGCCAGAAGAGAATGGCATGATATATTTAATGCAATGAAATGGAAGGGCCTCAAACCAGGAATACTGTATCCAGCAAGATTATCATTTAAATTTGAAGGAGGGATTAAACAGTTCCCAAATAAGCAAAAGTTGAGGGAATTTACCTCCCACAAACCATCTCTACAATATATTTTAAAGGGACTGCTCTAGATGGAAACATGCTTAAGGCTAAATAGGTGTCACCAGAGAAAATAAAACTGCAGCAAAGAAAGTAGACAAACCAAATACTAACTAAATGGAAAATAAAATCAGCTATCCACAAAATCAGTTAAGGGAAACACAAAGAGTACAGAATAAAACACCTAACATATAAAGAGTGGAGGAGGAAGAAAAAGAAGGGAGAGAAATAAAAGAATCATCAGACTGTCTTTATAGTAGTGCAATAACTGTGTCAAGTTAGATGGTTAGATAGTAAAGAATCTGCCCTTTAATCATTGGTAACCATGAATCCAAATTCTGCAATGGCAATAAGTACATGTCTATCGAAAATCACCCTATATGTAAATAGACTGAATGCACCAATCAATAGACACAGAGTAATACAATGGACAAAAACGGAAGACCCATCCATATGCTGCCTACAGTAGACTCACTTCAAACCCAAAGACATACACAGACTAAAAGTGAGGATATGGAAATAGATACTTCACTCAAACAATAGGGAGAAAAAAAGCAGATGTTGCAGTTACTGTATCAGACAAAATAGATTTCAAAACGAAGAAAGGAACAAGAGAAAAAGAGGGACATTAGATAATGATAAAGGGGTCAGTCCAACAAGAGGATATAACTATTATAAATATCTATGCATCAAACACACGAGCACCTACATACGTGAAACAAATACTATCAGAATTAAAGGAGGAAGTAGAATGCAATGCATTCATTTGGGATGCTTCGATACAACACTCACTCCAAAGGACAGATCAACCAGACAGAAAATAAGTAATGATACAGAGGCACAAAACAACACATTAGAACAGGTGGGCATAACAGACATCTATAGAACATCCCAACCAAAAACAGCAGGATACACATTCTTCTCAAGTGCACATGGAACATTTTCCAGAACAGACCACATACTAGGCCACAAAAAGAGCCTCAGGAAATTAAAAAAGAGTGAAATTCTACCAACCAGCTTCTCAGATGACAAAGGTATAAAACTAGAAATAAATTGTACCACGAAAAAAAAAAGGCTCACAAACACATGGAGGCTTAATAACATGGTCCTAAATCATCAATGGATCAATGACCAAATTAAAACAGAGATCAAACAATATATAGAGACAAATGAAAACAACAGCACAATGCCCCAACTTCTCTGGGACACATCAAATGCAGTTTTAAGAGGGAAGTATATAGCAATCCAGGCCTATTTAAAGAAGAAAGAACAATCCCAAATAAATAGTCTAAATTCACAATTATTGAAACTGGAAAAAGAAGAATAAATGAGGCCCAAAGTCAGCAGAAGGAGAGACATACTAAAGATCAGAGAATAAATAAATATAATTGAAAAGAATAAAAGAATAGAAAAAGTTAATGAAACCAAGAGTTGGTTCTTTGATAAAATAAACAAAATAAGATAAACCACTAGCCAGACTTACTAAGAAAAAAATAGAATCTACACCCATAAACAGAATCAGAAATTAGAAAGGAAATATCACTGCGGACACCACAGAAATACAAAGAATTATTAGAGAATACTATGAAAAACTATATGCTAACAAACTGGAAAACCTAGAAGAAATGGACAACTTTCTAGGAAAATACAACCTTCCAAGACAGACCAAGGAAGAAACAGAAAATCTAAACAGGCAAGTTACCAGCAATGAAACTGAATTGGTAATCAAAAAACTACCCAAGAACAAAACCTCCGGACCAGATGGATTCACTGCTGAATTTTATCAGACATTTAAGGAAGACATAATGCCCATTCTTCTTAAAGTGTTCCATAAAACAAAAGTGGAGGGAATACTTCCAAATTCCTTCTATGAAGGCAGCATCATTCTAATGTCAAAACCAGGAAAGACACCATAAAGAAAGAGAACTACAGAACAATATCCCTAATGAACATAGATGCAGAAATACTCAACAAAATATTAGCAAACCAAATTCAAAAATATATCAAGAGGATTATACACCATGATCAAGTGGTATTCATCTCAGGGTTGCAAGCATGGTACAACATTCGAAAATCCCATCAACATCATCTACCACATCAGCATAAAGAAGGACAAAAACCACATGATCATCTCCATACATGCTGAAATTCAACATCCATTCATGATAAAAACTCTTAACAAAATGGGTATAGAGGGCAAGTACCTCAACATAATAAAGGCCATACATGACAAACCCACAGCCAACATCATAGTTAACAGTGAGAAGCTGAAAAGTTTTCCTTTTAAGATCCATTAACAAGAGAGCAAAACAAGAATCCCCACTCTCCCTTCTTTTGCTCAACATAGTACTGGAGGTCCTAGCCACAGCAATCAGATAACACAAAGAAATAAAACGCATCCAGATTGGTATGGAGGACAAACTTTCACTGTTTGCAGATGACATGATACTGTACACAAACCCTAAAGCTTCCACTCCAAACCTACTAGAATTGATACCTGAATTCAGCGAAGTTGCTGGATACAAAATTAATACACAGAAATCTGTTGCATTCCTACACACTAATGATGAACTAGCCGAAAGAGAAATTAGGAAAACAATTCCATTCACAACTGCATCGAAAAGAGTAAAATCCCTAGGAATAAACCTAACCAAGGAAGTGAAAGACCTATAGTCTGAAAACTACAAGACACTCTTATGAGAAATTAAAGAGGACACTAATAAATGGAAATTCATCCCATGCTCTTGGGTGGGAAAGAATTAATATGTTCAAAATGGCCATCTTCCCTAAAGCAATCTACAGATTCAATGCAATTCCTATTAAAATACTGACAGCATTCTTCAACGAACTAGAGCAAATAGTTCTAAAATTCATATGGAACCACAAAAGACCCTGAATAGCCAAAGCAATCCTGAGAAGGTAGAATACAGCCAGGGGGACCTTGCTTCCCAACTTCAAGCTCTACTCCAAAGCCACAGTAATCAAGAAAATTTGGTACTGGCACAAGAACAGACCCATATACTAGTGGAGCAGAGTCCAGATATTAACTCAAACATATATGGTCAATTAATATACAATAAAGGAGCCATGGATATACAATGGGGAAATGACAGCCTCTTCAACAGCTGGTGTTGGCAAAACTGGACAGCTACATGCAGGAGAATGAAACTGGATCCTTGTCCAACCCCATACATAAAAGTAAATTCAAAGTGGATCAAAGACCTGAATGTAAGTCATGAAACCATAAAACTCTTAGAAGAAAAGATAGGCAAAACTCTCTTGAATATAAACATGAACAACTTCTTCATGAACATATCTCCACTGGAATGGGAAACAAATACAAAAATGAAGAAGTGGGACTATATCAAACTAAAAAGCTTCAGTTCAGAATAGGACACCATCGGTAGAACAAAAAGGCATCCTACAGTATTGGAGAATATATTCATAAATGACATAGCCAATAAAGGGTTGTCATCCAAAATATACAAAAAGCTCACGCACCTCAACAAACAAAAATAAATAATCCAATTAAATATGGGCAGAGGAGCTGAACAGACACTTCTCCAAAGAAGAAATTCAGATGGCCAACAGGCACATGAAAAGATGTTCCACATCGCTAATCATAAGAGAAATGCAAATTAAAACCTCACACCAGTTAGTATTACCACCATCCAAAAGACAGACAGCAACAAATGGTGAGGATGTGGAGAAAGGAGAACCCGCCTACACTGCTGATGGGAATGTAAATTAGTTCAACCATTGTGGAAATCAGTATGGAGATTCCTCAAAAAATGCGAAATAGAAATACCATTTGTCCCAGGAATTCCACTCTTAGGTATTTACCCTAAGAATGCAGCAGCCCAGTTTCAAAAAGACATATGCACCCCTATGTTTATTGCAGCACTATTTACAATAGCCAAGAAATGGAAGCAACCTAAGTGTCCATCAGTAGATGAATGGATAAAGATGATGTGGTACATATACACAATGGAGTGTTATTCAGCCATAGAAGAAGACATATCCTACCTACCATTTACAACAACATGGATGGAGCTAGAGGGTATTATGCTCAGTGAAATAAGCCAGGCGGAGAAAGACAAGTACCAAACTATTTCACTCATATGTGGAGTATAAGAACAAAGCAAGAACTGAAGGAACAAAACAGCAGCAGACTCACAGAACCGAAGAATGGACTAACAGTTACCAAAGGGAAAGGGCCTGGGGTGTCGGTCGGTGGGAAGGGACGTAGAAGGGGAAAATGGGGCATTACAATTAGCACACATAATTTAGGGGGGCACAGGGAAGGCAGTATAAGTATAGCACAGAGAAGGCAAGTAGTGACTCTGTAGCATCTTACTATGCTGAAGGATAGTGACTTTTATCCGGTATGGGGTGGGGACTTGATAATGGGGGGAAATCTATTAACCACAATGTTGCCCATGTGATTTTATATTAATGATACAAAAAAAAAATTTCTGCAGTGAAACCATCTGGTCCAGGGGTTTTGTTCTTACGTAGTTTTTGATTACCAGTTCTATTTCATTGCTGGTAATTGGTCTATTCAGATTTTCTGTTTCTTCCTGTGTGCTTATTTCCTTGTGACTGTTGACCTCTGAATCCTTGGGTTACTTGTTCTTGTTTTTGGGATTGAAAAGTAAGTGAGTTTCAGCTTTTTATCATAAAAGTTTTCAAATGTAATGAAAAGTTGAGACAATAGTGTGATGAACACTTTACCTTCCTTCTATATTCATACATTTTTAACATATTTACTCAATTTCCTGTATATACTTATTATAATTAGTCATAATTAGCAATAATTCAATAATATCTAATATCCATACCATATTCAGATTCTTTGTTTGTCCCAAGGATCTTTTTCAAAATTGAGATTCAGTCAAAGTTCACAAATTATTTTTATATTTCTTTTGTTGTACCATAATGTTCCCCCTTGCCCTTTCCCCCTTCATGACATTAACTTATTTTGAACAGTTGTTTTGTAGAACATTCCACATTCTAGGTTAGTCATATTATTTTCCCATGGTGAATTTAACTTATTTCTTGAATTCTCCTATAAACTGGAAGTTAGGTCTATAGACTTCAGATTAAACAGTGTTTTTCATTATGTTTGAATGGTAGCGGTGTGTGTTCTGTATTGCATCACTATGGGGGTCACATAAAGCTAGGTTACCCCACTGTTCCACGTATCACTTGCATAAGATAGTGACCTCCATCTCTCATCATTTTAAAGGTGTATTTTTCTCTGTGAAAGTAGTGAATAATTTGAGGGGATACTTTGGTATGTGTCAGTAATCTGTTATACCATTAACTAATGGTTTTAGCATTCGTTGATAATCCTTCCCTGACTCAGTTATTATACTACATGTAGAAGAATATTGATTAATGACTTTTGTTTTCCTGTCTTTGTTTTATTTGGTGAAAGTCTTCTGTAAGAATTTTTTTTCTTTTTTCCTTTTTAAGGATCATCAAGGACTTGGATTGTGCTGTGTGGTGGTGTAGTCAGTTACATTCATTATTCTATTTGGTGCTGAAATTACTCCAGATTTGATCAGTGGGAGGCTCTTTAAAGTGGCTCCTTTATTTTTTTGACATTCTCTTATTAGTCCCTGATTTTCTTGTTTTCTGGTGCTAATAGAAGCCCTAGTTTTATTTTGCACATGTCCTGCTCCAGACCCTGGAGTGTGCCATTTCTCCAAGGAAGGCCTGGTTCCTTTTTGTTGGAAGTGGTATTTAGAAATTAAGCTCTGGGCACTGGGTGTACTTTATTGTTGCTAGAATTACTAGAATGATTTTAGGCCCTTTTGGTGGGTGGAGCTAAGAAATAAATTTTTTGAAAAACTAAGTAGGTACTTCCAATTTAAATTTAACATTTTGTAATTTTAATTTTTGCCTTTTCTCTTATATTGAAAATCTTTGTTCCTAATCACACTGATATATTAACCTATTTGCCTTATTCCCCATTATACTCAAATAGTTTCAAAGTTACAATACCAATATTACTACTAATAAATCTGCTGAGTGAAGCTTAAGATTTTAACATTAAAAAAAATATATATCCCCTAAGTATAACTTATGTGATAAATTAAATAGGATTTCAAATTATATAATGTGTGTTCTTTTTCAGTGCTCTTACAATAAAATTTTTTTTAATATAATTATTTTTTAATATACATACAGTCATACAGTAAAATTCCCCTCTTTTTGGTGTACATGTCTATAAGTTTTAGGATATGTATATATTCTTATGAGCATCACTACTAACAGGATACAGAACACCTCAAAGAATTCTCTCATGCTATACTTTTGCTAGTCTGAAATTATTTGATTTGATTATTTTGTTTACTTGTTTATCTGTCTTCCCCACTAGAATGCAGGCTTAGTGAGGACTAGGAGTTAGACTGGGTTCTCCAAGAAGTAATGCAATTGATTTAATTGGAAACCACCTGTAGGGGGAAATAGGGAATGAGGAAAAGAGGCTGAAAGAGCTTTCAGACTGCCTCCTTGCAAGTCTGACTGTTGAGGAGAGAGAAGGAAGGGAGGAGGTCTTAGACTGTAGTGCAGCTCTCAGATAATTTTAGCAAAGGAGTTTGGGAGTCCTTAAGCCAAAGTTACTGTCCAAAGAGGCTTGTCTCCCAGGAAGAGTCTTATCTTAGTATTCCCCCTCACTCAATCATTGGCTTGCAGCAGGCTTAGGGAAGTGTGGAGATGACACAGAGGTAGTGATGGGTTTAGAGCTCTACAGCGAGGGTCATTTACTACCTACTCAACCTACTCAATGAAGTTATGATAGGTGCATTTTTTTTTTTTGATGTACAATCTTATGATGGTTTCACATAAACAACACTGTTGTTTCAGCATTCACCCATACTATCAAGTCCTCACTCCCTCTAATGTGGTCACTGTCTGTCAGTGTAGTAAGATGTTACAGAGTCATTACTTGTGTTCTCCGTGTTGTACTGCCTTCCTTGTGACCTGCCTGTACTGTGATTGTGAATTATAGGGCCCCTTAATCTCCTTCTTCCTCCCCAGCCCATTCCCTTTGGTAACCACTAGTCCCTTCTCAGTGTCTGTGAGTCTGCTGCTATTTTGTTCTCTTCAATTTTGCTTTGTTTTTATACTCCACTAATGAGTGAAGTCATTTGGTATTTGTCTCTCTGTCTGGCTTATTTCACTGACCGTAATACTCTCTAGATCCATCTATGTTTTGCAAATGATAGGATTTCTTTTCTTTTTATGGCTGAATAATATTCCATTGTGTATATGTACCACATCTTCTTTATCCGTTCATCTACTGATGGACAGTTACTTTGCTTCCATATATTGGCTATTATAAATAGTGCAGTGATAAACATAGGGGTGCATATGTCTTTTTGAATCAGGGATCTTGTTTCTTTGCGTAAATTGATAGGTGCGTTTTCAGCGCAGCCACAAGTGGGCTATTTTGTTCACTGAGTATATCTTGTGCTTCAAAACTGCACCTGGCATATAATAAGTACTCAAAATATTTGTGGACCAAATTCCAAATGATTGTAGGAAAACATTTTCCTAGCTTCAAATTGCTTACATCTTAAGCCTGAGAGAAAATGTTTTTTCGTATTGCAGAATTAGATAACAGTTATGTAAAGGACCAGCTTTGTGTCAGGTGCTCCAAATATATCTTCTCCATTAAATCTTCTCAACAAGCTATGAGATTGTTTATTGTTTCAATTTTTAAAATGAGGGAAAAAACTGAGGTTCACAGAGGAAAAAGTCCTTGTCCCAAATTTCAGAGCAGGTGAGTGGTAGGGTGAGATTTGAACCCCTGTTAATCTGACTTCCAACGACTGGCCACGTGATTCCTTTCCCTGGTGATATTTTTCTGGTCGTTCTTCCATATTTCCTGGATTTGTTGCTAGTTGCAAAAAGAGGGAGGCATGAAAAGGGTTAAAGTATTTTTCAAAGTCCATGTGATAGTAGAAGTGTTTGGAGACACTAATGTGACCCCGAGTGGGTGAGTAGGTCTTTCTGGATTAATACTTTTGTATTTATAATACATTTCTATCTTTGATTTATTTTGTGTGTATTGCTTATACAGAAACCTGGTTTTTCTCTCATCTTTGTGTACTGATTGCACATAAACTTCTGTTAAACTAACAACAATAGCAAGGGCTGTCAGATTTGCTGTGTCAGGTAATATGGCTAATTGCTTTAATTGCCTTTATATGGGATATCTCATTTAATTCCCCATAGCAAGCCCATGTGGAACCAAAACTCAGAGGTAGAATGACTTGCCTGAGGTCACAGATTAATCACTGATGAATCTGAGATTTACCCAGTTCTGTTGGATGATGGTGTTTTGTGTACCTTACCAGAATTTATTTGTAAATCATCCAGGCCTGTTCTTAAATAACAGGGTCTCAAAGATATTATGGAATTAGGATTTTAATTTTTTTTAGAGAGGGAAGTTTGTAAAATGCAGATTTAGAATTTTCCTGGAGCTCATTAATTCTGAAAGCAATTTATCCAGACAGACTATGGAATATTGATTAGAATCCATATTCTAATTTTGGACCACCACTTTGGTTTTTTTTTAGAGTTTGACCTGTTTATTTTATTTTATGTTTTTTTTGAAAGATCATGTTTTTATTATTTTATTTTATTTATATATTTTTTATTAAGGCATCGTTGATACACACTCATGAAGGTTTCACAAGAAAAACAATGTGGTTATTATATTCACCGTTATTATTGAGTCCCTCCCCATGTCCTGTTGTAGTCACTGTCCATCAGTTTAGTAAGATGCCAGAGTCCCTGTTTTGGACCACCACTTTGGAGCAAACTTTCCACATATCCATTTCCTGCTCTATAAACAGAGTAATCCAGTCTGCCCTCTTTACCTCCAGGGTTGTGTAGATGAGCTGACTGCTGAACATTGAGAGGCTGCAGTTTCTTAGTAATGAGGCTTGGTGAATAACATGAAAGCTGCTTGTTCTGCTGCTTTCCGCCTTCTTTCTGTCGTCTGTGGGAGTGCACCATCTGCCCTGAACAGTAGGCCTGGACTTCCCAGTTCTTGCTCTGAACACAGTGATAAAAGTTGCTTATGTCTGTTGATTTCCTCTTTGGCATGTTTCCACTATTTTTGTTTCCATATAAGTTGGTCATGGTCTCCTTCCATATCTTGTACAAAGGGTTTTAAAATCTGAGTTTCAAAATGTCCTTAGTTCTCTTTTCTTCTTTTTTTAAAAATTTTTTATTAAGGTATTATTGATACACACTCTTATGAAGGTTTCACATGAAAAAACAATGTGGTTACTACATTTACCCATATTATCAAGCCCCCACCCACACCCCAATGCAGTCAGTCACTGTCCGTCAGTGTAGTAAGATGCCACAGATTCACTGTGTGCCTTCTCTGTGCTACACTGTTTTCCCTGTGACCCCCCACACCATGAGTACTAAACATAATACCCCTCAGTCCCCATCTCCCTCCCTCCCGACCTGCCCTCCCACACCCCTCCCCTTTGATAACCACTAGTCCCTTCTTGGAGTCTGTGAGTCTGCTGCTATTTTGTTCCTTCAGTTTTGCTTCATGGGGGGAGGGAATCATTTGGCACTTGTCTTTCTCCTCCTGGCTTATTTCACTGAGCTTAATATCCTCCAGCTCCAACCATGTTTTTGCAAACGGTAGGATTTGTTTCTTTCTTATGGCCAAATAGTATTCCATTGTGTATATGCACCACATCTTCTTTGTCAATTCATCTACTGATGGGCACTTATGTTGCTTCCATATCTTGGCTGTTGTAAATAGTGCTGCAATAAACATAGGGGTACATATGTCTTTTTGAGTCTGAGAAGTTGTATCTTTGGGTAAATTCCAAGGAGTGGGATTCCCGGGTCAAATGGTACTTCTATTTTTAGTTTTTTGAGGAACCTCCATATTGCTTTCCACAATGGTTGACTAGCTTACATTCCCACCAGCGCTCTCTTTTCTTCTCAATTTCTTTTTCATTAGGATTATTTGCACAGATCAAATATGAGTTTCTGGTTCTTATCTCTTCACTTCTTGTGCCATCTTTTTTTTTTTTATTCAGTAATCTTTAATTTCTGAACTTCCCTCATACATGTATTGCATATCTGCTGTGAGTTGGGCATTATGCTAGTGTCTTGCCAATGGGTTTCAGCCCCAGACAAGTTGTATAATTTTGGATTCAGTGTGACCAAAGAAATGACAAGTAGAATGTTCTTGGGGTAAAAGGGTTATACCAACTTTATTTCCACAGTGGCAGGTCAGTCACTAAAATCCCTTCCACTCAGAGCGCGTCTGCGTGCAGCAGGCTGGTCTCTGCCTCTGGGCCTCTCAACCCGCACAGCTGTCCTGGTCTCTGTCCTCGACGCTGCAACCACTCCAGGCTCTGCTCTGCTCTCCTGCAGCCCTGCAGCCGTGCCACCGTGTCTCCCAGAGCACTGGGCAGGGCTCTTTACATAGAGTCAGTAACAACACATTGCCAACACGTGTGTAGTGAGCTAGCCAACCAGGGCCAGGTGAGGATCCTAGCCACAGGAGCCTTCATTGTATCCACAGCTAAGCACTATGATACGAGGAAACATCACAAAGATCCCTCAAGAAGTTTAGAGGCTACTGGGATATTTGGCTTTGGCTTTTCTCATTGCCAGTCAGGAATTGTTAAATATACATCCTCATGCTTATGTCTTTACTAATAGCTCACATTTATTGAGCAATTTTTTCTGTGCCAGGCACAAGTCTAAAGGCTTTTTTGCATGTTACACCCCATTTAATCCTCACAACCCTATTAGGTGGGTATTTTGATTACTCCTATTTTATACATGAGGAATCAGAGACACAAAGCTAAGTTGCCCAAAGTTGCACAACTAGTAAGTGGTGATTTGGGATTTGAATCCGGGTAGCCTGGCTTTGTACCATGACAAGGTATATGGCTTTGATTCCTATGCTGTGTCCTGCACCTAGGAGAGAGTAACAGTCCTTGAAACTAATTGTATCATGAAGTGATGTTTACTCTATACAGAGTTCTTATACAGACCCCTGTGGAAAACAACTAATTTTGTGTGTGGGAATTTCAGAAGGCTTCACAAAGATGCCAAGTAATTCATTCAGTGCCACATGCTGGAAATAAGAATGGTGTTTAGGACAGACATAGCCCCCAATCTGTAGGAGCTGACATTATGGTGGAAGTAGATAGACCAAACACAGACCATTACCTGTCAGGTTAGGTGGTGATAAATGCTAGGAAGAGGAATGATTATTGGTAAGGGGTCAGAGGGTGGTGTGTGCATATGAGGGGTGCTTTTTTTATATAGAGAGAGCTCAGGGAGGGTCTCTTTGACAAGGAGACATTTGAGTGGAGATTGAAGTAAGTGAGGAAGTGAGCCAGGTGGATATCCAGGGGAGAGGGTTTCAGGCAGCAGCAGCCAAGGCACATACTGGCAATGTTCAAGCGTTAGAGAAGAGGGTAAAAAGTGAGGGGCCAGAGGTAGGAGATAAGCCCACAAATATCAGATCAGCCATTATAGGGGGTTTGGACTTTATTCTAAACATAGTAGGAAGTCAGTGAAAGATCTTAAACAGGGAAATGACATCTGATTTCAGTTATTGAAAGTAGCTGTGGTTATTTGTGTAGAATATGCTGTAGACAGGCGTGGGTAGTGACAGGGAAGACAGTAAGGAATCTTTTGTAGTAGTCTGGATTAAAGGTGATAGTTGTTTGAACTAAGAATAAGTGGTGGAGATGATAAGTGATCAGAGTCTGGGTACTTTTTGAACATATAGCTGACAGATTTGTTGGTGGTGTTGTGAGAGAGAGAAGAGTCAAGGATGACTCCAAAGGCTTTTGACGTGAGTACTAGTAGAATTACTATTTGTTGAAATGGGGAAAATCGGCAGTTTGTTTGTGGACTTGTTAAATATGGGATTCCTTTTAGGTTCCCAAAGTGGAGATGTTGAGCAGTTGGTTGAATAACTGAGTCACGTATTCAGGGGTGAGCTCTAGGTTATAAATAGAAATTTAGGAGTTGGCAGTGAGTATATGGGATTTAAAAGAAAAGATTTTGTTAGAGAAGTTTTAGATTCAAAATTAAGCAGAAAGTTCAGAGAGTTCCCATCCCTTGCCCCACGCGTACATAGCCTCCCCCACTATCAACATCCTGCATCAGAGTGGTACATTTGTTATAACTGGTAAACCTACCTAGACACATCATTACCACCCAAAGTCCATTGTTTACATTAGGGTTCACTTTTGGTGGTGTGCATTCTGTGGGTTCTGACAAATATTTAATTACATGCATCCTCTATTATAATAGTGTACAGAATAGTTTCAGTGCCCTAAAAATCCTCTGTGCTTTGCATCTTGTTATGTTTCTGTCCCCTAACCCCTGGCAACCACTGATCTATTTACCAACTCTAGTTTCCCACTTTCAGTAATGTCATATAGTTGGACATACACATGGTATGTAGCCTTTTCAGATTGGCTTCTTCATAATAGGCACTTAAGGTTTCTTCATGTCTTTTCATGACTTGATAGCCAATTTCTTTTTAGCACTAAATAATATTCCATTGTCTGAATGTACCACAGTTTATCCATATGCCTACTGAAAGACATCTTGGTTGCTTTCAGGTTTTGGCAGTAATGAATAAAGCTGCTACAAACATCTGTATGAGGGTTTTTGTGTGGACATAAGATTTTGACTCATTTGGGTAAATATTAAGGAGAGTGTGATTGTTGGATTGTATGGTAAGAGTATGTTTAGTTCTGTAAGAAACTGCCAAACTGTGTGTCAAAGTGGCTGTACCATTTTTATTCCCATCACCTGTGAATGAGGGTTCCTCTTGCTCCACATCCTTGCCAGTATTTGGTGTTGTCAGAATTTTGAATTTTGGCCATTACTGTAAATATGTAGTGGTATCTCATGTATTTAAAATTGCAATTCCATAATAAAATATGATGTTGAATTCTTTTCATATGCTTATTTGCCAGCTGTGTATTTCCCTTTGCTGAGGGGTCTGTTAAGGTCTTTTGCCCTTTTTTAGTAATAGACTTTTTAAAAATTAAAGTACAGTTGACCTAATATAGTAGTTGCAGGTGTACAACATAATGATTTGACATGTACATACATTACAAAATGCTCACCATGTTGAGTTTAGTTACCATCTGTTACCATACCAGTCTTTTGCCCTTCTTTAAATTGGTTGGTTGGTTTCTTTCTTTTTGTTGTTGATTATTTTCCTATTGTTGAGTTTCAAGAGTTCTTTGTTTATTTTGGGTAACAATTCTTTATCAGATGTTTCTTTTGCAAGTATATGATATATATATAAGTCCATTTGCCACTTTGGCATGTGCATTATTATTATTATTTTCTGAACATTATGGTTACTAGACCCCCCCCACATACCCCATTACAGTCACTGTCCATCAGCATAGTAAGATGCTATAGAATCATTATGCAAGTATATGATATTTAAGGCCATTAGACTGGATGAGCTCATCTAGGGTTGCACTGTCCAAAAAAGTAGCCATAGCCAGCTATAGGTAGCTTTTTAAATAAAATTTAAAATTCTGTTCCTCAGGCATACTACGATGTTCCCAGTGCTCAATAAACACATGTGGTTAGTGGCTACTCTATTGGAGAGCAGAGATATAGAAAATTTCTATTGAGAAGGTTCTGTTGGACAAGGCTGATCTAGTGAGTCAGTATAGATGAGAAGGGGGACTGAGCCCTGGAGCCTTACAGTGTCTACATGTTAGTGAATGAAGAGGAACCACTCTTCCAGGAGACTGGGAAAGAGTGACCATTGAGGCAGGAGGAAATCTGTGAGGAGGGTGTCTGTCCAGAGGCCAAGTGGAGGAAGTGTTTGGGAGTACTCACCTCAGTTTTGTGATGTTGGTGGTTAAGTAAGAAGAGGATTGAGTCACTTTTGAATTGGTCAACTCAAAGTAATGGATGATGTTGACAAGAATTGTTTTAATGGAGCAGTGGGGACAAAAGCCTCACTAGCATGAGTTCAAGGAAAACGAGAGGAGAGACAATGATGTGATGCGTAAGTGAAGGGATTGGCCATTAATGGGAGCAAATAGTTCATTTATTATAAGGGGAGACTGAATATTTAGATAGAGGTGAAGGTTGACTGGTAGAGTTGTGATGGGAGCATTGTTTTTTTGTATATTTAAATTGAGGCATAATTTACGTACAATAAAATTCATTTTTATTATACAGTTCTGTGAGACTTGCTCAACTCACGCGGTCATGCACGTACCACCACAATCAAAATGTACGCTTTTATCACCCCACAAAATTTCCTTTTGTTCCTTTGTAGTCAGCCCTTCCTACCACCTCCAGCCCTTGTCACCCATTGACCTGCCCTCTGTGCATACAGTTTTACCTTTTGTAGAATGTCATATAAATGGGCTCATACAGTGTAACTTCTGAAGTTTGGCTTACTATTATATTCACTTATCATAATGTATTTGAAATTCATCCATAGTTTTGCATGAATTTGAAGTTTGTTCCTTTTATTTCTGAGTAGAATTCCATTGTATGGAGGTACTACAGTTTATCCATTTACCAGTTCAAAGATATGAATTGTTTCTAGTAATTACGGATAAACATTTGCATACAGGTTTTGTGAGAAAATAAGTTTTCGTTTCTCTTGGGTAAATACCAAGGAGTGGGATTGTTGGGTCATATATTAAGTGTATATTTAACTTGATGAGACACTGCCAAACTGCTTTCCAGGTGTGTGACTATTCTATCATACATTTCTACCAGTAGTGTGTGAGAGTTGGCTCTGTATCTATGGCAGCACCTGGTGGGATTCTTTTCTTTCTCTACTTTTCTATTGTTTTTTAAAATTGAGAAATAATTTATATACTACTCATTCACTCTTTTAAAGCATAAAAATCAGTGGTTTTTAGTCTGTTCACAAAATTGTACAACCATTGCCTCTATTTAAAATACTTTCACCCCAAAAAGAAATCCCATATGCATTAGTCGTCATTCCTTTTTTCCCTTCAGGCCCCTCGAGTTCTAGACTGCCACTAATACAATTTCTGTCTCCACAGATATACCTATTCTGGACATTTCATAGAAACTGAATTATACATGTGTTCCTTTATGACTAGCTTCTCTCACTTAACATATTTTCAAGATTCGTTTGTCTTGTAGCATATATCAGCATTCTTTCTTATGGATGAATAATATTCCATTAAACAAATGTAACACATTTTGTTTATCCATTCATTAGTTGATGAGTATATGTTTGTGCTTTTTGGCTGTTGTGAATAATGCTGCTTTGAGCATTGTGTATGAGTTTGTATGTGGACATATTTTCATAGCTCTTGGGTATCTACCTATGAGTGGAATTGCTGGGTCATACAGTAGTTAACCTGTTTAACCTTTTGAGGGGCTATTAAACTTTTCCACAGCATCCGTATTTTTCCATAGCATTTTATATTCCCACCAGCATTGGGAATTCACAAAGTTTTACAACCATTACCCCTATGTAATTCCAGAATATTTTCATCACCCCAAGAAGAATCCTCATAAGTATTATCAGTCACTCCCTTTTTCTCCTCAGGCCTCCCCTGCCCTAGGCAATCTTGATTGGTTTTTATTTAAGTGAATTAAGAGGTAAAATCTTCAGGTAAGACTGAAGACCAGAATGAGGAAGGCTTGAGTTTGAGGAAAGAAGGTAAGGTATGAAATACCATTTAGGAGAGTAAAGAAGGATTAGATATGAGAAATGTAGTGATGCCGGGGTTCTTGTTCACAAAGCGGAAGAATGAGCTTCACAAATACTCAAGGTTGGAGAGCAAGGTACAGGCTTTATTTAGAGATAAAGTGAAAGGGCAGAGCTCCCAGCTCACTCCAGGAGGTGAAAAGAGTCCGGGTGGGGTGCTGTCTAGGGGTTTTATAGGCAGATGAGGATTTTTGGAGAACAGGAAAAAAGCTTAGGGGTGTGGATTTATTAAGTGGTTCCAGGATATTTACAATTAACTTGATACAAGTTACCTCCTGCTCTGTTGATTTCTCCCTGAGATATCAGCATCTTGGTCTGGGGCCTATGAAACAGACCACCTGCTCAGCCCCCAAGGTGGGCTGAGGCATTGTTTGCTAAAGAGTAAGTTGAGTGCAATTTTATCTTTAAGGTGGAATCCTTCCTGCCTTCCACTGTGTTATGGCTGGGCTTGCATGCTAAATTAGTTTGCCCAGTTTGCAAAGTCACCTCAGCAGATCCCAAGGAGGAAAGACAGCACATAGGTCTGGGCCTTTTAGCATGTTAAAGTGAATCTTACACGATTATAAATGATCAGCATTAAATAAATATGTGCTACTCTTCTTTATCCAGGGTGCAACAACTGATCTTCAGTGAAGAATGACTCTAGAGCTGAAGGTTTAACACAACGTTTTAGTAGGGAGTTTCCTTGCCTGTAGTTACATTGTTCTGACTGCAAATATCCTGCCTTGTTTTTTCCGGAGGCCCTCACCCTACTCTGATTTACACCCATGGTCTCTGTCTCAGTAGGATTGCTGATGCCTTCAAGAACCACTGAGATTTCACTGGAGGTTGGTGGTCGTGGAGTATTTTTTCAATAAGCTTTTTATTTTAGAATAGCTTTAAATTTACAGAAAAATTCCAAAGATAATACAGAAAGTTCCCACACATGACACACCCAGTATCCCCTTACTGTTGACATTGTACATTAGGAAGATAGAAATGTAAGGCACATTTGTTAATGAGTGAACCAGTATTTGTGTTACTGTAAATAAAGTCTATACATTATTCATATGTCTGTAATTTTCCCCTAATGTCCTTTTTTCTGTTCCACGATGCCATCCATACATTATATTTAGTAGTCGTGTCTCTAGGCTGCTTTTGGCTATGTCAGTTTCTAGATTTTCCTTGTCTTTGATGATCTTTTATTATTATTATCAGTATGGACTCATTTATTTTAGACTCTGGGTTTTAATCCAATACTGCTTTGTTCCTGTTATTCCAATGGGAACTCTTTCAGTTGGCTCTACGTCCTTTGATATACTCCCATCACCATTGTGTGTGTTTTAACACTTCCTTGTTTGTGACACTACATAGTATTCCAGCTTTATTCTGCCACAGTTCTAGAATTAGCCATTTCTCTAAGGAGCTATGATGCCGGGGTTCTTGTTTGCAGAGCGGAAGAATGAGCTTCATAAACAGTCAAGGTAGGAGAGAGAGCAAGGTACAGGCTTTTATTTAGAGATAGAGTGAAAGGACAGAGCTCCCTGCTCACACCAGGAGGGGACAAGAGAGTCCGGAGTGATGCGCTGTCTAGGGGTTTTATAGGCAGCTGAGGATTTTTCGAGAACATGAAAAAAACTTAGGGGTGTGGACTTGTTAAGTGGTCTCTGAATAACACAAGCAACTTCCTCTGATGATTTCTCCCTGGGATACCAGCATCTTGGTCTGGGGGCGTATGAAGCAAGGCCACCTGCTCAGCCCCCCAGGTGGGCTGAGGTATTGTTTACTAAAGAGTAAGTTAAGAATTTCTAACGTCTTAACTTCTTGGGTGTTAAAATGCAATCTTATCTTTAAGGTGGAATCTTTCCTGCCTTTTACTGTGTTGTTTATGCCTGGACTTACTTGCTAAATTAGTTGCCCAGTTTGCAAAATCACTTCATCAGATCTGAAGGAGAAAGACAGCACATAGGCCTGGGCCTTTTAGTATGCTAAAGAGAACTTTACACATGAGTATAAATGGTTAGCATAATAAAACATGTGCTACTCTTCTTTATCTGGGGAACATTAACTGATTTTACTGAAGAATGATTCTAGAGCTCAATGTTTAACATAGAGTTTTAGCAGGGGGGTTTCCTTGCATGTAATTACATTGCTCTGACTGCAAATATCCTGCCCTGCCCCCTCCAGGGGCCCTCACCCTACTTTGACTATATCTATGGTCCCTGTCTCAGCTATGGCTCCTGTTATTGGAAAATGGTGTTAGCAACAGAGATCTGGGTGCTAGGTGTGCTCATTGTTATTGAGGGGTCATTGCTTTTTAGGCTCTGGTTTATTATTTTTTGGATAAAAGAAATATCAGTATTGTTTTTTCTCATTAACAGTGGTAATAGGTACTAATTTTTCTAAAAAACAAACAAAAACAGTCAAGTGCAGTAAACTTAATAGGACAGAACCTTTAGAGCCCCCTTGGGGTCTCCTGGGCTCTTTCTTCCACCCCATCATCTAGTTCATTGGCTGATCCTATTAGGTCCGCCTGCAGACTCTACCCTGACTCAAGCACTGGCTACCACCTCCACCCTACTGCCCTGGCCCAAGCCCCCATCATAGATCTTCTGAACCCTGGCAGTAGACACCTAGCTGGTCTCCTGCATTCTTCTGGACGGAGCCTCTTCCTCAGGCTCTTTTCCACTTAGCAGCCAGTGAGTAGGCCCTGGATTTTTAAGAAAACTTTAAAAAAATATTAATTTTCATGGCACTTTACAGTTGTAAGACATTGAATCAGGAAGAGATCAAAGACACTACTATTTTTTTTTGTTTAGATAATAAAACATTAATTAAATTCAATATGACAAATCGAGGACTCTAAAGACCAAGCCATCACTGAAATAAAAGGTGTTGTTGAGCCTTTACAGATGCTAATCAGAAAAAGGACTGAGTCCTGGGAGAAAGTTTCTGCTTCCTCAGCAGCAAAGCCATTTAAAGCAGAACTCACCCAGACTCAAGAAACAGGGCACATTTATGAAGGGTCTCAAGGAAAGAAAGTTGTTTAAATTCACATTGGCTAAAGACAAGGAAGACAGGCTAATGCAAAGCATGCTAAGTCCAGGGGCAGGTGGTCAATTCACAGAGAAAGCTCATGGATTTGTTATCGGATGAAGGTCAGGGGCTGTTCACATATAAAAGGGATGCAGTGGTTTTGGGGGCCTTCTAGGTAATTGCTGAAATGACTTCATTCAAGAATGTGGTCTCTGGTTGGCTGTGGCCCAAGGTTATTGACTGATTAACATCCATTGTCTTTCTCATCCATTCTCCGGCCCTTATGGCACTCAATTTTAGGAATTCTCAGAATTTTTTTCCTTTTCAGCTATGTCAAGTGGAACATGCTCTTTTTATTGTTTAAGAGAAAACATACACATATGTTTTTCACACACACAATTCCTTAAAAAAAGACTACAGCCAAGAAAAAGAGCTCTCAAAATATGTACCTACCATTTTTGATCCCGCAAAATTTAACAAAATGTACTTTCCTAAAGTAATTCAGAATTATAGTAAAGTCAGTATTTTCCTCCATAATTTCTTCCACAGCCATCTTGCTTAGAAAATACTTTCCTACCCACCTGTGACATTTTTATCTATATTTCTTGATTTTGTCCCCAAATATGTTCTTAAGCAGTCTTTCCCATTTCAATAAATAGCAAGTCCATTTTACCAATTGTTCACCATAGATAAGCTTTACCTTTACTGTATTTTAACTTTGTATCATATAGCCTGTGTACTTTGTATCTGGTCACTTATGTTCAACATAAAAATATTTTAAATATGTTTCCATGCTGTTGAGTGTCAGAATTTGTTCCCTTTTCTAAGTAGTTTGCCACTGTATGGCATTTCCAATTTGGAAGCATGCAGAATACAGTTGATATAAACATTCTACATGTCACCTTTTAAAGACATATTTTTATCTAGACAAATATCTAGGAGTGAAATGGCTGGTGTTCCAGTTACCAATTTATTGTCACTCAGCTCCAAATCTGTCCTTCATTTCCAAGTCTGCAGGATGTTGCAGGACCTTGTAAATATGTTGTCTTTTGCCAGCTGGCAAAAGACACTACTCTTTTTAAAATTTCATTTTTAAAAAACTTTTTATTGAGGTATAATTTATATTAGCATGCATGAATCTTAAGTGTGTAGCTTGATATACCTGTGTGTAACCACCACCCAGAACAAGATACAGACATTTTGGGCACCTCAGAAGACCTTTATCCCCCAGTCACACAGTCCCCTCCACCTCCAAGGGAACAACTATGTGTGGTCATTCATTTAAAGAGATACCTCCCAGCATGTTGAGTGCATATCCCAGCCATAATCAGCTGCTTGGGTGCAGGAGTGAAGAATGTGGAAAATCTGATTTAGCACATTCAGATTTTGTATGGGGTTGGGATTTGTGCAGGCATGTATGGTGGAAGGAGAGTGCAATCAGGGAATTGAGGGTATATGTAAGGAAGTGAGATTAAAAGATAAGATTTCCAGGATTAGAGTGAGTGAGAGTTTACAGAAGGAGCAGTGTGAGTAAAAGTATTCAGGGCTCAAAGAACATGGTGTATTCTCAGAATCCCGAGAGGGAAGAGATCAGGAGTGGTGGAGATTGGGCTAAAAAGGGAGATTTTAAGCAGGAGAGAGACATGGTCAGATCTCTCTTTGGATGGAAACCTGGTGGTATTCATTCAGTCACCAGATATTTACATTGTCTCTGTATCAGACCCTTTACCAGTAATGATAGAGGGGTATAAGGGTCGCCCGCTCATACGACTGTTTAGCTTGTGGTGAGAAATGATTGGGATAGAGAGGAGAGATGAATTCAAGATACTTCTTCAGTTAGAAGTGTCACATGCTGATTGATAGACGTGGTGAAGGGGTAGGGGAAGAGTTAAGGCATCCAAAACAGCATAGTTTTTCTGTAGCTTAATAGCTCTTTTTCACTAAATACAACTTCCAGTTCCCATTCTCTCTTTAGCAAAGGCTAATGATGCCTTAGAATGTTACTTTTGTGCATGGCAGTGGAAGTCTTCTGCTCCTGGTCTGTGCCCTGAGCCAGGAATAAGAGGCACACTCTGATTCTAAAGTTAAAGGAGTGCTGCACATTTGCAGAAAGGCTGTTTATATAAGGGCCAATCTTGAAGCAGTCTGAATGCCCAACCCCTGGGGAAAAGTTTAGGTAAATTCTGGGTTAGTCACCAGGTAGACTATTAGGTATCTAAGACTAAAGGCACTTCTGTGGACCTGTGTTGCTACAGAGATATTTACATGTGAAGTCCAGTTAAGAGCAGAAGGCTCCTCACTGGGTTTAAAGTTAGAAGATTTGGTTACTGATCTTCATAACACCTCTTCCTAGTCACTCTCTTTTTGTGTCCATTTCCATAGATATAAAATACTTAAAATAACAAATCCTTAAGTCCTCATGAGATTGTGGTAAAGATCCAGTGAGTAACCTTATGTCAAGGCAGTTTATAAGCCCTAGGGTAAGTTACACATACTGGTTATTAAGACCCATGTGAGTGAAGGTTGACTGGTTGAAGTGGGAATCAGAAGGAAATTGTTATCCTTTGTGGTTCCTCTCTCCGCCCCCGCCACCTGTACCATTTCTTCAGTTCATTTTTCTGGGGTGTGTTTTGGGGGACCAAACAGATTCCTGCCAAGCATGGTCTTGCTGCTCTAATTTAAGCATGTGCACAGTGTGTTCAGTATTGGGCAGTTTAGTTTTACTTCAGCAGCCAAGACTGAGCAGCAAGTTTTCTGGCACTTGAAGTCATATACTATGGTCAAGCTGACATTGTATCCCTATGTTAGAGCTGGACTGTTCACTGCCTTCTCGGATGTGCATAGAGAGTTATTCCCTCTCATTTGGTGTGAGCTCCACTCTCAGCCTTGTCTTTTTCCTGGAGTCTTTTGTTAGGTTGGCTCCATCTGGTAGCTTAGAGCAGTTTCTCAAACTCAAAACGTGAGGACTGGTGCCTCCAACCTATATGTGATCTATGGATCCCACTTTAAGTAGCTTTGGAGCAAAATGCTACTGTGTTAGTTATTTATTGCTGTGTACAAATTTTCTCAAAATATAGTGTCCTAAAACAACATTAAACATTTATTATCCTCTCAGTGTCTGTAGGTCAGGAATTCAGGAGCAGCCTAACTGGAGATTCTGGCTTGTGGTCTCAAGAGGTTTCAGTGTAAGGTCGCTCCCTCATGCCATTGGCAAGTTGGTTTAGGTGCTGGTTGCTGGCAGGAGACCTCAGTTCCTTGCCAGGTGGACATCTCCAGAGGGCATCTAGGATGTTCTCATGACATAACATCTGTTTTCCCCCAGAACTGGGAGTCCAAAAAGCAGCAGTGCTGTGTGTGTGTGTGTGTGTTAAAATATACATAACATGAAGTTTACCATTTTAGCCATTTTTAGGTGTACAGTTCAGTGACATTATGTACGTTTATATTTTTGTGCACTCATCACCACCATCTATCTATAGAACTTTTTCATCTTCCCGAATTGAAACTCTGTCTCCATTAAACTCTAACTTCTTCTCCTCTCCCTACAGTAACCACTATCCTACTTTCTCTCTCTGAATTTTACTATTCTAGAAATCTTGTAGGAGTGGAATCATACAGCATTTGTCCTTTTGTATACTCCTCTTAGTATGATGTTTTCAAGGTTCATCTATGTTATAGCATATATCAGAATTTCATTCCTTTTAAGACTAATATTCTACTGTACACGTATTTCATATTCTGTTTATCCATTCATCTGTTTGATGGACACTTGGGTTGCTGCCACTTTTTGACTATTGTGGCTAATACTGGTATGAACAAGGTGTACAGGTATCTGTTTGAGCCCCTGCTTCCAAATCTTGTGAGTGTATACCCAGAAGTGGAATTGCAGCAGTGACTTTTTATGACCTAGCCTTGAAGTCCCATGTGATCATTTGTGTCTGTTATTCTCTGTTTGTTAGAAATGAGGCCACATTCAAGAGAAGGATAATTGTGTTCTGCCTTTTGAAGGGTGGAATGTCAAAATTGGCACACTTGGTTTAAAGCCATTACAGCTACCTTTGGAGAATTATCATATAAGTGCTAGGTTCACTGCAAACACACATACTAAAATTTCTTTTGTAGTACTTGATTATATGGTGCTCATCTTGATCAGTACATCTTAACTTTTTTCATGTCATTGCTCACTTGTAATCCATTTCATGTCATTGCTCACTTGCACCTCTGCTGGGAGGCTCTGATAAAGATGGTCCAGATTATGGAAAAGCACAATAAAACATTCTTTATGGAGACTTTGTGGACCACCAGCTCTCTGCTCATCAGTATCGAGCTGTCCATGGACTGTTGTTGGGAAACACTCATTTGGGGCTTAGCTGCCCATCCATACAATAGGTATGGAATCCATAAGGTACCTGTGCAGCTCTCTGCTCAGAGTTACTGTTTCCTTTCTCACCTTCAGTTTCTTGCACTTTCTTATTCTCCTTATATACTTCCCTTCCCCTGTACCTATGCTGATTTTCTCATATTGCACCCTCTCCCAGAAACACTCTCCAGCTTCACTGCCTCCTTGGTCATCTAGAAAATGCCTGTTCATCTTTTAGAATTGACATCAAATGCATCCTTTTCACTAGGGTTGTCTTGGGCCCTCCTTCTTTCATGCCCCCCTTCACCTCCCCCTCTGTCCTAGAACTGGCCTTCTCTGTACCCTACTCTACCTTAAGTAGTTTTCTGTTGTACCTGTGATGCTTTATACACATGTTTATATTTGTGTTTATAGATATGTTTATTCCCCCTCAGGATACTGCAGTGAATAAGAGACAGGTGCCTTTAGAGCTATCTGTAGTCTCCTAGGGAAGCAGGCAGGAAATAAACAAGTAAATAGAGAAACAACTGAAATAATTACATATCAGGATAAATGCTATGAAGGCAACTGACACAGACAGGAAGGAAATGGGGCTACTTGAAGTAGTCAGGAAGTCTGTGGCTGCAGGAGGGTAAGACTGTTGCCTGGGAAGAAAGGGCAGGGGGAAGTGCTTCTGGAAAAGAAAGCAGAGTGGTTATGGGAAGGTATGTAGTATGTCCGGGGAAATGAAAGGCTCAGTGTGTCTTGTAAGATAGAGGTCTGTCTCCTTCTGCTACGTGCTGTGGTCACATCTTCATAGATTGGCTCTGTATTTCCAAACCCTAGTATACTTTCTGGCCTAGAGTAGATACTCAGAAAATGTCTGGAATCGAGAATTTCTATTCCTCTAATTTTTGTCCATACTCCTTGCTGCTTTATGTTTGATTGGCCTTCTGTGGCTTCTTGGTTAGCTTAGTAACCAGTTATACCACTTGCTTAAAATAAGGTCACCATAGTAAACTAGATTACTATGAAGTTTAGGTTATCTTTCCTTACCCAAATTTAATTTTGGATAAAAAGGAGTTTTTAATTTTTTTTGGCCTTTGGAAGAGAGCTGCTTTGTGACTAATTTAATTTTGTCATGGTGACCACAGCACATGTGCATATATATCACTCTTATTTGACAATTCTTGTACTAGAATCTGTTTGTCTTTTTGACATCTACAACATGAATGTCATTGTTTTATTTTGATGATTCACCTTGATTTGTGTGTATATTCCTATTGCTGTTTTGTGCTAAGTGTTCATAATCAAATCTTTTTTAAAAGTAAATTTGATGAACATTTATTGAATGCCTAATACATGGAGAACACTGGAGGAAATTTAAACATTTGGCAAACCACCCTCTTCATCTTTTCAAGGTTTAACCGAAGTGCTAAGTCTGTTCTAAAGCTGCTTTCCCAACCCTCCAGTACCTAATGAAAAAGCTTAAAATGGGCTGCCACTCAGTTGCTCCCTCTGAGGAAGGTGAGCAGAGGAAGTAGAGGATTTGGCTAAGGCAGAGATTAGGAGGTGAGTGATAGGAAATGTACTTTAAAAAGAGAAGGGTCTGTTCATTGCTTTCATGGGGTAGGAGAGGGCATGCAGAAACAGACTGTCCACCAGGCATGCCACGAGAGAGAATGTTTCTGGTCCATCTGGTCCAAGTTATGGAGTGTAGGCAGGCCACGTAATCTAAGGCTGTACACTTTTATTATTTTCCTACCATCAAGAGTGTTCTTGGTCTCTCTGCTTGTGGAGAGGGGTGGGGAATTCTAAGGAGCCCACCAAACTTCTCTTTGGTCCCTTGCCACCCTATAATCTCTGATGTTTGGTCATATATATATATATTTATTAAGGTATCTTTGATATACAATCTTATGAAGGTTTCACATGAGCAACATTGTAGTTACTACATTCACCCCCCCATTATCAAGTCTCCACCACATACACCGTTACAGTCACTATCCATCAGTGTAGTAAGATGCTACAGAGTCACTACTTGTCTTCTCTGTGCTATATTGCCCTCCCCGTGCCCCCCCTACATTATGTGTGCTAATCATAATACCCCTTAATCCCCTTCTCCCTCCCTTCTCACCCCCCCTCCTCACCCCCTTTCCCTTGGGTAACCACTAGTCCATTTTTGGGTACTGTGAGTCTGCTGCTGTTCTGTTCCTTCAGTTTTTGCTTTGCTGTTATACTCCACAAATGAGTGAAATCATTTGGTACTTGTCTTTTTCCTCCTGGCTTATTTCACTGAGCCTATTACCCTCTGGCTCCATCCATGTTGTTGCAAATGGTAGGATTTGTTTTCTTCTTATGGCTGAATAATATTCCATTGTGTATATGGACCACATCTTTTTTATCCACTCATCTGCTGATGGACACTTAGGTTGCTTCCATATCTTGGCTATTGTAAACAGTGCTGCAAAAAACATAAGGGTTCATATGTCCTCTTGAATCTGTGATCTTGTTTTCTTCAGGTAAATTCCTAGGAGTGGAATTCCTGAATCAAATGGTATTTCTATTTTTAGTTTTTTGAGAAACCTCCATATTGCTTTCCACAGTGGTTGAACTAATTTTACAATCCCACCAACAGTGTAGGAGGGTTCCCCTTTCTCTGCATCCTTACCAGCATTTGTTTCTTGTCTTTTGGATGTTGGCCATCCTAACTGCTGTGAGGTGATATCTCATTGTTTGGTCCTATTTTTATATCTCAAGGACCTAGTAGTTTGTTTGCTTCAGAATACAAATTTAGGAATGTTTGTTGAATAATGGATTAATAGTTTCTGCCCTGTAAAGTGCTGAGCAGTCTAGTGTTTCTATTCACCACTAAAAAACTCAAGTTTGTGACTTGAGTTTGAAATGTTTTTGAGTCTTGAGGTCTTTTCCTTAAAGGAAAACTATTGATTTTGAATACTCAAGTTGTACTTGATAATCATTTCAAACTCTTTATTAGTTTAGGCAAAATAAACTCAAGAAGATGTAGAAAACTTGACCATACTAGTAACAAGTAGTGGAAAAGGTAGATAAAGAATTATCTTATGAAAAGGCCCCATATAATAGGCAGTTTCATCAAAAATGAAATCAAAGCTTTCTAGTTCATTCTGTGTGGTTAGCCTAGCTTGAGAGTGCCACTGGACAGGAAGGGCATAATGCAAGGAAACTTGGACAAATTCTGCTTACAAAAGAGACACAAAACTTGTTAATAAAATACTAGAACACCAAACAGACACTTATTAAATGAATGACACACACAACCAAATATGATTTATTTCAGCAGAGTAATGATAGTTTAAATTTAGGACACTTGTTATTTCACTATATTCATAGAGTAAGAGAGAAAAACTGTATAATCATCTTTAAAAAGGCTGAAAAGTCTCAAAATTTATTCTTGAGGAACCCTTGGCAGGTTTAGAGGAAAACTTCATGAACTTGATTAAAGGCAGTAATTAAGAACTTTTATACACTTTATACTTAACAATGAAACACCAGAGACATTTTCATTAAAGAGAAGGATGCTGTCTCTGCTAATTTTAAGCATCATCTTAGAAGCACTAATCAGTGTGATAACCCACAAAATATAAATGGCAGGTAATTGTATTGGAGGTGAGTCAGTGTAATCATAATATGAATAATATGATAGTCTGCCTGGTAAATGCAAGGGAATTAATTGATAATCCATTGGACAGAGTTAGAATAGGTTAAAAAAATTAAAAAAGTGTAAGAAGGTATACAATGAGAATGATTGCTTCCATTATACCCTTTCTACCCCCTATAGGTAACCAGTTTTACTAGTTTCTATGCATCCTACCAGTGTTTCTTTATTTAAATATAAGCAAAAACAAATGTATATTCTTAGTTTCCTCTTTTGTAACATGAAATATCAGATATGTGCTATTCTGTAGCTTTCCTTTTTTAAACTTAATATAAGGACTTGGAAATCTTTCTATATTAATTCATAGAATGTGTTCTCATTTTTTTCTTCAGCTGCATAATATTCTATTTTGTGGGTGTGCCAGGCAGCATATAAACCCAATAACCATGAAGCTATTGGCTGATAACTGACCATTAAATACTTTCCAAAACCTTTATTTTAAAATTACTTATTTTTACTTATACAAGTATGTGGCTAAATCTTTGTAAAAATTCAAAATAGAAGCAAAAGTCCCTTGGCCATTCCCAATCCCTATCCTCTCCCTAGAGCTGACTTTTGTTATCAGTGTGGTTTCAGTATCTGCTCCTTTCTGGCTAATATTTCCATTAGAAATGTGAATCCCAGATGTAATGTTAGTTTGGAAACTAGAATCTCATCACTAGCTGTTAGTTAACATGTTGAAGCTGGAAATTCTCTCTCCCCTTTTGTCTATACAGATTCCATTCGTGTCTCCTTTTTTGTTAACCTTGCTATATCTTCTCCAGCTCCCCTTACGGGCGTCCAAATATTTAGGTTGAACCAGATACAGTTTCTGTTTTTGTAAGTAAAAAAGCAGTTGATTATCAGCAGTTTCCACCTAATAGTTTTAAAGCTTAATTGGTTCCTGTGTCTGGTTCTCCTTAAAGGCAGGGGCCAAAACACATTATGTCTTGTAATCATTTCCAAGACCTGCAGTTGAGTGGCCAGGTCAAAGTTAGTCAATAAAGTTCTATTGACTAATGAAGCTTAGCTGTCTTCAAGGCAACTAGCAGTTGTGATCCACCAAATCTTATTGGATTGATGTCTAAGATCAACTGCCTCCATATTCTCTGAAATGCATTTGGGTTTCCCTATCCTCCAAGAGTGACTTGAAGCCTTGTCACACTTCAGAGTAGTAGGGAGAACCACATTCTTCTGAGGAAACCTTGTTAACCCGTTGGTTACTGTTGATTCTCCTGAAGAGGTTTGTGTAGTCTGCCCATGCCCTGGGAAGTTTTTTGAGCAAGGAAGAAGGTATACGCTAACTAAGGGCCCAGAGGTCCTTCAGACTCCTGAGTGTGTGCATCGGAGTTGCTAGGTTAGGAATTTGGAGTTGATTCTGTGGACCCAGACTTAGTAGACTTTTAGAAGGCACTGACCAATGTAAATGCAAAAGAATTTGGGATTTGTCTGGAGGCTACCAACTTTTAATTTTGTCAAATAAGGATATTTGAAATAAGTAATTATATACTTCATGCTCATGGTACAACATTCAAAACATACAAAAGGATATACATTGAATAAAATAAGTCTCATACTTCCTCTCCAGTTCCTTAACTATCCAGTTCCCTTCCCAAGAGGCAAACCGGGTTGCTTGATCATCCTTCCAGAGATAGCCCACGCATTTAAAACCAGGTATGGATGTATTGGCTCCCTCTCTCCTCCCAAATAATTGGTAGTACATTCAGTACTATTTTGCATCTTGAGTTTTTTTTTCTCACTTTTCTTAGCGATCTTTTAAAATTGGCACATAGAGAGCTTCCTCATTCCTTTTAATGGCTGCATAATATTAGTAAGGGCATAAAGAACAATCAATTACCATTGTTTTAACAGGTATATATAAGCATAAAAAAGTTAGAAAGAATGTGATTTTAGTATAAAGAAAATTTCTGTACATTAAATAAATTCAGTTTTGTGAAAAATTAATTCTTTGCATTGGGCCAAAGACCTGTGTTTAAAAGCTATTGCTAGAGATAGTAAACCATTTAAAAAAGGAATAGGAGTATGTTAGGACAGATTGTGTTATTTTAGGGAGGCTCACTCATCTGGTAGTCTGAGTGACTGAGAGGGCAAGAGGAGTATAATTGGGATATCCATGTCTTTCTCCCCAGAGAGAAGTAGATTTAGGGAATTATCTTTTGTCTCCTACGATTGCACCTACTCTGTTTATCAGATCCTACAATAGCCAGTCTGCTTTCAAGACATTTGTATATATGGAAGCTGTGTGTCATTTGTACTGAAGTAGAAAGACTAGCTTCAGGGCTGTTTATTCCTTTTGTTAATATTTGTGAGCACTTAATGTATGCAGAGTACCATTAGGAATTTTGAAAAGCATACCCTGTCAGTCCTGTGTGGGAAATAGCCACATGAAGTGATAGGGGCCTGAACTTGGCGAATGACTGAAATGGGAATGGGTACTTGGAGACTGGGAGACTGAGAATCCTGAGATTGAAGAATTAACAGGACATGCAACCTTTGGGAAGAATAGGGAGAGTGGAATTCATTTGCCGAACATTTATTGGATGCCCAGTATCTGCAAATTACTCTAGTAGATTAATGCCAAGTGAACTGCTTTAGAGGATACCAAAGTAAGCTTGAAGAGGACACAATATACTGACACAAGGAAGCAGGCCTATTCTTTTAGGTAGCATATATTTATTAGGAGAGCAGAGTAGTAGGTGCTACATACAAGAAAGGAAGGAAATGGTGCAGATCCAGGTTGTAGGGAGAAAATATAGGTGGAATCTAAACTTTCTCAATCTAGAATAGCAGTCTGATTAATGCAAGTGTATATAAGAGAACAATTGCATATGATATTTTTCTTTATTTTTAGCTACTTATTTTTGGAGTGAGCAATACATCAATACAGTTGAAAATAAATAAGTATTAAAAGGTATACTACAAAAGTCTCCCCTCCAGTTTTGCCCGGCTCCCATACCGAGTTCCCCTCTTCTATCAGTCAGATTTAAATAATGGAAACAGAAACCCCTCTGGGTACTTTAACCACAAAAAGATTGAACACAAGAAATTGAGTACTTAAAAAATATTTGGAAGTGTTGAAGGTGTGGGACTGACCCATCTATCTGGACCTGGGATCTTGAGGTCAGGAAGTCACTATGGCCACTGCCACCCCCACCACTGCTGCTTGACAATCAGGAAGCTGTTGACTAAACATTAGACCACTGCTACTGCAGACCAGCACGTCAGTATTATCTGGGACCTTGTTTAAAGCTTTTAGGCCCTAGCTCCACCTACAGAATCAGAATCTGCATTTTAGTGAGTTATTCTAATGATTTGCATTACATGAAAGTTTGAGAGGCCTTGCATTGGAGCACTAGGTCTGGCTACTGCACTTGCTCCAAACCCACAGAGGTCTCCATGACCTTGATTGTCAATTGTAAGAGAGTCAGTGTAGTGTAGTTACTGGTTTTCCCAACTCTCAGTCTACAAGGAGGGTGAAATGGAGATTGAAAGAGCCCATCTCCTGAACTGGCCATATTTCCACAAGTACTGAACTGACCATACTCCACAAGTAACCATTGTTACTTGTGTAATTTTATACATATTTAAGCATATATGAATATATACTCTTTAAAAAAGTAAATAATAGCTTCACATTTACAGTGTTCTGCACCTTGCTCTTTTCATTTAATAATTCATCTTGGGAGAGCTTTCCACATCATAATATAGAACCAGATATTTTTTAACAACTGTATAGTATTCTACTTCATGGATTACAAAATTTTTAAAATTGAGACTGTTTAATACAATCTTGGGCTGCACACTCATTCTTATTCATTGACACATGTAAAATATAATCTAGTTGTTAAATGCTTGCTTCCTACCACCTTTGTGCTCAGGTCTTGTGCATATGTCATCTTGCTTAACTTGCCATACAACACACTATGTTGGGTATTCTCTTCCTCTTTACATGAAGGAACTCAGGTTCTGAAAGGTTAATTTAATAGTTTATAATTTAATTAAGGAATATCCAGGTTGGGATTTGAACCCCAAGTCTGTTAGCCTCCATAATTTGTGATTTGACACAATTCACAGAGTCTGTAAATGCTAGACTTTATTTAGTACTTTGGTAGCCCACTCCTTTGGGAAGAGGTTTGGAAGGGTACCATTTTGAATCTTTTGGGTGGATATTAAAGGCATCTCTTTTTTTTCTTGATTCAGGTATCCAGCTCACATAGAAGACATTGACTACGAAGAAGGAAAAGTACTCATCCATTTCAAGCGTTGGAACCATCGTTATGATGAGTGGTTCTGCTGGGACAGTCCTTACTTACGCCCTTTAGAGAAAATACAGCTTAGGAAAGAGGGCTTACATGAAGAGGAAGGATCTTCTGTGAGTAAAAAATATGGGAAGTTCTGTAATGAACTAGGTCAACCTTTGGTACTCTGTTCGAGCCTTTGATGTTCAGTGTGAAAGTCAGTAGCAGCTGGGGATCAGTCCTTATTTAGGCCTGGAGTCGCAACCCTGAGCTCTCCATGGCACCTGGAGCTCTGAAGACTCCCATTTGTCATCTGTTTGTATGATGTGATTACCGAGATAGCTCATAAACTAAGTTGGTTGAGACTATATTGATGATACATGGGGATCTCTTCTTTCTCTTTTATATTACTGTATCCCTTTAGATAATTTATTAAGCTTATCTGCTGTCTGATCATTTACTAAGTAATCATTCCTTGTGGAGCACTGTGCTAGCTGCATATCAAGATCTTTTATAAGCTGTTGAAAAACTTGGAATTGTTTGGACTGTATTCCTGTTTTCTAAATTTCATCACTATGTCTAGAGCTTTGACTGATTTCAGAATGAAGGATGAAGCATTAGTTTTGATTTTTTTAAATAGAGAAATTCTGCTACCTTTGAATCTGACTACACCCTGTATTTTATCCATTTCAGCCCTGGCTAGGGAACTTGAACTCTTGCTTGACATTCCCCTCCACCCCCCGAATTTAGGATTGTTCACTGTTATCAATTTGATTGCACAGTATTCATTCTCCAAAATATATCAGTGCAAACTGTGTGCTGGGAAAACAGTATGAAATATTAAAGGTGAATGGATGCGTTCTTTGTCAAAAAACCCTTTAAAAGTATGGGTGAGATTAGGTGGTATGAATATTGTTTCCCTCAAGATGAAGTAGGTGGCCTTCCTACCAGCGTGTATACTGGGTGTGTTCCCTGGTGATCTTGGACTTAGTTTTACTTTCAAGGACAGTGTAAGATTATCTTCAGTGCTGTGCTCTGCCTGCCCAGACCTCCTAGGATGGGAAAAGTCTTGTGTTCCAGGTCTTTGGCTTTGACTCCCAATGCTGAACAGCAGAAACATCATGTTCCATCCTAGTAGCCATCTTCCCTTCCCACTCTTGTCTATTTCAGTCTCTCATGAATTCTGGCACTGTGTGTGTGTCCTATGAAATTGGACTGGTAACAGGATCTTTTTTTTTTTTTTTTGACAATGGAATAATATCATTTGTTATTTTTTTATTGAAGCATAGTTGATAACACAATATTATATTGGTTTCAAGTATACTACATAAGGATTCAACAGGTATATACATTATTAAATGCTCACCCCATAATCCGATTTTTTTTTTTTTCTCTAATGTTTTTTAGGAATTCCAAATAAACGAGCAGGTTCTTGCTTGCTGGTCTGATTGCCGTTTTTACCCAGCCAAAGTTACTGCTGTTAACAAGGATGGTAAGGCACTTGAGTTGTGATTGTTTTTACTCATGAATTAGGGGGGAGTTTGTAATATTACAATTTGATAGTATATTATCAGTATGTATTTATCACCCAAGTTAGTCATTATATCAGAGGTTAGGAAGAAATTATAAATGGAGAGATAGCTGGGTTAAAAAGGGGAGTTTGAATCTTTGCCTCCTGAATTTTAGTCATTGTTTTCTAAAACAGTATAGTTCAACTGTTGCTCTGCTGGGAAGTGTGCAGGCTTTTGCTATCTAGGAGTTTCTAATATAATTGATGAAATAAGCCCCAAATATTCCTTTTATTTACTTGTGAATAGCCTAGACTCAAAGTGAGCACCAACAAACATTTAAAAATGTGTCTTGTCATTATAAGGTGATTGAAGGTGGTCTGTAATATCAGATTTGTTAGTTGAAATTGGATTGCTGGAACTTAGAGCACTGAGTTAAGATGTCTTTACCAGAGTTTAGAACATGTGAGGAACCAGGACTGGGAATGTGACCCAAGGAGATTCATTTTGCTATATAAGAGGAGAGTTATGAAGATAATATGTATGGTTAGCATCGCAACACTGAGAACAGACTCTGGGTCCAAGTTATAACCCTTTTTTTTAAGCATATTCTACCAGAATGTTTGTGGTGTGTCTGTGATCTCTGCAGTGAATGTTTAGTGCAGTCAGGCCTCTTAGTACCACTGTTAGGGGTGACTGTAAGGCCAGTGACTTCATTCAGTGATATTATTATTATTACTATTACTACTATTTTTTAAAATCTTTTTTTAAAATTAAGGTATCATTGACAACAATCTTAGGAAGTTTCAGTGATATTGTTCAAGTATTCATTCAGCACTCTGTTGAATGCTGGACCTTGGGCTGACCAAGTTTTGTTTGAGATGGGGTGAAATGGTAAAAAATGAACATACGTTTGCATGTAGCAGAAATTTTTGTTTCTCTATTGCTACATTGACCCACTCCCACTGCCCCTGTCAGACTAATATGGGTAACAAATGTAGGTTAACTCACCTACCAGATATGGTTTGTCCTTGAAGCATAGTCCCCTTGCGAAAGCAAGGTTGTGTCTTCTAAATTGTTTAAGCAGTTACTGATCCTATGGTTCATAGTTGATTAAGTCTTTTTGGATAAGTCCCTTGTTTCCCTGAATTACTTTTATAAGCTTGTGTTCAAAGTAAAATCCCCTGTTATACTTTCATATGTATCACATTAACTTAAAAACTTATTTTAAAGGAAAGCTTACATGTTATTAAATTACCTTTTAGTAAATGACATAGTTTACTTTTTCAGTGTCTTATTTTCAAGATAAATAATTTTTTCTGCTCCCATTAAATCATAGAATATGTTCTTCATGTACATAGATGTGGTCCTGAAAATCTATTAGGTTGACTTACTCTGATCAAGTCATATTTTTCCCTTGAATAATATCCACTGGAGGTGTGCTCCCTTGGGGAAATGGCTGCCCAAATGAAAGCTGTGGGTAGTAACATAGGTAACTGTAGATAAAGGGCGGGTAACAGGAAGCAACATTTATCTTCTGTTCTAGTGATGTCCCAGAGTCACATGGAAGACAGATATGGGGAGAAGGGGATTGGATGAGGGAGTGACAAAGGAGGTACAGATTGAGGAAGGGGATCTTGGGGAACCATGGGAGCTGTCTCATAGAAGGGTGGGGGATGTCTTGGTGGAGGCAGTAAAGTTGCAGGAACCTACTGTTTGCATCTCATAACTGCTACATGTAGAGGTTGGCATCATGGATTTACAAAAAAAAAAGACCTAATTCGAGATAGAACAAAGTAGGCATTGAGATAGAGCCACTAGGAAGAGGCAGGAAAGGAGCAGAATGGTGCAGATAAGTCATAAGGGTAGTGGGGAGGGACCTGTGTCATCATTTAATGTTTTTTTTTTTTTTCCTGTGGGTGGTTCTGGAATCTTTTGAAATAATCATTTATTTAAGGACTTTAAGTCAGTGGCCACATTAGAGACCATAGTAATTAAAGTTTTAAAATGTCTTTTAAACTGGGCAAACAGAGCTTTGCAAGTTGTTTTAAAAAAGTCTTTTCAGTTTACTCCTTCCATGAGCTAAAATTATAGGAGGGAGAGTCTTGAGGTAATAATGGTTGTTTATAAAATGGTCCCTTAGTACCCTAATATACTGGTTCTGTAAGTTATGAATTCTGTTGACTAAATTTTAGTTAACTGAAGGACATTGAAAATAAGTGGAGATTTCTGCAAGAACTTGTTCCCTAGAGTTTGTGCATTTCTAGTCCTTTATACTGCCATCCTTCACTCGTTCTTGGGACTAATTGGAAAGAGGAGGAGAGGAAGGACATCGGAGTGGAAATCCTGAAAGCTAGTGGAATTGGCTGGGTGGTATTACTGCTACATTGTGAATCTTGAAGGAAAACTAGCCTTTCTGGGAGCTCAGATCTGTGCCTGATTTTGAGATTAGATAATGACTCCTAGGTGCTACATTTGGGTTAGATTTTGTCCATGAAAGCTGGTGGACAGTTTCTAGTTCCTAATGATTCATTCTAGTAATTAGTAGCAACAGTGCTGGATTCTGTTTTACCCTTTCCCTAGTATTTTTTACCCTACCTCAGTTTCATATGCAGCAGGGGCAACTACAGCTTAATGGCTGTGTGAGAAGCTCTTTTGGCAGGGGCACCCGTTATTTGCTATAGAAGTCATCCAGTCTTGTTGGTTAGGCCAGGGATATAGTGAAGGCACACCCTGTAGTTTCATCTTTGGAAGGCTTGGGCTGATTTTCTTGACATTCTTAACCTCCTTGGTGGTTTTGCTGAGGCTGAGCATTGAGTGAGCAGGCTGGTGGTTTGGGGCTGAGAGTGGAGAGCGGTGGCTGTTGGCATTGGGATTCTGGCATGATTGAATCAATCAAATAACAACTTTAGTGTTTCTTGTTATTTAGCACTTGGAAACAGGGTAGGTCGGTGCCATGTTATTTAGGCATTTACACCTGGAATAGTTATTTGGTAATGGCAGTTAAGCATCACAGAGTGTGAAAGCAGCCACACCTGGTAGCTTTGTTAGACCCTTGGTCTGTGTTGGAATAAAAGACGGGATTCTGCTTCTAGAGAATCTTCATTTGGAAGCGATCTATGGTGAGTTGACCTCAGCTCTTTGCTGGGCTGCTTAGCTCCTCTTTTTTACACTGGGAGTGGCAGAGCCACTTGTCTGTCAGGGCTTTGTGCTCTCACTTGTTTAACACTGCTCTGCAAGGCATTCTCTCTGGGGGAAACTGAAAGTAGGTTTACCCTTAACAAGAAAATGAGGAATTGGTCCTTCCTGTTTATCTCTGGTTCTTTTACTTGTGTGAATGGGCAAATCAGGTCCCTCCTTCCCTAAAATTATGCATATTCTTAGCTCACATGCAGTACCCTCCCCTGAGTTCAGTCTTCTTGGTCCAGTGCCTAAAGTCTGCATTTTTAATAGGAGATATATGGGAATGGACTTATTCCTAGTTTCTGGTTGAAGCAGTTACTGTTTTTTTTTTTTTTTTTTTCCTGAATGCTATTACTAATCCTGCATTTGGAATGTGGGGATGTTGGGACTATGAACAGCTTTGTACAGACATAAAAGGAAGATTAAGGCCCACACATGCAGATACTAGCTTAGCTCTTACCTTCTTGGGGGACAGGTTGGTGCTTCCCTTTTAAAATAACCTGGCGGTTGATAATAATTCGATCCACTTATTGATCTCTTGCTCTGAGACAGTCCCTTTGCTGAGCAATTTCCATATCTCATCACATTTAGTCCTCACACAAACACGGAAAGGTTGTTGTCATCAGCCCATCCTCACTTTACAGATGAGGAACTAAGCTCACAGGATAAACTGCTCGAGGTTACAGAGTACATACATAAATGGTAGAGCTGAGATCAAATGGAGGTCTGTAGGGCTCCAGAGTTCGGGAACTGTTGTTCTCACAGTACCAGACTGCTTCTCTGGGGCAGGGTTCCCATTAAATGGCAGTTGTTGGGGCCATGTTGGTTAGAGGTCAGCAGGCAGGCTTGGTTTTTAATGCTAGCTTTGTTTAGCTCAGTTTGGAACTCAAGGCATACCCCTTCATCTAAGGCCTCTTTTCTGAGCCTGCCATCACGAGTAAGCTTCAAAATTGACTTTAGATAGTTGAAAATTTGGACTGTTGGGTAGAATTACTTAATATTGTACTTCTAGATGTTTGAAATGTCTATAAAAATGGACACTTTTCATTTTGGCGTAACTGTTGCCGAGTATGGTTGATAACATAATTGAAAATATAGGCTTGGATGACTTGTTGGCACATTGAATATTTAACATTTCATGAGAATTGAATTCTTAAAGCCCATGTTCCCAGGCTAGCCAGAGCTGTTCCATGGCTGCTTGGAAAGGGTCTGTTTAGAGTTCCATAGGATTGCTTATCATTGCTCCTTTGCTTGCCAAGACCCTCACTGTAGAGGCAGGAAGACAGGAACCCAAACCTTTGCTGTAAATACTCATCAGTCATTGCTGAGCTGCCTTATGTAGATCCTTTATCATAGCTGTCATCTAATTACTTGCTTTAATCAACCAAACATAACTACATATCCTTATGTCTATCTTTTTGCAAGCCACTTTCTTTCTGTGTTGGTGACACTTGTGAAAAATAATCATCTGTATTTTGTAACTATCAGGACTAAAGAACATTAGATAATTATTAATTGTCTGCAGCAGTAGTTCTTAGACTAGTGTATATCAGAATTACCTGAAGGACTTGTTAAAACATGCATTTCTGTGTCCCACTCCCTGAGTTTTTGATTCAGTATATCAGGGTGGGGCTTGCATTTCTAACAAATTTCCAGGAATGGCTGATGCTGCTGATCTGGAGACCACCTCTGAGAAGCACTGGTCTGTAGTGAGCCAGGCACTGTGTGAAAGAAACTGGTGTGAGATGTGGTCTCTGGTCTTGGAATACCTGCTTTCAGTTTGGGATCTGCCTTTTATATGAAGGTAGACCTAAGTGTGAGGCTCTGCAGACTAGGTGCCAGGTTAGTCTTTGAGAATTTCAGAGCAGGGAGAAATCTTTAGTTGCTAGGAAGTCAGGAAACCTTTACAGAACTGTTATGGCCGTTTGAACTGGGTGCTTAAGGATCCATGAGTTGCACATTCCAGGCGAGAAAACACTTTGATAAAGATGTGGAGATGGAAATGTCACAAGGCAGTTTCAGTATGTGGCAAGTAGTCATTATGAGTTGGTGGTATTGTATGTAATGAGAAATAAGGTTTGGGAAATAGTTGGACTCAGATCTCATTGGACTTTGATCAGTAAAAGGAGAGGCTTTCCATAGAGGTGGCTAGCTTTGACAGGGTCCTATTCAGGATTGAAGGAGAGGTGGGGTGGGAGAGAATGTAGAAGGAGGTAACCAGCCAGAAGGTCTTAAACTTCCTTGTATTCTTCTGCTCCACAGCCCATGGGAGTACTCCCACACCCCTACCCCTTCCATGTTGCATTCCAATTGATCCTGAAAACTGACTATGTTTACCAGTAGTAAACCATTACATGATTACCAGTTGTTCATTGGTAATTGTGAAAGGTTAACTGTGATTCTTTCTTTTTTTTTTGATCTCTGGAGCAAAACAAAAGGAACATGGGCTGGTTCTAAGATGCAAAAGTTTGAAAATGTTGGTTTGGGTGCAACTAATGAAAACTTCTTTAGTTGGATGCCTTATTTGGAAAGATCATTTGGATTTCCAACTTCAATTTTTTAGCCAAGAGTGATTTTTGTTGGATATTTTTTTCAAATGGAGTAAAACTGACAATGTAGCACGCACCATCTAGTGTTTTGGCCAGCTCTTTATTTTTAAATACTGTAAAATGAAGGTAATTCGTATGGATTTTGGGACTAACATGACCTCTAAAAACATGATGTTTAGCAGGTGGTTATGTTTCTTTTAAAGTTTAAAAGATACGATTATCCCTTAGTCCAGAAAGTAAAGATTAATGATAAAAATGGATAATTCACCAAGCAATAAATAAATTTGCATTTTCTTACATTCTTAATTGTTTCACTGGTCTTTGTTCTTTGTTTAAATTCAAGTTTATATTTTCATGAAACATAAAAATGAGTTATATTTTAATAGATTTTGATCTGTATTTAAGTAATATTACTTGTTAGCATATAATCTTGACTAGGAAATGAAGGTACATATACTGTTGTCTTGGACAGAAGCAAGACTGAATGTGATTCTTAAAGTTTTTAATTCTCTTAAGTTTATTGTGATTGGAGCTTCCTGTGTTTATGCTTTGGAAAGTTTTGTTGCTTTCATGAAACTGCAAGTTAAAAATTATGATATTTTCTTGAATTTTAGGTACTTACACTGTGAAATTTTATGATGGAGTAGTTCAGACTGTCAAACATATTCATGTCAAAGCTTTTTCCAAAGATCAGGTGAGAAATGTGGTTTGTGCTTTGTGGTATGAATAATACTAACATTGTAGTTTTGTTTCTCAAATAAAGACATTACATGTGTTTATGATAGCAAAGTCTTTATTTCCTCTATCTGACACGTTTTCACCTGGAAGTAATACACAAATTTTCAGAAATTAATATTTGTCACTGCTATTTCCTATTAACACAGATTCTTCTTTTCAAAAGCACCAGGTAATTGGATACCAATACCTGTTATCTGTTTTCCTTATCTTTTCTCAAGAGTGTCTGGTTATTCTTTTTCTCTCTCCCTGTGCCCTGCCCCCAGAGCTGTCACCCATCACAGGAACTTGCTGAAATGCTTGAGAAAAGCTAGAATGTATTTTCTCCTCATCTAACTTTATCCTTCAGCTCAGGACCATGGCTTGGTGGTTTCAGAACTACAGTTTGGTGTGATTTTGGCAGTCACTTGAGCTAGATGTGCCTAGGTTAGAAATTTTGTTTCTGTTGTCCCAGTCACCATGTGTGTATTTGCCTGAGCGTGGAACCTTAGTTTTGGTACTGAAAATATGGTCCACAGCAGATCCAGGCCATCTAGGATTGTTGCCTGCTTTCGTGATGATTTTTTTCTCCTGTAGTCTTTTTCATGTTTATGTCTTAATGAAAGAGTTGAAGGGAAAGAGAGATCAAGATTCGGACATTGATGTTCTTAAAAATTCTGATTGTTACTAATCATTACCTCTTTGGGTGGTGGTTGATGTGACAGTATTTGGTGATGCCGGAGCCTGTTGTGTCTTTCTTATGATGATGGAATTCTTCTACCTATTACAGATTTCAGTAAATTCTTTTGTACCGGTATTTAGCAATTTCAGTGGATCATGATACATGGTATGTTAGTAGTTTCAAGGATGTTTTGCCTAGCTGGTTTTCCTCTTCAGAAAACTGACAAAATTATAAAGCTTTAGCTCTGAAGATATTTCCTTTTGTATCATTTGGCCCTTAGGCATCTAAGGAGCTACACAGTACTCTAAAATGTTATTTGGCCTTAAATTTGGCAATTTTTGTGTCAAGTTTGTGGAATGAGTTAAAACAGATAGAATACCATATTAAAAACTTCTCCAGAATTGTCAGAGTGTGTCCAGAACCTCCCCAAACGGAAGACCAGGGCTCCAGATGAAAATGTCAGACTGTTTTTTGTGCTATACTCAAAATCAGTAACACTCTTGGTGCTTCGGCTTCGAGTTGGGCGCCTTACCCAGTGTGAATTTGTGGGTTCTTCAGTTCTCAATTCCCAGCTGCCTCTGGGTGTCTCACCTCTTCCTGGAATTGGCAGCCAGTCAAGCACAGGCCCATGGCTCCTGCTGGTTTTGGTTTGGTTTGCTAAGAGGGCATAGGGGTTCAGATAAACAACTTCTCAGGTCTCTCCAACCCTAAGAATTTGGAGTTCTCTAATGGTCACTGTACAGCATAACTTCTTAAAATATGTGTGATAATTTATATAAAAAGTTTTTTCGCATAGTGAAAGGATAGATTGTTTTCTTTCTGTAGGATTGTATTGCCCTGCATGCTTTATAATCTGTATTTTAAGAACTTTTTTTGAATCTATAAAAACAGTATGTTTGCTGTACAGAATTTGAAATGTATAAAAAATCACAAAGAAAACAAAACTATATAATCCTATTATCTAAATACAGTTGCTCAACGTTTTGGTGTATATTCTGCATTTTTTGTTAAATATATATGTGCATGTATATTTATGTGTATATATGTATACTGTATATATTTCTTTTAAAAATTGGAATCATGTAGCATATTACTGTTCTATAACTCATTCTTTTAACAAACAACATTTTCCCAAGTTCCTTAATACCGTATGAGAATATGGCTTTTAATGGCTATGTAGTATTCTAAAATACGTACACAACCCTACTTTGTATTACCAATCCTTTGATGGTTATTTAAGGATATTTGTAAATCTGAGTGCACAAGTCTGATTATTCTGTTAGCAAATTCCATTTCTAAGAATTCATTCTAGTTCAAAAGTGTAAACTTATAAGTCTTTTGACCTGCAGCAATTTATATTTATGGTTATAATTTGTATTTCTGCCAGCAGTTACTGAAGAGTGTTTGTTCAGAAACCTGCCTGCTTTCAGAAAATTTTTGGGACTTGAAAAAAATATTTCCTTCTAGGCTCTAACCACAGGGATTATTCTCCTTGTTTATTAGTTTTTCCCTATGGGACAAATTAAACTTTCACTCACTGAGTATTTAGGTCCTCCTTCCTGCTTCTGGCAAAGATCTGTGTACCTAGTGTGTGCTGTGTCCTGGGGAGCCCATATGATCCTGATGTGGTAGTCCCTGCTCTCCTCTCGAGGTCTTGAAAGAGAGATGCATACACAAATAAACATAAGTGTAATTTTGCAAATTCCAGAGCTTTCAGAGCTGGCTTTATTATTAGACAGTCACAATAGGACACAAAAGTTTTAGAATCAGTTTTAAAGTAATTGGAGGAAAGTAGCCAAGAAGTAGTACTTCCTCCTGATGGACACAAAATTAATAGCTCATGAACACAGTAGGTGGCTTCTTGGACTGGGCACAGTTGTTATCCAGTAGAGGAAGCAAAGACCCTGTTTTTGGGTTGGGCAATATTTACAGCTTTCTGTTCAGCCTCCAGTTATCACTTTGGGTTCTTCTCTACTCATGGCATCAGCATCCACTGGCAGACGGAGCCACACCTCTGAAAGGCCCTGGGTCTGTGTAGTTGTGCTTGGGATGAGAAGGATGCGGCATGAAGGCATTTTATAAGAACACCTCTGTCAGAAAGATTTGCAGAAGAGCTCTTGGGGTAATAATCTATCCCTCTATCTTCTAGTGAGTTAATAATAATAAAGGAGATAGTTCTGTCTTAGGAGGAATTGAATATGACCATTATTTTCTTTAAATTTAGAATTGGTTCTCAGGCCTCAGTGTGTGGGTGGATATTTTCAGTGGTGCTTTCCATTATGTGATTTGGTGTATATCTTCTTAATTTCTTTGTCTTCATAAGTTTGTAAAAAAAAAAAATCTGATAGTTGCAAATAATCACAAAGTGTATTTCATCGCTATTTTGCTCATTTTAGAATATTGTGGGTAATGCTAGGCCTAAAGAAACAGATCACAAAAGTCTGTCATCACCTCCTGATAAACGAGAGAAGTTTAAAGAGCAGAGAAAAGCCACAGTCAACGTGAAGAAAGACAAAGAGGACAAAGCCTTAAAGACAGAAAAGCGACCCAAGCAGCCTGATAAAGAAGGAAAGTTAATTTGTTCTGAAAAAGGGAAAGTATCAGAGAAAAGCCTTCCTAAGAACGAGAAGGAAGATAAGGAGAACATTTCAGAAAATGACAGAGAGTACTCTGGAGATGCTCAAGTGGATAAGAAACCTGAAAATGACATTGTGAAGAGTCCACAAGAAAACTTGAGAGAGCCAAAAAGAAAACGAGGCAGACCCCCTTCCATAGCTCCTACTGGTGAGTTCCCCAAGTGGGCTCTGCAACTGGCAATGCCAGAGTGTTCTTCTGTGGCCCTTTGTGGTTCTTTGTAGCTTCTATACTCCAATCCTTCGTTTTTGTGACTTTAAATCATCCTATGATCTGAGAACAAGTCATATCTGTGGAGCTGAATTTTAAGGGAGGCATGCATCCAGATAAACAAAAGTTGGGAAACATATTCTTGACTGAGTTTCTGGGGTGATAGAAACTGTCCACTGGATACTTCAGCTTTTATGATAAAACCTAATAAACTAAGGCCTTTGCTTGTGGCTATTCACTGTTCAAATGATCTCAGTTTAAATAAGTTTAATAGTACTGGCATCAAGGAATAGTTTCCATGAGAGACATGTAAGCGGAAAGGAAGAGAAGTAAATAGGTGTGGGTTTCTGAAGGAGGTGGAGCCGAAGAACACTAGATCTAGGAAGGCATGGGTGCATTTTGACGTTGAGGTCTCTGGAGAATGATTATTGATTGGAAATGTCCATAGTCTAAATAAAAAGCTGAGATGTCTAATTAGTAAGAGTCAAGGTTAGAGGATACAGATTTAGGAAAGAATGCACAGTTTTAAGAAATGTTGAAATTTGGAATTCTTCTAGAGTAACCAATACTGAAACACTCCCTGAATTTCTTCCTAAGCCAAGCACTCCTCTAGATTGATTAAGTGGCATGTAGATCCCCCAGGATCTCTAGACTGTATGCTACCTATGATTATTTGGCAGTGGTCTTCAGACATTCTTGCTTGCACATTCCCCACATGAATATCAAAAAACTATAAATCCCCTAGCACATTTTAAAGGGACAATTATTTTTTTTCACAAGTTTAAATAGCTTCAAAATTTAAATTAAAAATAAAAATATGACAAAATATATTTTCATCAAAACTATGGATTATAAGAGCTCATTCATTGTTCTTGCATGATGTAGAATGCAAAGTTATTCCTGTGAATCCAGAGAGCTACATCAGACTTAATTTCTGTGGAAAAAATTCTGTCTTAATTTACTTCAAATAAATGTATTAGTACTCATTGTCAGTAGACAGCCTTCTCACATCTGAATTCTAATTGTAAGGTAGGACATTAGATAACAGATTGATTTCTTCTCAGATGAAATAAGGCATCTCTTCTTTCAGTGGTTGTAACTGGATTTCACCATCAAGAGCTGAGGATGCTGGAATTGTCAGACGGCTTAACTAGGGCTTAGACCGGCACTGTCCAGTATGGTGGCTTCTAGCCATATGTGGCTATTAAGAACTTGAAATGTGGCTAGTCTCAATTGAGATGTGCTGTGTGAGATACACACCGGATTTCAGATAGTATGAAAGAAAAAAAACCAGGAATGTGAAATATCTGTAATTTTTTATATTAATTACATGTTCAAGTGTTTTTGGATGTGTTAGGTAAATAAAATAATAGAATTAAGTTCACTTTTTCTAACTAAACATTCTAAATTACATACATGGCTTGTATTTGTGGCTTTTATTGCATTTCTCTTGGACAGCACTGGCCTAAATTCACTGGCTTTCTCAACAGGGTTGCGGGATAGAATTAAATCCTAATGCCCAAGGCATCCATGATCTGTAATGAACTGACTTCTCTTCAGTGCATTAAGAATGGTACTAGTTATAAACTACCCTTGGGAGAACTGAGAAAATAACCTCTGTGTTCTGAATTCAGTGAGGGCCACCACTTGATAAAGTCTGGAGGTTTTAAACCTCTGGGCAGTCTACCATGTTAAAATGTGAGATGAGTAATAGGCAGGCCTTTTTATGTAAGTGGGAGAAGGGTGCTTAACAAAGAGAGATGGAAAATGTGAATTGGCAGAAATCTGATGTGTCCTTATCTTAGTTTAGGAAAGAGTATATGTGGGAATTGAGTGTTCTGAAACGGATTCTCCTTAACTAATCATTGCTCTGGCTTGTGCCCCTGAAAGTGTGTATAGGGTTAGCTGCACTCTGCTTTGCTGATTGCTCCTACGAAGCCACATGACTTCACACGGATTTAAAAATGTGGCATTCAGTTTATTGCTTTTATTATTTAAGTGTAGTATTTCATGCCAGATAGGATCAGTTTAATATAGAAATGGTGTTTTCCAAGCTTGAGGCATTCCTCCCAGGCAGAATCTCTGGAGCAGGATCTGGGAAGGTGCTTGTTAACAGTCTTCCCAGATGAGTCTTACTTGTAAGAAATGCTTGGGAAACACTGAAATTCTATATAGTCAGCCCTGGTTTGTATATGGTATCAAAGTGACAAATGCTTACCAAGAGTCTAATACATAGTTCACATCCCCTTTAGAAATTGCTTATAAGTTCATTGACTCAGCTGTCTAGATTGTGCAGACCTGATTGGAACAGGATCTGAGCAATTTAGGGAGGGTTGTTTGTATTTGTGTTAAATTTGAAATGTGTGTGATCTCCAAGTTCCCACCACTTGGAACAAAATAATGTTGGCACATGGGAAAGCTTGAACACAGAGCCAAGGAACTCAGCATTCTCATCAGTTTTGCCTCCTCAGAGCTTAGCCCTGTCTCTTGTTTGACCACTTGACCTGGCAGATCTGAAGCTACTAATCTTAGAAATGAGTATTTTCTCTCCCTTTCTCCACCTTCTACTTTTTTTTTTCTTCTTTCCTTTCAGCCTTCATTAGACCCCTTAGTCCTGTCTTCCCCAAGCTTTCCAATTTCTTTTCTTCTGCCTATCTTTTGGATTGTCATCTTTCCTGATTGGGGAAGCTTCTTAAGTGTTAGGTTTAAAAATAAAGAGTGCTACCCAAGGGTTTAGTGTCTGTACTGCTAAATTATGTCAGGGCTGGATTTGCTAGGGATCAGCAGCCTTGCTTGGAACACTTACTATCAAATAGCATAGTTTCCTGAGATTTTTTTGGAATTGTTTTTAAGAAGTTATAAATGTTGCCATCTTTTTGGTCCCTAAAACCTAGGGCCAATACCAAGGTAATGGAGCTAGCAAATAGAGATTGAAAACAATAACCAGGTCATAGTCTCCTACATATTTTAGAAATTAGCCTGCATTGTGGGTTTCCTGAATATTAGGTAAGTTTTGATGAGAAGATTTGATGGTGATAAAAGTGACCTTTATTTTGCCCTTGCATCTTCTTGTTTGATAGTAGTTATGTTGGGATATAGTGTTTTAAAGAAAGGGTTTCAGGAGAAAAGTATATGCCTAGAGCTTGTTTATATGAGAGACCTAAAAAAGATTCAGGGGGTCAGTCTGCAAGGTGTCAACATCTCACATAAGGAAGTAATTTTCCACCCATTACACTTGTTTTCTTTTACCTTAAGTAAGTGTACTCTTTGAGGGTCTATCATGCAAGGATGTGTGTGTGTTACATGATAATGAGGATTGGACACTAAGAAATTACCTCTTTTTTTATGTCATTTTATATACATCATAGCTGTGGATTCAAACTCTCAAACTTTACAACCAATAACATTGGAATTGAGAAGACGGAAAATATCAAAAGGAAGTGAAGTCCCATTAAAACGTCCTCGGCTTGATAAAAATCCACGTGAGTCTCCAATTTTGTGGATGTATATCTAGAACTTGATATTGATTGGGTTAGCCTCCTCTGTATTCATGGTGTTCTTCATTCCCTGTAGGCTCTAATGCTTGTCCTTGATCACAGGAGCTAATGTGAGTTGGATGTGGTTGGATCAGGAGTTTTGACAGAAGAAAAATAAATCCCAAGCAAAACTGTATTAATATTGGGTTCAGTGGCATCATAAACTACATTTCCATTAGAAATTTAATTGCATATGAAGGGATGAAGTTCATATGTTGAGTGAAACTTTAAAAATACTATTTGTTGATTAAAAGAAACAGATCTGTTGGCTCCAAAGACAGTTTGTGTTGGCTGCAAGGCTTTATTATTAATCTTACTGACTTCGGAAATTAGTACATAAATTTTTATGTTGGAAAGCCCCAAAATAGAACTGTCAAGATTGGGACCTGACCTAAAAACATTTTCAAACTGTGAATTCTTAAATAAGGAAAATTCTGTCTTGGCAGAGAGACAGTGCCTTTACTTAAAATTATAAACTAGGAAAAAGGATATTTCCTTTTATCACTGGTCTAATATTTCAGAAGTCTATAAAGCCCTTAGAGAGGCAACCAGTCCAGAAATCTGTAATAGCAGAGTTATTTCTTGTTGATTTTTTGACTACAACTGTCTTAATGGTTTATAGCCCAGGAAAAGTCAAAAACCTACTCGGAAAACGCTGACAAAGACTTGTCGAGGAGACGGTCCTCCAGGTTGTCCACTAATGGGACCCATGAGATCCTAGATCCTGACTTGGTTGTGTCAGATTCTGTTGATACAGTTAATACTGATCCTTTGCAAAACAACACATCATCCAGTCCCAAGGACTCTGAAGAAGGTGAGTCAGACTGTTCTGGAATTGTCTTGACAATGTGTGATGCCTGTCTAATGAGAACCAATCTAAATCATTGTGTACTGTCACTTTCAAGTTTTAGGGGGGCTGTAAATCAAGTTATTGAATGGGCTGCAGTATTTCTTATAATATATTGATCTTCACTGATGATTCCGTAGATACAAACGTTTTGTATGCACTTTTGATAGGTTTTGCTTGTATATGCTTGAATGTTGGGTGGGAGGCACAGTGCTTACAGAGAGCCCTGTCTTCTCTTTGTCTTTTTGGTGTCATCTAACTCCCATGCCTTTGTCGTTTTGTTAACACTTCCAGCAGATCCTTTCTTCATTTTAGCCTCTAATTGGCCTCTTGCTTTGAGATGCTCACAGCCTTTGCTCTATGTGCTGGAACCTGTGAATGTTTCCTTGTGTGCTGTGAGATGAATGGCTTCCTCTAAAAAGTCCCTGGCTAGCTTAGTTCTGAGACTTTTGGATGATTATATATATGTTCCCCAAGCTTTTCTTTTTTTTTTAATTCTAGGTCAGTTGAAATCTCCTTTAGAAGCTGGCCACGTCTCATCTGCACTAACTTGCCACTCCTTTGTGGGGGATGGATTGGGAGCTGCAGACTTGGAGTTGAACTGCAAGTCAATGGCAGAAAATACTATGAAAACGGAACCAGCACCTCCCCTTGCTGAGTTAGAAGAGATTTCTACTGTGGCAGGTTCATATTTAGAGTTAACATAATCCTCTTTTAATACATACTGTTGCTTGTGAACTAAAAAAAACCCAAACTTTTCTAATGATGTTTTTTTCATCTTTTATTAATAATGTTTTTTTCATCTTTTATTAATAATATTCCCTTATTTTAATGCTCTACCCTTTTAATTTCTAATGTTTCCTATCTTTTCTTGATTATTATAGCTAGGGACTTACCAATTTTGTTGATAGTTTCAAAGAACCAACCATGAATTTTTCTTTATCTTTTTAAGATGTGATTGATTTCTGTTTTGGTATTAGTCATTTTCTTTCTTTAAATTTTTTCTAGAAATTTTGGTAATTGATTTTAGATCTTCAATATGAGCATTAAAATTATAAAGTTCCCACTAAGCTCTGCTTTAGCTACAGCCTACAAACTTTTCTTGGTTGTATTTTCATTTTCATATGTGATTTGTTGACCATTGGTTACTTATAAGTGTGTTGTTTCATTTCTCAGTATTGGGGTTTATTAGGTATGTTATTGTTAGTGATTTCTAATTTAATTTTATTATGATTAGAGAACACACTCTGTGGGATTTTGATCTTTTTAAGTTTGTGGACACTTATTTTATGGCCCAGGTTATGATATATCTTGGTGAGTGTTCCATACACACTTGATAAAAAATGTGTGTTCTATTGTTGTATATTTGTTCTTTATCTGTCAATTGGGTCAAGGTGATTGATGGCATTTTTCTGATATATATTTTCATTGATTTTGTTTTTTGAATCAATTACCAAGAGAGGGTGTTAAAAATCTCTAATCATGATTGTGGATTTGTCTGTTTCTCCTTTTAATTCTGTCAGTTTTGTCTGCTTGTATTTTGAAGTTCTGTTGTTAGGTGCATGCATATTTATAATTGTTGTGTCCTGATGAAATTGCCCCTTTTGTAATGTGAAATATCAGACTATCTTAGGTAGTAGCCTTTGACTTTAAGTCTTCCTTCTCTGATATTAGTACAGGTACTCTAGCTTTATTTTGCTTTCTGTATGCATGGTATATTTATTTCTATCACTTCAACATAACTCTCTTTAAATTCAAATTGTGTTTTTATGGATAGCATGTAGTTGGGTTTTGGTTTTAACTGCAGTGTTTAGTGTAGTTACATTAAATACAATTATTGATATGTTTGCTTTTAGATCTATCAGTTTGCCTTTGACTTTCTGTTTATCCTGTGTTTTGTTCTTTCTCCCCTGTTTTTTTTTAGGTAATTGAATTTTTTTTTTCAAGTTCCATTTTAATTCATCTGTTAGCTTTTAGCTATATTTCTTAGCATTTGTTTCCAAGGTTATACTAGGATTATGATATATATCCTTAACTTTTCACAGTTGACTTACAGTTAATATTAAACCACTTTATGTAAAATGTTTTGTAGTCCATTAGCCTCCCTTTTTATACTCTAGTTATCTCATGAATTATATGTATCTACATAGCCTATAAAAATCCACAGTAGTGTTATAACTTTTGCTTGAAACAGTTGTGTTTTAAAGAAGATAAGACCAAAGAGATAGTCTTATTTATGCACATCTTTATCATTTCCAGTGCTTTTCATTCCTTAAGATTTCTTTTCAGCCTGAATATTTTCACTTAGTTTTTCTTAATAGGTTCCCTGGTGACAATTCTCTTGGTTTTTATTTATTTGAGCATGATTTTTATGTAACTTTCATTCTTGGAGGATATTTTTTCATTGGATATAGAATTGTGGGTTTACAGGTTTTTTCTTTCAGTACTTTAAATATGTTTTTCATGGTCTTCAGGCCTCTGTTGTTTCTGAAGGGAAGTTAGTAAGCATTCATATCGTTTCCCTGTAATGTGTTTTCTTTCTGGCTACTTTGAAGATTTTTTTTTCTGTATTTATTATTTTTAGCAGTTGGAGTAGGATGTGTTTCCATTTGTTTTATTTTTGTAATTAACCTGCTATGAGAATTACTGAGCTTGAATGTGAAAATTGATGTTTTTCATCAAATATCAGTCATCATTTCTGCGAATATTTTTTTCTGTCTTTTCTAGTCTTCTACTTTGGGGATTCACATTATACTTATGTTAGACCTTTTGATACTGTCCCATAAGTTTTGGGACTCTATTGACATTTTGTTTTTTCAATTTTTTATTCTTTTTGAGATTGAATAATTTCTTTTGATCTGTTTTCAAATTATTTCTTCTCTCAACTTCAGTCTGCTATTAAGCCCATCCAGTGCATATTTCATTTCTGATGCTTTTTAGTTCTAGAATTTCCTTCCCCCCCCAGATTCTTTGCTGAGATTTTTAGTCTATTTATACATATGAACATAGTTTTAATAGCTACTTTCAAGCCCTTGTCTTCTAAGTTCAACATCTTGATTATCTTGACATTAATCCTCATTGATTGACTTTTTTCTTGACTATAGGTCACGTTTTCCCTTTTGTTCATATGTCTAATGTTTTGGGTTGCATCCTGCACATTGTGGATGTTATATTGTAGAATCTAGATTATATTATATTGCTCTGAAGAATATTAATTTCTTTGTTTTAAAGGGCAGTTAATTTGCCTGAACTCAAACTCCTAATTTCTTTCCTCTGTAGTGGGCAGCAGAAACCTCTGTTCAGTTCTTCAACGTTAGCTGGGCTGCTTGGAACTTTCTACATTCAAAGATCAGCCAGAGATTTAGACCAGAGTTTGTATGTAGAAAGTGAGCCCCCTCGCCTTTTGTGGCTCTCTTCTTTCTAAGATTTTCCTCCTCACTTTTCAGCTGTTGTAGTTGTGCTGAACTTTGCCCTCTATTTCTGTAACCAGTAAGACTAAAGTTTTCTGAGCTTTAGGTACCCTGTGCTACTGAATGGAGCCTGCCTTTAGGTGAAAAGCCTTTAAAAATGAGAAACCTAGTGTCCTTCTCTTATTCCAAATGTTCAACTCCTGTTTCTGCCCTTCGATGCCTTTAGATACTTGTTTTTCTATATTTTTTTCCAGAGTGTATAATGGGTGTAAGCAAAATGGTTGTTCCAATATCAGCTGTTCTATCATTCCTGAAAGAAAACTATACTTTATGTTAATAGATAGCTTAGGAAGTTGTACACATTGATGACCACACAGAGGGATTTTTTCCTCTCAACTAGTGATTGCATGTTGCATTAATAGCTATTTGATGTAATTGGTAATGCATACTCTTAGTTTTGATAATGTTATGTTTGTGGTAAATGGTCAGAGAGTCCAGGATGGTGCTGATCATGAATAAATCTTGATCTTTGCCTTTTAAAGTGAAGACCATCCAAGTCACCTTTTTGTGTGTATGTGTATTTCTTTTTCCTTTTTTAAAAGCAGTATAAAAATAACACTGATTACAAACGAGCCAAATAATATAGAGGTATCAGGAATAAAACTAAAATGCCTCCTGTTAGTCCTTTTTCCTTGGGTATACCTCTGTTACTAGTTTGTGAGTTTTCCAAATCATTTTCTATACATTTGCATAGACAGGGAAACAATTAAGATTCTACTACTTTAAAATGAAATTGGATTAATTCTGGTCTTACTGTTCTTCTATTTATTTTTATAGTATTTTATGAGATCTATCCATGTCAGTACAGTTGCTTCATTCATTTTAGTGGTTGATTATTAGTTTCATAAGAATGTTCCAACAACATGTTTTTAAACAATTTTCTTTAGATGGACACTTAAATTATCTCCAAGCAGTGAGTATTTCAAAAAATGATGGCAATTGGTATTCCTTGAACATGTATTTTTGACCACTCATTGACTAGCTCTCTAGGATAAGTTTCTATGAGTGTAATTTCTGGATTCAGTGGACTACACATGTTAAATTGCATTGACAAATCACCTTGCAACAAGACCATTACACTTTATATTTTGGCCACAAGTATGGTAAAGTACTTTTTCCCTTATATCTTTGCCATCTATGTATATTATTCATCTTTTAAATTTTCTCTAATTTTAATGTTAACACTGGGAACAAGATTTCATTTTTTAAGTTGTCTTTTTTTAATGTGGTTGAATAGTTTTCAATTTGTTTATTGAATATTTTAACCAGTTTTTCTGTAAATTGCTCTTTCATATTCTTTGTCCACTTCCTGCTGGGTTGTTTTTATTATTGATTTGCCAAGTTTTCTTTGTATATTATTAAAAGTCACCCTTTGTCTTTTATATACATTGTACTATATTGTCTCTTGATCTATCACTTGTCTTATTTATATTGTATGTCACAATACTGAAATTAAAAATCTTAAATCTACTTTCTTTTTTCCTCAGTATTTAAAAAGTACAGTTATAATAATATATGTACAATCCATTTTATTACATAAGCAGTTTCCCATATTATAAATTCCATATTCAAAAATATCATTTTAATTATAGTATAAATTACCCTTTAAAATTTTTCATGAAATCAGATGTTTACTACCCATAGCACAGGCCTCAAGGTTCTTGATCAACATCATCTTTAAAAATTGTTTTGTAAAATATGACTTATAAATTGAAAGGTGTAGAGTAGGGGAAAAGGGAATTAGTGTAGATAAATTCTGGCATTTCCTAAATGTCCATGAAAGCCTAAGGACTCGTAGGGTAACCCTCTTCTGGACTCAGCTGTATTCTGGATTAAGGCAGACTTAATGGGGCTTGGGGGTTGGGGTGATGAGGGGAATTGGAGTGGTGGGAGACATGGCCTTATTGTAGAATTTAGTCAGAAGTGAGCTGTGGAATCAAATCTTAGGAGCTGCCATTGATGACATGGTTGTGGACCTGGCAGTGTTCCTTTGGTAAATACAGGTGGTCTGTAACCTTCTTCCTCCCCAGTGTGTGGAGAGTATGGGCACAGCTGCTTGGTGCATATGAGCCCAGAGGAAGAATGAAGTAGCTTGTGGAAATGTATAGGTTGCCCATTATTCCTGGAGGAGAATGTGCTCACAAGTTCTTTTAGGCAGACTCAGGGCAATAATAAAGGTGAAATGAAATTGCGTCCCTACAGTTAGCGCATGGAAGGCGAGAAGAGATCATAAATCTGGATGTGGAGGCTCTGGTTGCACATCTTTTTTTTGCTCAGTTCAATTAGAGCATCCTATGAACCTGCTAGGTACCAGGCACTGTGCTCAATAAGCATCCCTGATACAAGATCAGTCAGTCCTAGTGGTTGCATGAAGGCTGTCTTAACTTGGGAGACAATACATTTAAACTGAATATTGATGAATGAACAGCTCTGTCCCATGAATAACAAACAGATGGGGCTGGGTATTCAACAGAGGGAACAATATGAGCAAAGTTGTAGCACACAGGAGATTTCAAGCGGAGAGGTTTGTCAATTTGAATATTCAGTGATATCCTCTATTTTTTTCCCAATTTTTTTTATTTTGGTATCATTAATATACAATGACATGAGCAACATTGTGGTTACTCTATTTCCCCCATTATCAAGTCCCCACCACATACCCCATTACAGTCACTGTCCATCAGCATAGTAAGATGCTATAGAGTCACCACTTGTCTTCTCTGCTATACTGCCTTCCCCATTGCCCACGCCCCTACATTATGTGTGCTAATTGTAATGCCTCTTATTCCCCTCCGCCCTCCCTTCCCACCCAGTGACCCCCCAGTCTCTTTCCCTTTGGCAACTGTTAGTCCATTCTTGGGTTCTGTGAGTCTGCTGCTGTTTTGTTCCTTCAGTTTTTGCTTTGTTCTTATGCTCCGCATATGACTGAAGTCATTTCGTACTTGTCTTTCTCCACCTGGCTTATTTCACTGAGCATAATACCCTCTAGCTCCATCCAGGTTGTTGCAAATCGTAGGATTTGTTTTCTTCTTATTGCGGAATAATACTCCATTGTGTATATATACCACATCTTCTTTATCCATTCATCTGCTGATGGACACTTAGGTTGCTTCCATTTCTTGGCTATTGTAAATAGTGCTGTGATAAACATAGGGATGCATATCATATGTCTTTTTGAAACTGGGCTCCTGCATTCTTAGGGTAAATTCCTAGGAGTGGACTTCCTGGGTCAAATGGTATTTCTATTTTTAGTTTTTTGAGGAACCTCCATATTGCTTTCCACAATGGTTGAAGTAGTTTACATTCCCACCAGCAGTGTCGGAGGATTCCCCTTTCTCTGCATCCTCACCGGCATTTGTTGTTCCTATTCTTTTCTATGTTGGCCATCCTAACCAGTGTGAGGTGATATCTCATTGTGGTTTTAATTTTCATTTCCCTGATAATTAGTGATGTGGAGCATCTTTTCATGTGCCTGTTGGCCATCTGAATTTCTTCTTTGGAAAATTGTCTGTTCATATCCTTCGCCCATTTTTTAATCTGGTTATTTGTTTTTTGGGTGTTGAGGCATGTGAGTTCTTTATATATTTCGGATGTTAATCCCTTGTCAGATATGTCATTTACAAATATATTTTCCTGTGCTGTAGGATGCCTTTTTGATCTGCTGATAGTGTACAGAAGCTTTTTAGCATGATGTAGTCCCATTTGTTTATTTTTTATTTTGTTTCCCTTGCCTGAGGAGATGCGTTCAGGAAAAAGTTGCTCAGGTTTATATTCAAGGGATTTTTGTCTATGTTTTCTTCTAAGAGTTTTATGGTTTCATGACTTACATTCAGGTCTTGATCCATTTTGAGTTTACTTTTGTGTATGGGGTTAGACAGTAATCCAGTTTCATTCTCTTGCATATAGCTGTCCAGTTTTGCCAACACCAACTGTTGAAGAGGCTGTCATTTTCCCATTGTATGTTCATGGCTCCTTGATCGTATATTAATTGACCATATATGCTTGGTTTTATATCTGGGCTCTCTAGTCTGTTCCATTGGTCTGTGGGTCTGTTCTTGTGCCAGTACCAAATTGTCTTGATTACTCTGGCTTTGTAGTGATATCCTCTATTTTGACACTATGTATTTGTGACTTTAATATTAACTTTCTTGTAATCTATACATTTATATTAAATGTAAATCTAATGTACATATTTAACAACGAATATAAGATTTGAATTTCTTTTCCTTCTTGAAAGGCAAAATCCAAATATGAACAGTAATTTATAATTATTTCTAATTATTTCCATTTTTAGAAAACTTAATCAGTGTTAATTATTTAATTAAAATTTCTAAATTTTAGTTCTAGAAAATTTTATGTTGTTAAAAGGTTGATGACATTTAAATAGTTTTGTTTTTAATGTGGCTGTCTATAAGACTTTGACACCAAATTGACTGTATGTCTACAGAATTGCAAAGTTTTATTTGGACAATTTCAGTTTTGGAGGGAGGGGCGTATTTTTTCCTTCTTTTCTTTGGTCTTGCGCAAATGCTTTGTAATTAACATAAGTGCTGTAGCAGTGAAGCTCTTTGAAAATAGTAAATGGAAAGTACTCCAGTATTCACTTCTGGCTCATCCATGGTGCCTCTAGATTAGTCTTTTGTCCTGCTGTTGTGCTTCAGCTTTGTGGGCTCATGGGTTCAAGGTACCTCTTCTTTCTTGCTGAGCTTCCTCTCAGTGGGAGGGCTTCTCTCCTCAAGCCTACTTTTCTTTCCAATAATTTCTGTGGGTGAAATTACTAGACTTGATGTAAAAGACTGGATGGAGAGCTTTGGATGACAGCCATGTTCCTTATTACTCTTAATAAATGTATGTCTCTTATAGATCAAGCTTTTAATTATGTTGTCTTAAGGGTGGTATAATATTAGACATCACTTGAAATTGGCAGTAAATTGTTCCTACACCACCAGACAATACGCTGTACAGCTTAGATGAGTGAGGAGACTAGGTTAGAGGCTAAATCCAGTGCCTGTTTTTAGTTTACATATTTAGTTAATTTAGCTGTGTCTCTGGTTAGTGGAAAGGGTGGAAATAAGGTAATGTGAAGGTGGGGCAGATGAGTTTTGGGAATGGATGATGGTGAGATTTCATGGCTTCTTTTGCTTCTTTGGGTTGCACAGAGGTTTTTGGGTGGGGTGGGGAGATAATTTTGAAACTACTACAACTAACTAAAGGACTTGTCCATTTTCCAAGAAAGTTTATAGTAATGGTCGAGGTCAGATTACCTTGATTGTGACCTAGGAGAGATAAATGCAGCGTAGAAACCATTACTGCATTCTTTTGAAGCAGACTTTAAGATGTTTGCTTTGATGACTTAAAAGCCAGTGGGAAATACAGTTGAAATTGTTCTTCTTGGATAAATGTTTGTTTATGCTATAAAACAGAAATTATAATAGATGCCCTTAGAAGTTCAGAGACCTCAGATTATTCTCTAAATCTGTGTCCTGCCTGTTTGACCACTCACAGAAAACCAGGGCTACTTGAAAATGGACTACAGTCCATTCATTCATTTTTTGTCAACAAATATTTAACAAGTACCTAATAACTGCTAGACTCTATTCTAAACTGTTTTGTTTGTATTAAATATGAACTACAGAATAAACAAGAAGACATATTCAGCTAATTTTTTTTTTAGCCAAGTATTTACTAGAAATAGGATATTTCACCATGTGGTCTAGACCACTGATTCAAACCCTCAGTTGAGTCTTGATGTGTTGTCAGTTATAAAATGAATAAGTTATTTGTCACTAAAGTATTAAAAATTTTTTTAATGATTTACTTGCAAATTGATCAGTTTAGTTTCAGGGTAATGCCTATAACAGTTTTTGCAAATGATTGTTTTAAATTAACTATATCCAGTTTAGTATAATGCCAATAATAGTTTAGCTTTCATGCACTGTGTTCTCTCTGCTTTCTTGAATAGGAAAGTCATAGGGGTACAGTCGTTGCAGTTTGGGAAGTTTTAGGTATCTGTGGTCTGCCATTAGGCACGGACTGGTGTAAAATTGGTTCAGAATTTATTGTTCTAGGGGTTAGAGAAATGAATATGGCATCTGGTAGATGCCCTTCAGGTTTTTATCTCCAGAGGAATGGAGAAGACTGCAGGTACCTGTAATACAAGAGAGAAAGTAAGTTGGATAACATGAAAAATATTTAAAATAAAACCATGGGAGAGAAGACTGACAATGAAATGTTTTGCTTGCTGTTGATTTTTAAATAAAATTTGATTTTTCACAATCAGAACACCAAGGAATACTAATTCTTTGTAAATTGTAATTCTTGATGAATTTTCATAACTAGTCTCTGAATTAAGACAGCTGGGATCCCTGTTTTAAAAATTATTTTATAATGAGAATATAAAACATTGTTTTTTTTCCCTAAAAATTTCAAAACCAATACATATTAGGAAAAATTAAAACCTAGTAAAAGAAAAAAAATCAAAGGTCCTCCCTTATATAGCTTTCTGACTCTCGAAGGAACTACAGTACAATTTGGGTGTGTGGTTTTCCATCCTTCCAGATACGGTTTTGTGTATATACGGACATACATATAAACATACAGCTTTTAAAAAACACAATAATGGAATCATATTCTTATATTTTTAGTCAGTGGCTTGCCATTTTCATTTCTGCTATCTTCTCATGTCAGTTCATCTCCTTTCACAAATACATACAGTTTATTTCATTGTATGGGTATTCCATAATTTATTTAACCCTACCTTGCTGAAAGGGATTTAAGTTATAATTTTTCACTACTAATTCTTGTTATAAGCAAAAAGCTTAATAGTTGGCAAGGAATGATTTAGCCAGAGTTGCCTATTTCTAATGGCTGGTGATGCAGGGTCTGTGACTCCCATTTTCTGACTGAATGTCTGATGCCATCCGATGAGATAGATGATGAGTGCTATGTAAAGCAAGGGAAGTGAACACAGTCCCTGCCTTTTGGGAAGTTGCACAATATGTGATGCAAAACTGTCAGTGCTCTTGAGGGTTCTCATTAAATTAGAAGTGTGTAAGAGGCTTAGGGTGGTCAGTTTTGAGGAGGAGTGTGTTGTACAAGTGATGTCAGTACTCCAGACAGGGTGGTTCCTTTGGGATTCTTTGAGTCAGGCAGATGTGTTGATCTGAAAAATGAATAGTGTACCTGGTGTTTCTTTTGGAACATGGGCTTGGTGGAGTTCAAGACAATCTAGAAAGATTGCAGGGAGAGAAGGGGGTTATGAGGACTCATTTACCAGGAATGTATTATGTAAGTAAGCAGGAAGGAGGGCAGTATAATCATCAGAAACATCCAGCAAGGCCCCTGGAGGCCAGGATGCTCTTGCATTAGTGTTTAGTGATTGTTGTCCTGAGCTGGTGCCAATTTTGTCATTTCCAACGTAGGATAGAGTCACGATCTGAGAAATCTGTGTGAAGGAATCTCTTGGGCAGCAGGAGGAGAAGCTGGATAAGGCAATGCATCTAATGCAGTGCAGAAGAGAGGAACTAGGTGCTCAGACACACCTAGGCATTTGGGGCAGCTCTGCCATCTTGTGGAGTAAATGTAAAGTGTTTTTTGTGAGAACAGTGTGGCCATTTGCATTATAGGGGCTAACCTTGGTAGGGTTACTTTCCTTGAACGTAGTTATTCTGTCACTTCAAGGTATTTTTCCTGTATATACATATATTTTTTTCCCCTGCGTGCATGTGTGTGTGTGTGTGTGTGTGTGTATGTATATATATATAATTTTTACTAAGGTATCATTGATATACACTCTTATGGAGGTTTCACATGAAAAAACATTGTGGTTACTACATTCACCCATACTATCAAGGCCCCCTCACACCCCACTGAAGTCACTGTCCATTAGCCTAGTAAGATGCCACAGAGTCACTACTTGTTTTCTCTGTGCTACACTGTCTTCCCTGTGACCCCCTGCACACCATGTGTACTAATTATAATACCCCTCAATCCCCTTCTCCCTCCCTCCCTCCCTCCTCAATGCCCCACCCCTCCCCTTTCGTAACTGCTAGGCCCTTCTTGGAGTCTGTGAGTCGCCGCTGTTCTATTCCTTCAGTTTTGCTTTGTTGTTAATACTCCACAAATGAAGGAAATCATTTGGTACTTGTCTTTCTCCGCCTGGCTTATTTCACGAAGCATAATACCCTCTAGCTCCATCCATGTTGTTGCAAATGGTAGGATTTGTTTTCTTCTAATGGCTGAATAATATTCCACTGTGTATATGTATCACATCTTCTTTATCCATTCATCTACTGATGGACACTTAGGTTGCTTCCATATCTTGGCTATTATAAATAGTGCTGCCATAAACATAGGGGTGCATATGTCTTTTTGAAACTGGGCTGCTGCAGTCTTAGGGTAAATTCCTAGGAGTGGAATTCTTGGGTCAAATGGTATTTCTTTTTTTCCTTAATTAAGGGACCATTGATATACAATCTTATGCTCAGATTTCACATGAGCAACATTGTGGTTACTACATTTCCCGTATTATCAGGTCCCCAGCATATACCCCATTACAGTCACTGTCCATCAGCATAGTAAGATGCTATAGAGTCACTACTTGTCTTCTCTGTGCTATATTTCCTTCCCCATGCCCCCCCATATTATGTGTGCTAATCATAGTGCCCCTTAATCTTCTTATCCCTCCCTTCTCACCCATCCTCCCCAGTCCCTTTCCCTTTGGTAACTGTTAGTCCATTCTTGGGTTCTGTGAGTCTGCTGCTGTTTCGTTCCTTTAGTTTTTGCTTTGCTGTTATACTCCACAGATAAGTGAAATCATTTGGTACTTGCCTTTCTTCCCCTGACTTATTTCACTGAGCATAATACCCTCCAGCTCCATCCAGGTTGTTGCAAATCGTAGGATTTGTTTTCTTCTTATGGCGGAATAATACTCCATTGTGTATATATACCACATCTTCTTTATCCATTCATCTGCTGATGGACACTTAGTTGCTTCCATTTCTTGGCTTTTGTAAAAGTGCTGCAATAAATATAGGGGTGCATATGTCTTTTTTTTTTATTAAGGTATTATTGATACACACTCTTATGAAGGTTTCACATGAAAAAACAATGTGGTTACTACATTTTCCCATATTATCAAGTCCCCACCCATACCCCATTGCAGTCACTGTTCATCAGTGTAGTAAGATGTCACATTCACTGTTTGCCTTCTCTGTGCTACACTGTTTTCCCCTTGACCCATCCCACCATGTATGCTAAACGTAATACCCCTCAATCCCCTTCTCCCTCCCTCCCCACCCTTCTACCCCTCCCCTTTGGTAATTGCAAGTCCCTTCTTGGAGTCTGTAAGTCTGCTGCTGTTTTGTTCCTTCAGTTTTGCTTTGTTGTTATACACCACAAATGAGGGAAATCATTTGGCACTTGTCTTTCTCTGCCTGGCTTATTTCACTGAGCATAATATCCTCCAGCTCCATCCATGTTGTTGCAAATAGTAGGATTTGTTTCTTATGGCTGAATAGTATTCCATTGTGTATATGTACATCTTCTTTATCCATTCATCTACTGATGGACACTTAGGTTGCTTCCATTTCTTGGCTATTGGAAATAGTGCTGTGATAAACATGGGGGTGCATGTATCTTTTTGAATCTGAGAACTTGTATTCTTTGGGTAAATTCCAAGGAGTGGGATTCCTGGGTCAAATCGTATTTCTATTTTTAGTTTTTTGAGGAACCTTCGTATTGCTTTCCACAATGGTTGAACTAGCTTACATTCCCACCAGCAGTGTAGGAGGGTTCCCCTTTCTTGGTATCCTCGCCAGCATTTGTTGTTCTTAGTCTTTTCGATGCTGGCCATCCTTACTAGTTTGAGGTGATATCTCATTGTGGTTTTAATTTGTATTTCCCTGATGATTAGTGATGTAGAGCATCTTTTCATATGCCTCTTGACCATCTGAATTTCTTCTTTGGAGAATTGTCTCTTCATGTCCGCTGCCCATTTTTTAATCAGGTTATTTGCTCTTTGGGTGTTGAGGTGTGTGAGTTCTTTATATATTTTGGATGCTAACCCCTTGTCAGATATGTTGATTACAAATATATTCTCCCATACTGCAGGATGCCTTTTTGTTCTGCTGATGGGTGTTCTTTGCTATACAGAAGCTTTTTAGCATGATGTAGTCCCATGTGTTCATTTTTGCTTTTGTTTCACTTGCTCGATGAGATGCATTCATGAAGAAGCTGCTCATGTTTATATTTAAGAGATTTTTGCCTATTTTGTCTTCTAAGAGCTTTATGGTTTCATGACTTCTATTCAGGTCTTTGATCCATTTTGAGATTCCTTTTGTGTTCGGGGTTAAACAGTAATCCAGTTTCATTCACTTGCATGTAGCTGTCCAGTCTTGCCAAAAGCAGTTGTTGAAGAGGCTGTCATTTCCCTATTGTATGTCCTTGACTCCTTTATCATTTATTAATTGACCATGTATGGTTTGGTTTATATCTGGGCTCTCTAGTCTTTTCCATTGGTCTATTGTTCTGTTCTTGTGCCAGTATCAAATTGTGTGGATTACTTTGGCTTTGTAGTAGAGCTTGAAGTTGGGGAGCATAATTCCCCCAGCTTTATTCTTCCTTCTCAGGATTGCTTTGACTATTCGGAGTCTTTTGTGTTTCCGTATGAATTCTAGAACGATTTGCTCAGTTCATTGAAGAATGCTGTTGGTATTTTGATAGGAATTGCATTGAATCTGTAGATTGCTTTAGGCAGGATGGCCATTTTGACGGTATTAATTCTTCCTCTCCATGAGCATGGGATGTGTTTCCATTTATTGATATCTTCTTTAGTTTCTGTCATGAGTGTCTTGTAGCTTTCAAAGTATAGGTCTTTCACGTCCTTGGTTAGGTTTATTCCAAGGTGTTTTATTCTTTTTGATGCAGTTGTGAATGGAATTGTTTTTCTGATTTCTCCCTCTGGTAGTTCATCGTTAGTGTATAGGAATGCAACAGATTTCTGTGTATTAATTTTATATCCTTCAACTTTGCTGTATTCCGATATCAGTTCTAGTAGTTTTGGAGTAGATTCTTTAGGGTTTTTTATGTGCAATATCATGTCATCTGCAAACAGGGACAGTTTAATTTCTTCCTTACCAATCTGGATGCCCTTTATTTCTTTGTGTTGTCTAATTGCTGGGGCAAGGACCTCCAGTACTATGTTGAATAAAAGTGGGGAGAGTGGGCATCCTTGTCTTGTTCCCGATCTTAAAGGAAAGGCTTTCAGCTTCTCGCTCTTAAGTGTAATGTTAGCTGTGGGTTTGTCATATGTGGCCTTTAGTATATGGATGTACTTGCCCCCTATACCCATTTTGTTGACAGTTTTTATCATGAATGGATGCTGAATTTTGTCATATGCTTTTTCGGCCTCTGTGGAGATGATCATGTGGTTTTTGTCCTTTTTGTTGATATGGTGGATGACGTTGATGGATTTTTTAATATTGTACCCTACTTGTTTCACTGGAATAAATTCTACTTGATCATGGTAGATAATTTTTTGATATATTTTTGAATCCGAGTTGCTAATATTTTGTTGTGTTTTTACATCTATGTTCATCAGGGATACTGGTCTATAATTTGCTTTTTTTGTGGTGTCTTTGCCTAGTTTTGGTGTAAGAGTGATGCTGGCCTTGTAGAATCAGTTTGGAAGTATTCCCTCTTTTACTTTTTGGAAAACTTTAAGGAGGATGTGTATTAGGTCTTCACTAAATGTTTGATAAAATTCAGCAGTGAAGCCATCTGGTACAGGGATTTTGTTCTTAGGTAGTTTTTAAATTTAACTTAATTTTTTTTGGTATCATTAATCTACAATTACACGAGGAACATTATGTTTACTAGACTCCCCCCATCAACAAGCCCCCTCAAATATCCCATTACAGTCACTGTCCGTTAGCGTAGTAAGATGCTATAGAATCACTACTTGTCTTCTCTGTGTTGTACAGCCCTCCCCGTGCCCCCCCCAACATTATGTCTGCTAATAATAATGCCCCTTTTTTCCCCTTATCCCTCCCTTCCCACCCATCCTCCTCAATTCCTTTCCCTTAGATAACTGTTAGTCCATTCTGAGGTTCTGTGAGTCTGCTGCTGTTTTGTTCATTCAGTTTTTGTCTTTGTTCTTATACTCCACAGATGAGTGAAATCATTTGATACTTGTCTTTTTCCACCTGGCTTATTTCACCCTCTAGCTCCATCCATGTTGTTGCAAATGGTGGGATTTGTTTTCTTCTTATGGCTGCATAGTATTCCATTGTGTATATGTACCACCTCTTCTTTATCCATTCATCTACTGATGGACACTTAGGTTGCTTCCATTTCTTGGCTATTGTAAATAGTGCTGCAATAAACAGGGGTGCATATGTCTTTTTTTCAAACTGGGCTCCTGGATTCTTAGGGTAAATTCCTAGGAGTGGAATTCCTGGGTGAAATGTTATTTCTATTTTTAGTTCTTTGAGGAACCTCCATTCCCCTTTCTCCACATCCTTGCCAACATTTGTTGTTGTTTGTCTTTTGGGTGGTAGCCATCCTCACTGGTGTGAGGTGATATCTCATTGTGTTTTAATTTGCATTTATCCGATCATAAGCGATGTGGAGCATCTTTTCATGTGCCTGTTGGCCATCTGAATTTCTTCTTTGGAGAAGTGTCTGTTCAGCTACTCTGCCCATTTTTTAATTGGATTATTTGCATTTTGTTTGTTGAGGTGCACGAGCTCTTTTCGATGTCAACCCTTTATCGGACCTATCACTTATGAATATATTCTCCCATACTGTAGGATGCCTTTTTGTTCTACTGATGGTGTTGTTTGCTGTACAGAGCTTTTCAATTTGCTATAGTCCCACTTCTTCGTTTTTACTTTTCTTTCCCTTGCCCTTGGAGATAACTTCCATGAAACTGTTGTTCATGTTTATATTCAAGAGAGTTCAAGATTGTTTTCTTCTAAGAGTTTTATAGTTTCCTGACTTACATTCATGTCTCTGATCCATTTTGAGTTTAGTTTTGTGTATGGAGTTAGACAGCACTTCAGTTTCATTCTCTTGCTTGTAGCTGTGCAGTTTTGCCAACACCTGCTCTTGAAGAGGCTGTCATTTACCCATTGTATATACATGGCTCCTTTATTGTATATTGATTGACCATATATGCTTGGGTGTATATCTGGGCTCTGTATTCTGTTCCACTGGTCTGTGGGTCTGTTCTTGTGCCAGTACTAAATTGTCTTGATTACTGTGGCTTTGTAGGAGAGCTTGGATTTGGGACATGAGATTCCCCCTGCTTCATTCTTCCTTCTCAGGATTGCTTTGGCTATTTGGGGTCTTAGGTGGTTCCAACTGAATTTTAGAACTATTTGTTCCAGTTTGTTGAAGAATGCTCTTGGTATTTTGATAGAGATTGCATTGACTCTGTAGATTGCTTTAGGCAGGATGGCCATTTTGGCAATATTAATTCTTCCTATCTAAGAGCATGGAATGAATTTCCATTTATTAGTGTCCTGTTTAATTTCTCTAAGGAGTGTCTTGTAGTTTTCAGGGTATAGGTGTTTCACTTCCTTGGTTAGGTTTATTCCTAGGTATTTTATTCTTTTTGATGCAATTGTGAATGCAATTGTTTACCTGTTTTCTCTTTCTGCTAGTTCATTGTTAGTGTATAGGATACTTTATCCTTTTAAATGACTGATTAGATTTAACATACTTCAGACTTCCTATCGTTTTGTTTAATCACTCCTTCGTTTATGGACATTTTGAATGTTGTTTTTTTTCTTTATTCTAAGCATTTGACTGGACTTGCTGTGAATATTTAAATCTTCTCATATTTCTCTTTCATTGCTTTTTGTGCTTCAAAACAAAAGTCTGTTAAAACATCTGTTAAAAGCACAGAGCATTTAAATGTTAATACCATAACTACTTGCAAATATTGATTTCCATACTGCTTTCTAAAACAGGAATAAATTGGTTTCAGTAGTTTACCCTCTACCCTAAGAATTACCCTTAACTTTTGAGACAGGTTCCCTACAGGATTTAATTTACACATTTTCTGCCCATTGTCTCCTAGTAATTGCTTCCGTGTTGACAAAGGACCACCGTAACCCAAGAGTGGATGATGTCACTTAGCTGGTGTCATCAGTGACATAAGTTCCACATGAAGTGCCCTCCCAGTGGTAAATAAATACCTGTGTGTGAGACGTGGGATTTATGTACACTGTGGCTCACCAGGCCCTTTTGACAACTAGTGGTTCTCCTAGTTTATTGGCCATGCTTCTGTCATGTTTCTTGTGTCTTGGGAACATTGTTCTAGGGAGGAGTATAATATGAAAATATAAAAGTATTGTGTTCTTTCTACTGTGAAAATTATGTGGCTATTATACCTTGTTAGAAAACATGGAAAAATAGAAAAAGGTGGATTTTTTTTTTACCTGAAATGGCAACTGAAAGGTTGCCATTGTTTACATTCCTACAACTCTAGAAAGTAATCTATAATTTATATATTACCATTTCACATAATTTTATGTTTGCTCATACTATTTCTTTTGTGTGTTTTCTTTGGTGTAGTTAGGCTGTGCATATTTTATTTTTAAATTCTTCCCTTCAAAATGTACATTTTTTGCTGGTTGTATCATTTTACTGTTCATGTGCTTTTATTAATTAACCAATCACACCTCAGTGATTGTTTTGTAAGTTAGGGCAATTAGATGCTAAAATTTGGCAGGTTGTGCCACTGATATATGGTTCCCTGGCTGGGACTGTGCATAACTTTGATTGTGTTTAACAGGCAGCTATGAGGTCATTAATGACTAGACAACAACTAACATTCCAGTATACTGTTGCAATTAATAACGGTTTTCTTTCTTGTTATCATTCACGGAAACATGTAGGATCCTGTGAGATAAGTATTTTTATTCCGATTTAATGATGAGGAAACAGTCTTAGAGAGGCTCTTTTTTTATATAGTAGTATGCTAAGATATCTAAGTACCATTAAGAGAAGTAGAGACTGTAGCACATTCCCCATTTCAACATTTTAGGATAACTAAGGAACAGAACCAACTGTAATAGAGATAGAAAGGGACAAAGACTACAAGATTTCTTTTCCAAGATGTACTTAGGGAACTCAGGGAAGGACAGAATCTTTTCTGCCCGAGTACCCAAGGAAAAAGCATTGTCCAAGCAGGTGGCATTTGAAGGATGAACAGGGTTTGGTTATGTGGGAGAGGCATGCCAAACAGGGAACAAGGTGGCCTGACCTGGCTGAACTGGCAGCTTTCATTGTGCATAAAGAGGGCTCATTTTGGTTGTCATGTGGGAAAAGTAGGATAAAATTATGAAGCCTGGAAAGTAAAATTTTTCATATCACTGAAAATTTGTTAGGTTCAAAAATAAAACACTACAATTTGCAAGACGTTCATGAAAAATCACGTAAGTCTTAGAGTCTTTATAAATCTTTTTTTGCTGATGTTTCATTTTAATCTAACATGTTGTAAATATTTTCTAATTAATAAAAAGTTAGCATAGACTTTTATTATTATTATTTAGTATTTTAAATTTACTTTTCAGTACGTGGGTCTGAAATTGTACTTAATTGTGTAATTTATCAGGTTTTGTCACAGGCTGTTGTCCATAGCTGATTTATACCCTGTTTGCATCTTGTCTGCCGTGATGCTTGTGTTGTTTTTTTCCCCAGCACTGCAAGGTAGATTGCCAACAGGGTTATAATCAATAGGGCTTATACCTCACTGAGTCGAGTTTATGGGGGAATCTTACTTCCTGAATTTCCATGGTTTTAGATTTATAATTCTCAAATCTTTGATCTTCTAGTTTTTATTCCTTCAGATAAAAAAGAACAACTTATTATGTCTTATTAATGTTGCTATCTTGGAAAAAGCTCTTGATTTGGCCAAGGACTTTGTGACAGTGACTTCTGGCAGTGTCTTCTCTCCTGGGGAGTTTCTTTGTTCACCTGAGCCTCTGTGATCCTAGTACTGACTCTCAGAGGCAGGTGGCCCACCTGAGTGCCAAGCTTGTTTATCTTTGGAGGTCCAGCTATTCCTACCTTCTGCTTAATTGTGAGGAATAAAGGGTTTTACTTTTTGGGGAGAGGAGTTTTTATCCCACCAAATTAAACTTACTTCTTTTTGAGAAGCTTACTGGATTGGTTGACTATCTGTGTTCATGCATTTGACCTGCTTTAAGAATACCATAGACTGGGTGGCTTATAAACAACAGAAATTTATTTCTCATGGTTTTGGAGTCTGGGAATTTTGAGATCAAAGTGCCAGGAGATTCAGTGACTTGTGAGGGCCTACTTCCTAGTTCAATGATGGCTGACTTCTCACTGTAGTAACCTCACAGGGCAGAACGGGCACAGGGGGCTTTGGGGTCTTGTTTATAAGGGCAGTAATCCCATTTATGAGAGCTCTGCCTTCATGACCTAATCACCTCCCAAAAGCCCTACCTTCAAATACCATCATGTGGGGATTAGGTTTCAACATAGAAGTTTTGGGGGTCTATAGCACTATCAGACCAGGTATATCTTTATTTCAGCAGGTAATTTGACAGTATCTCTCTTGAAATCTATGTATGTACGAGAGGAGATAGATATGAGTGCATTGGTAATCTGCATAGATGAAATTGAATTGGCTCAGGCAACTCTACCACAGACTGTAGACTCAATTGGTGCCAGCCTGAAGGCTATTCAGAAGGCCATCTTCAACTCTGTTCTACTGGATCTTTATCAACTTGGATAAAGACCTAAGAATATATAGGATTACAGAATTAGAGTTTTAAAATTCTTGGACTAAATAAATAATCTGATGGACTTTATTAGGGATAAAAGTAACTTCAAACTATGTGTTGTAATACAGTTTGCCAAAACTATTTGGGAAAATGGAAATGCAGTTTAATTCATATTTTAAAAATACAAACAACACAAAGTTCAGAATTTTGGTCAACCAAGCTTGGGACTATCCTGCAACATATAATGTGATTATAAAAGAAAAAACTTTGTATTAGTAAAAGTAACATGTCCTGAAAGGTGGTAATCCTAGGAATCTTGTTGATTGGTTTTAGATTTCACATGTTTAGAAAGATATAAATAAACCTGAGTGCTTACACAGTGATGTGTCCTCAGCCAGAGCTTGTAAGGGCTGAATGAAGGAATTTTTCACTTCGGTTGATAACTATAATAGCTGTTTCTAGCCATTTTCCATAAATGACATAAGCCTGTTTCCTAAGGTATATTTTATATTTGAAATGGCCTGCTTTGTGCCAAGTACATACACTATGACCCTCTCTCCAACTCTTTGAATTAGGTGGTATTATTCCCTTCTATAGATGAGAAACCAGATAAACACAATAGTTAAAAAATGTGGACCGTTTATTTATGTAGCTAATGTAGGGTAGAGCTGGGATTTAGAGTTGGGCTGTTTCCAGTTATATCTTACTGCCTCTGGCTTGAGCATGCCGTGAGTCTGGGAGTTGTGGGGACTTCTGCTCTTTGGCTTATGAGCAGGTTAACTCCTGAAAAGCTGTTCATGAGTCCTATTTGCTCGTAAGTCCAACATGATACTATATAGTAATAAGAGCCAGTATATATTGAGTACTTAGTATGTGCCAGGTACTTTTCTAGGATCTTTATACAGAACTAATTTAATTCTCAAAACTCAGTGAAGTAATTATCATTATTATCTCCATCTTGCACATGAGGAAACTGAAGCAGGAGGAGTAGGCAGAGGAGCCAGGATTTAAACCAGGTTGTTCCTACAGAGCTCACACTTGTAACCACAGTCCTTTCTTGGCTTATGCAAATAACCAGTTTATGTACACAAGGGTACAAAGTTTTTGAATAGAGAGAATGGTAGTTCTTCATGGAATTGGTTCAAAGTTCTCATTTTCAGCTCTTACTATTTTTTTTAAATTCAAAGATGTTCATATTTTGTCATTCTTCTTCTCCACTATAAATAAGTTTATCACAAACAGGGCTTCACTTACAAGCCAAAGGATGGCTGAGTTTACTGTAGCTGAACTTGATTGCTGAGGAGGTAGCAGGCAGTGTTGATGCTCTCTGACCTTGGACCTTAGTGTTTACATGGTGGTAAGTGGAGTTATCTGTAATGATTTTTGAAAGACTGTCAAATGGAAAAGGAATTACTAGGTTGAATCATATGAAATGGCCAATTTTTATCTTTCTCAACCTATCCAAATGGCAAATTCCTCTGGTTCAACTTAATAGGCCCAAGAGGAAGAAGTTCTAGAGAAATCACTTGTTATTTTCTTTTAAGAATTTTAGGATGTATTGGAGATTTGAGTTTTGAATTTCTCCACTGACATGCTTTTTCAGTACAGTTGTTTGTCGGAGAAGTATGCATTCTTCCATTTCATTTCATGTTACTTGTTCCTTTCTTAACTGCATCTGACTGATTTGAACCTCTTTTTTAATGTCTCATGTCAAGGACAGAGAGTGGTTTTAAGGCATTCTGCTTTAGGACGTGTATATGTATGTATATAATTTTTAGTTGTTTAAATGGCCTATGTAACAGCATCCGTCAGATTATCAAGATTGCCAGTTTCATAATCACATCCTAGTGCTGATTTTTGGAATGTAGAGTGTGATTTAGATTGAGTTTAAGAACTTTTTTATTCCTTCTGCTATGGAATGATACTTGGAAAAGTAATCATAATATTTACCAAAGGTTCAGCACACTGTCTGCTTCTAATAGAAATTGTATCATTGCATTTAGTAAAAGTTTGATTCATTCTAGAAAGGTCTGTTCAGGATATTCTTGGGGGATGATCTGTAGAGTAGGAGTAATTTGATGCTTAAGGCAATTGCTCTCCTTGGGGTGAGGCCATTGTGGAGAGAGTCTTCAGTAAATTGAGTTTCTAACACACTTGAATTTCTTGTAACAGCTTTACTTTTTGTCATTGATTCATGACAGACCATTGTCTTATGTTTATTTGGTTTGGGGTGTGGGGTCAGACATTTTTACCTTTTTGAATTTGGTTGTTGAGTCCTCTGACTTCTCCTCATACCTTCCAGCTCCATTCAGTTGGTTGTCTTATTTTTTTTTAATAGGCTCTGAGTCCTTTTGTTCAAACAGAGTAGCTGATGGTGAAATCTCAAAAAAACCTCAATACTAAAACCTTTACAATGGTTACATTCTCCTTGCGCAGAAACCATTGTAAGATCCCTTAGGTTTTGTGAAGAGTCTTACCAGGTACTCCCTAGTTCTGTCCGCACAGGTATTAGGATGGTGGTAAGTCCGAGTCTGTTCCAACTCATGAATAACAAGTGCTGTATGGTTTTTTTCCCCCTGTTCTTCCTCCAAAGTCTGAAACCCTGAGAACTTATAGCTACTTAACCAAACCAAACCATGTTGGTCTTCTCTTTGAAAAGATGAGTCACGGTTGAGTCTCTGTGATTTATCCTGAAGTCATATTCATTCTCTCTGAACAGTAATCTGGGGAGGCAGTGGCAGTCTGATTGATGGCTCAGGCCACTCTTTCACTTTCTCGTGCCATGTGTTACTGCAGGTATTGTAATAACTGGGATAAGCATGAGAGATCTTTGTTTTGTTTTTGTTTTTGTTTTTCAGTAACAAATACTTTGAAGAAAAAGGATGACTTTGTGGCATCTAAGGCACCAGCCATTGACCTAGATCACAAGTTTAGGTGCAAGGTTGTGGATTGTTTAAAATTTTTCCGCAAAGCCAAACTGTTGCACTATCACATGAAGTATTTCCATGGAATGGAGAAGTTACCAGAACCCGAGGAGAGCCCAGGAAAGAGGCATGTCCAGACGAGGGGCTCTTCAGCTTCAGACAAGGCCAGCCAGGAGGGCCTGACCAGGAAGCGGGTCTCTGCCAGTTCCCCAAGTAAGTATTTTGGTTTTTTGTTGTATCCGTATCATGGAGGGCTCTGTTGTTCAGGTTACAGTAGTTATATTTCTGACCCAGAAAGCAAATGTTAGGTTGGTCTGGTCCAATTGAATCCCAAAAGGTTGAAAATGACAAATGATCCTTGGGAGTTGAATCAATGAGTTGCCTCTCCTGGAGGAACTAAAAATACCTAATTCTTATTCTTACCTCAGCCTCTTGCTGCTCAAGTAACCTTGAGAAAGTCACTTAGCCTCTGAAGGCCTTGGTACTTCTAGTATGAGTGGGGACAGTCAAGGAAAAGGAATCCCTTCAGAAGCCAGCAAGAAAATTCTGCTCAGGAGAACATGGGTGTAGTCATGCCATCGCCCAAACCCCTCCAGGCAGGACAAATGAACAAAAGAACTAAAAGATGATGTGTGATTCTCCTGCTGGGTCCAAATTTGAGTTCAATTTCATCTTAATTACAACTGAAGGTGTTTTCTAGCAGCACTGTTTATTTTGCGTAGAAATTGCAATGGTGGTAGTAAGGGTTACCATAAAGTCTTGTGTTCATATCTTACTACAGAGAACCTTTTTGGAGATTTCTAAAACTTACAGAAATTGAAAAATTACATGTTTCTGGAGAATTTCAGAATAATGACTTTGCAGTACATTCTACAAGCTTCCCAGCTCCTTTTTATTTGAAACTGTGACATCATTATATTTTTTGGCTTACAGCTTCACCATTAAAATACATAGGTATTAGATGGTGTATGGAACTCCTAGAACATCTGACAGTGTTCCCAAGGAAATATAAGATCACATTTCAGGATTTTGAAGGTGTTCCCTGGCTCTGTGGGAGGTCAGTCCTCAGTCAAGTGAAGACAAAATATGTCAAGGTCAAGGTGGAGTTTCGTAGTCATATGGGCTTCATTACCCATGAGAAATATAATGCGAGCTACATATAACTTTTTCTAGTATCTATATTTTAACATGTAAAAAGAAACTGGTGAAATTACTTTTAATAATGTTTTATTAACTCAGTATACCCAAAACACTATAATTTCAGCATGTAATCAGTATAGAAATTCTTAGTGAGCTTTTTAATATTCTTTTTCTTGTACTAAGCCTTTAAAATCCAGTGTCTTACACTTACTGAACATTTCAATTCAGACCAACCACATTTCAGGTGCCAGTAGCTGCATTTGGCTAGTGGCCACCACATTGGACCGTGCTGCTCTCTTACCTTCAGCTGTAGGCAATCCAGCTGTGTGCTTGGTGAGCCCACTCACTAAGCCAAAAGGAGCTGCCTGAGGAAGGCCAGCTGGCAGTAGTCACTCAGGAGAAAACTGTGTGGGCTGCAGGATATGGCAGCATTCACATCTCCATGACTTCACCAGAGTCCTGCTCAGGTACCCACCAGTGCATGGATGTGCCTCAGAGCAGGCTGGTATCAACCAGATACAGAACGATGCTCAAGGCCAAACGCCAGCTATTTATTTACAGTAAAGCCCACAGCTATCAAATCTCCTTTCCTCTGTCCAGTTCCTATTTTGTGTGGAAGGGAAAGTTGCTTATTGAGCATCAAACCAGAGCACTGGAGTTAGAGATGCCTCAGGCTAAAAGAGATTGACTTGTTCATTCGACAGCTATTTATCAGATGCCTGCTATGTGCCAGGCCTTGTTCTGCATACTACAAAAAAAGACCTAAGTCCTATTCTGCTTGTTGCCTTTGGTTGTGGATATTCCTGGCTTGGTTCTCAGACCTGAGCATTCTTTTGTCTGGGTAATGCTTGTTTCATTTAGGGCCAGACACTGACTGAGTAGGAGTGTTAATATCTATTACTGGGTAGTCTTGCTGGCATTGGTGGCCATTTTGTGTCTTTTAGGTGGGTTATATCTCTCTACCAAGAGAATACATGGTTAATTCTGGGGGCAAGCTCATTTCCTAGAATTACAAAGAGAGTCCCAGGTAAAAGATCAGACTTTTCACTTGAAAAAAATGTTGGTAATTGAGTGGCTGTTAGCTTTTTCTCTGTTTGTTTACTTACATCTGACTTACGCAAATGAACCCTTTCTTTCTTTGTCCTAGAGCACTAATCCAGGTTTTCCTGTCTTGCCTTGGTTATAATAATCTTTCAAAATCCAGTTTTCTTCTCTCCATTTTTACCCACTATGGTCCATTGTGCTTTTGCTGTCCGAGGGGTCTTTGAAAGTACAAATCTGGTTATATTATGTTGCTCACCTGCTAAAAAAATGTTTGAGGATGGTTTGCTGCTTCTGTGGAGCATGAGTTTTGGTGCTGGGATTGTGGGTTATGAATACTATCCAATTCTTTCAGCCAGTCGTGGACTTTTTATAGGTTTCTCGACCTCTCTGTGCCTATCTGTGTAAACTTACTGAGTTCTTTTGATGAGTCTGTGAGGTAATCCAAGCCATGAGCTTGTGAAAGGGCCTGGGGTAGGAAATGAGGATTTCCTTCCCCTTGGTCCATGATTTTATCTGTCTTATCCAGCCATCTGTGACTGAAGTTGGTGCATTGGTGTGAGCTCTTCACCTAGATTGTAAGTGCTGCCAGGGAGCAATTAGTATTGTCACTGCAGTATCCCATGGGTTCTACCAAGAGTTGTGGACACAGCTAGCACTTAGAGACCAATGATGGTGTTGAAAAGATCATACTGAGGTGATAGGAGCCAGGAGAAATCCATGGGTGCTTGATAAGGGAGTGACATCTGGGTAGTATTAGGGTACAACACTGGAAGTGGGTGCAGTCGACCCCAGATAACACAGCTTCCAGAACCAGGTTATTCCAAAGGCTGAGGCTTGACAGGCAAGAGGCCATAAGGGGACTGAGGAAAGTCAGTCTTGCCTGACCACAGTGGTGTATGCCCTCTGTGGTAGGCCATAGTTACACTGCCTATCCCTGTTCATGGTGATTTTCAGAGGAGGGACCTTGTCCAGTGTAATACCCCTTAATACAGGGTGGATGTATCTGACCATGTGTGGATTGCTTGTCTGGCTTTTGGATTCCTGATTAACTATACTAGAGGGTCTTGATTTACATTGAGTAATATGTGCAGGTGTGGAGTTAGCCCACTGGAATTTGAATCCAGCCTCCACCACTTGCTTGCTTTATGACACTGGGCAAAGAACTTGGTGAGCTCCAGCTTTCCCATCTGTGACACAGAGATAATGGTACTGTGTGTCTCAGAGCTTTGTTACATTAAATGACCTAATGTACAATGCTTAGCACAGTGTCTGGCCTACAGTAAACTCTTAAAAAATACTAGCTCTTTATTCTATGAAAACATTAACCTAGGCAGTCAGAGATCTGAGTTCTAAACTCAGCTGGCCACTGATGAGCTACAAAACCAATAGATAAGGTGTTGCCATTTGGTAGAATGAAGAAATGTAAGTGCTTTTCTACTTCTGTGTACTCCTCTTAGTGTCATACCAAAATACTGACCTGGGATTTTATTCTTAATGCAGAAGGATCCCTTTCACTGAGGTTTAGAAATCTCTTGGTGAATCGGGGACTTTTGCATGCCAGTTATTTACTTATATTTATTTATTTATTATTATTTTTTACCTTTCCCCATGCCAGTTTTTTAAGTAACAGGAACTGCTGTGGATATACTTGCCTGGCTGGCAGGGGTGGACAATTATAAAATGCTTTAGGGGAAATAAAAGGATCTTTCACATCCCTGTGTTTTAACTTTATACCCCTCTGCTGGGCCTTTGAAAAACTGGTTAGTGTGTGGGGCCATTCACTCCCTGACTGGGGTATAGCCTGGTTATTCCTGTACCTTCTCAGATGGAGAGCAGATTTTTTGCAGTCAGCAAGCAGCGCACCCATGCCCTCAAGTCAGGTGGACACAGGCCTCACAGATGATTTCACAACTCTCCCATGCCTGACTGCTGAGATGGCTAGCACTTACCAGGCTGGAGGAAACCAGACCGTTCATCTTGCTGTGTTCTAGATAGGAAATTTAAATGCGGGCCACTAGTCCTGCCTCTGCCACTAACCAGCAGGAGACTCAGTTATCACCATCTGTGAAATGGGATCAGTAGACACGTCCAACTTTCATGATGCCACTGGCTGTCAATGACAGCAAACATAGCAGGATAGTCAAAAGATTTCACAGGCCCCAAACCTCCAGAAGGCACCTCCTGCCTGTTTCAGACAGCTCCCCTCCTTTTCTCCATCATTGCCTCCTATTTCCTCACAGGTTTGCTAGGTACTTGACTAATCTGATAACTAAATTTCCGAGGATTTGAAAGAATAAAACCAACTTAGCAGCTCACCTGTTCTCTCAACATACCTAGGTTACCCCTCAGACGTCTAAGAAAACCCTTATGTTTATTGGTGAAATTTCATACAGTGGGGGGAGTTCAGTTGGGGAGATGTTTCAAGGTGAAAATGACACCAGGCACCCTGTGTGCTAGTTTGCAGGCAGTATGAGCTTGACATTATCCTTAAGTGAAAAATGGATAAAATATTACAAGATTTGTGCTGCTTGGAGATAATTACTGTAAGAAAATAGCATCTTTATGCTGAGTGCTCTGAGTATAGTAACTGGGACCTTGGGTTCTAATGGATTTCTCAGATGGAGATTCCTGGGACTTCTGGTCCACTAGGACCAGAGATTTTTTTTTTTTTTTTTTTTTAATTTCCTCAATTCCCTGCTGGTAGGGTTGATCAGGAAAAACAGTCTGGTCTGAGATTCCACAGAATGAATCTTAGTAGCGGTTTTGCTACTGGTCAGTTGTGATCTGAGCTCTTCACAAATCTGATTTCTCCCTTTCTAAAGAGATGATGTGGTACTAGGTATGAATGAGACAAGCCCTTTCATATGGAGAGAAAAGCACATAAACAGATACAGTGAAAAGGGCTGTATTAGGAACATACAAAGTGCTGTGGGAATACATTCAAGATTTTGCCTGTGGAGCTGGGACTGGGATGTCCAGAGGAGGTGACATTTGAGGTAGGCCTTAAAGGGTGAGAGTACTTAGGAGTTGAAACAGAAGGCAGGGAAATAGGAAAGGCAACCCCATGCCAGGAACAGCAGAGCAAAGGTTCAGAGGCATCAAGGGGAACAGACTATCATGATTGCCTGTCTCTAAGGTGTTCCTTCTTAATCTGGCCTTCAGATGGTTCCTTTTCCCTCAACCAGGCCTTTATTCACATAAGTGAGTTTGGAAGGTCAGGTTAGATTTGCTTTTCCAAGTGAGGTTTTTCAGAATATCAGAGTCTATTTAATAAATTCTCTTCCAGGGGCAAGTTGAGGCTTCCTTGGTATTTAGGTTTGTTTCTACATAGGTGAGTTCAGTCCTGAGTAGAAGTTTGGCCCAAACAAAAATATTCTAGGGTTGAAGGAACCTTACCTGTGCCTGTTATTACCAATTGCCATATCCATTTAGTTCATATTTTTGCTCTGGGTAAAGCTTGACTGGGTAAAGCCAGAGTGAGCCTTGGGGCACCAGATTGGACACTTCTTTGCTGCCATCTGCATGCTGAGATGATGGTATTAGACTGTGAGCATCACCTCCTCTGATAGGTGGTGGGATCCCTCCAAGAGCCTGCCCACTTCTGCTCTGCCCTTGAGGTGCCATTCCCTCATGCAGGTCCAAACATGCTCTGGTTACTGCTTGTCCCAGCTGTGTGACTCTGCTGTGTGGTGTACAAGCAGTTGTCCTGAAGGTGAGGGCACTGTTACTCGTTCCTCCTTTCCTGGAAGCAGCAGTCTAATGTCCTGGTCTCATAACTTGGTGATGATCTGCTGGAGGTACAGGGAACAGGCTGCACCGAGGGAACAAGAAGGGTTCTGGTGTTTCTCCAGATGGTTGCCTGCAGCCTGAGGAGAGGACAATGACCATCCTGTAACAGCCTCGTCTTCCTCAAGTGACAAGCTGCTGTCTGATCCAGATCCCTGGCAGGGAGTCTCTCTTTGTCCAGCCCAGTCTGGGCATTCAGGAAGAAGCTCTGCAGCTGGGTACATGTTCTGTGGGCCACGGAACAATCGGTCAAGCTGTCTTCAGAGAGTGGACCACAGACCAGCACCACTTCCTGGGGAGAGTATGGCAAGCAAGATAATAACAACTAGCATTTGTGTACTTGCCATGTACTGGGCACCATCCAGGTTCTTTACTTGTGTTGTTTTATTTAATCCTCAAAACAAACTCTATGAGGCAGATACTACTGTGCCCACTTATAGTTAAGAAACTGAGGTGTAGATGAGATGGATTAACTTGAACTATTGTCTGTACATCTAGCAGAGGTGGAGCCACGATTTGAATCCAGTTGCAGAGCCTATATTGTCACCTCTATGCTCTGCTGTCCTTTAGGATTCCAGAGAAGGATGCCCTGCCGTGGGGAATAGGAGTGCCTCCCTGCAGGAGACTTGCTGGCACATGGGTAGCCCGAATAAGCTCTGCCTATTGTCACCTTGTCTGCCCCTGTTCTTCAGGGACTTAACCTGACTTAGCTTTGTCCCTGTTGGACAGTTCTGCCTGTGAGCTCTGCCACCTAAGGCCACATAATGACTTCACATCTTCAGCCAGAAGCCAAGGTGAGCCTCAGAAGGCTTTCTCTCTTCTTCTTTTTTCTGTATAACTGCTTGATAGAATACTTCTTATTTTTATCCTCATTGTTTATCCTTTTACTTGAAGCCTGAGGTGGGGACTCTTTAAAAGCTTAATGTGACCATATTTCTGATCAGCTGCAGCACTTGGGATGGTTTCATTTACAAGTAATAGAAAACCCAATTGGAATTGAGTCCACAATAAAGGGGATGTATTAGCTCACATAATAGAGAAATCCAGGGGAGGTACTTCCCCAGGACTGTTGGTTGAGGACCCAGTGTCTTACCATCTCACTGCTCAATACTATTTTCAGGTTGGGTACCCTTAGTCGTAGGATGGCAGCTGGTGTCACTTAAGACTCCCTGCTGCTTCATTCAACTCTGACAAGAGAGTAAGAGCACTTCATTTGTAGACGATAGATCAGTCCTAAATTTATGTTGGATTAGTCCATTCCTGTCCCTGGAGCCAGTTGGCCCAGGTTCAGATCATCTAAGCCTACCACATGAAAAGGGCATGGGATTACTTCTACTGATTTGAGTATGGAGAAAATCGTGTTCAAACACCTTACATGCTGCACAGTGAAGGAGGGATAGAAAAGATTCTGGAAGATACCCATATTGTCTGCTGCACCCAGCAAGTGCAAAGTGAGAGGAGAAACCTGCATAGCCAGGGAGCCAGCATGGTTTTTAGAGCAGACTGTGTCCTGTGCTTGTCCTGTTCCAGGGGCAGTGAATACAAGGCCCAAGACATGTAATAGATCTGAGTTCACCTTTTCTATACGCCAGTGTATGTGATCTTGCAGCTTCTCTGAATTTCACTTCCTCTTCTGCAAACTGGCAATGATAATGCAATGATACTTGCATTTTATGCAAAATTGAAATTAACCAGTTTGAAGTTGTGTGGTATAAAAAGTGTTATGTACAAAATTTGATTTATGCAATCCCAAGAAATTGAGAAAATTCATAAACCATAGGATTTCAAAGCTGGCAGGCCATTGAGAATGTATATATTATGCTTTCATTTTATAGGAATATTAGTCATGAATTATGTGAGTTTAATAATGGGGGTCTTCAGGAATCCCTGGTATGGAATGAACTGGTCCATCCTTCTCTCACTGCCTGTTGGGTTTTTTAAAGTATATGATGCTGTTTTATAAAATGTGAAATGCAAAAAGATTGTTATTAGAGAAGCCCAAAGGCACACCCATACTTAGATGTCCTGGCATTTGACAGTTTATACTCTACATCTTGACCTCTTTGTCTCAAGGATCCAGGACCCAGGTGATATATCTCCTCTTCAGCCCGTTCTGCTGATCAGGTTAATGCTGTTGGCTTTTCACTAAACTAATGGGTATGGTTACTTTAGTTAGGAGGCCATTAACATCTGAATTTACAACTCAAAAACTGAATTGGGAAACTGTTTCTGTATGTGTGTGGGTGATGGTACATCAAATCATATCACTCTTGCTCAGTCCTTCTTGTGGCCCAAGTCACTCATAGTAAAGGCCAACTTCCTTACAAGGCCCTATCTGTTCTGCTTCTAGCCCATGTCATCTTATCTACCTCAGTCTAATTCTAATTTTAATTTTAGTGGAGACATACAGTCCTTCTTGCTATTTATTGATTTCAAATTCCGTATGGGTTTTTTGTATCTTAACCTTGTATCTTGCAACCTTGCTATAATCACTGTTAATCCCAGTTTTTGTTTTTGTCAGTTCTTTAGGATTTTCTACATAGACAATCATGTCTCTACTAAGATAGTTTTACTACTTCCTTTCTAATCTGTATTTCATTCCCTTTTCTGTCTTATTGTCCCAACTATAATGTCTAGTACAATGTTGAGTAGCAGTGTTGAGAGGGAACATTCTTGCCTGGTTCCAGGTCTTAAGAAGAAACCACCCAATTCTCATCGTTAAGTATGAAGTTAGTGTAGGTTTTTGTAGATATTCTTTATCAAGTTGAAGATCTTTCCATCTATTCCTAGTTTTCTGAGTGTTTTTATCAAGAGTGTTGGATTTTGTCAAATGTTTTTTCTGCATCAGTTGATGAGTAATTTTTCTTCTGTAGCCTGTCACTGTAGTGGACTACATTAATTGATTTTCAAATGGTGAACCAGCCTTGTATACCTGGAATGAATTTCATTTGGTCATGGTATATAATTTTTTTTATACATTGTTGGATTCTGTTCATGAGAGATACTGATCCTGTAGTTTTCCTTTCTTGTATAGGTCTTTATCTGATTTTAGTGTTAGAGTAATGCTGGCTGCATAGAATGACTTAGAAAGTGTTCCCTGTGCCTATTGTTTGAATACTGAAGCCCTGCCCTTAGAGTCTTAAGTGCCCTTTGCACTTACTGTCACCCTTCCTGGAAAACTCTCCTCCCAGAATTCTACATGTTTCATGCTCTCCCTCATTTCAGGTCTTAGCTGTCCTTTCCTCAACGAGGCATTTTCTGACCAGAGACTATTAAAATTGCAAATTTTATTTTCCCTCGTCCCTACTACCCCTATCCCTGCTTTATTTTTTCCATAGTACCAATCACTCCTATAATCACCTCCAAACATACTGTAATGTAAAACTTACTTATTTTCTGTGTCTACCCACTAGAATTTAGCTCTGTGAGGGCAGGGGGTGGGGGTTCTTTTTTTGTTCATTGTTGTATCCCTTCTCCCTAGAATGGTGCCTGGGACATAGCAGCTGCTCAAATATTTGTTAAACAAATGAATTTAAGCCATGACTTATAATGTGGTTGTAGCCAAGAGAATATGCAAAAATGAGTTGTTCTGTTTCTATAGGTGAGGAGGACTCTGTTCCCAAGATCAGAGGAAAGTAAATATTGTTGATAGCTTTTATGAAATTCAGGAGGCATTTGGCTATGTTTTGCTAGTCAACTGTATGACCTTGGCTAAGTCTGTCTTTTGGGCCTTGGTTTCTTAATCTTAAAATGAATATTTTTGTAAATTAGACTAAGGTCACTCACTTCTGGAGTTCTTGTTCATTGAAATCTGTTTCTTAGTTGCAGAATATTTTAACAGAAGGGAGCTTAGAGACCCTTAAGTCCTGTATTCTTTAGTCAGTAGATTAACTTCTGCCTGTAGAGCTCAGGCTTGCCAGCTGATAGGTGTAGCCTGATATCCACTCTGACAGTTTCTGGATGCCCATTTGAGAGAGGGGCCTGCCTGGGCAGAGGTGCTCACATGCTGCCAGAGAGCTTTTAAATATCTGTGGTGTCATGCAGGTACCTTCACCTCCCTGAGCTTCGGTATCCCCATCTGTAAAACGGGAATGATACATACAGGTTGTTGTTAGGATTAAATAAGATATTTGTGGTTTCCTTGCACACAAGTGCTTAGTTAAAATCAGTTGAATCTGATTGCTTACCCTGTCCCACACCTGCTTTATAATTATCTTGATTTCACATCAGAATGACTTGGACAGTGTTTTTAAAAATCTTTGAAAACATTATGCTAGGTGACAGAAGCCAGGCACAAAAAGTCACATACTGTGTATGATCGCATGTATATGAAATGTCCAGAATAGATAAATGCAAAGAGACAGATGCACATTGGTGGCTGCCAGGGGTTGCAGCACTGTGGAGAAACAGCTTAGGCGGTAAGGAGTTTTACTTCAGAGTGATGAGACTGCTTTGGAACTAGAGAGAGCTTGTCTCACAACATTGTGTGCAATGAACTTCTCATATTTAAATTATATAATTTAATGAGATTTGACATGTATGTACCCATCTATTGCCACAGTCAAGATAGTGAACATATCCATTGCCTCCCAGTCTTTTCCTCATGCCCCTTTTCCTTCTCATTCCTCTTCTCCCTCTCATCCTCAGGTAGGTAGCCACTATACTGCTTTCTGTCAGTATAAATTAGTATTCATTTTCCAGAATTTTATATAAATGTAATCTGCAGTATGCACTAGTTTTTATCTGGCTCCTTTCACTCAACATACTTATTTTGAGATTCACTTATGTTGCTGCATATATTAGTAGTTCATACTTTTATCGCTGGAAAGTATTCCATTGTATGGATACACCACAAATTATTTGGGCAGTTTTCACTTTGGGCAGTTACAACTAAAGCTGCTGTGGGCTTCATGTGCAAATGTCCATATGGACATATATTACTTTCTCTTGAGTAAATATATTTGATAAGATGGAAGAAACAACTGGATCTTTGCATTGGTGAAGCTGTTGTTAACTTTGAAAACTGTGGTCTCAATTGAGTGGTAGATGGGAAGCCTTTTTAGAATGAAATTAGGAAAAACTGAAGTGAGAAGTTTAGACAGAGATTATTGATAATTTAAGGAGTTTTGCAGAGAGAATGAAGTTGTATTTGGAAGGTATGGACTGTTCATTTTTATATAGGTTATTTTGGGTTTGTGAAGTGTACCTCAATTATATATTTAAAAAGAAAGAAGAAGAAAAACAAAATCCTGATAATCAAGTCACACCTTAAGCCAATTCAATCAGAAAATCTCTGTGGATGGGATCCAGGCATCACTTTTTAAAAATCTCCTATGGTGGTGAATGTAGTAACCACAATGTTTTTCATGTGAAACCTTCATAAGAGTGTATATCAATAATACCTTAAGAAAAAAATAAAAAATGAAATAAAATAAAAATCTCCTATGGCGATTACCATATTTAGTCAGTGTTAAGGAGCAGTGATCTAAACGGAGTTGGCAAATTTTTTCTGTGAAGGGCCAGTATTTTCAGCTTTTGAGGACCATAGGTCTCTGTATTCACTCTTCAGTTCTGCCTTTGGAGCATGAAAGTAGCCATCATCAGCATGTAATGAATGAGCCTGGTGTGTTTCAGTAAAACAAACTTATTGTAACAAGCAATGGGCCAGACAGACTATGTTGACTTTTGGTCCAAAGACTAAGTGATGGGAGAGCCTGAGGGGATAGAAGGTAACCAACCTCCCAATCAGAACCAGATCTGGAATTCTCTTCTACCACTTGTTTTAGTTCTTGACATTGGACATGCTTACTTACTTAAGAATAAACATCCCAGCATTGAAAACAAAATGTTATAATGCCAACACTTACACTTGCATTTCATTCTAGCTGCAAAAGACAAGGAAAAGAATAAAGAGAAGAAATTCAAAGAGTTTGTGAGAGTGAAGCCAAAGAAGAAAAAGAAAAAGAAAAAGAAAACTAAACCAGGTAATTTTTCCCTTTGGAGTGTTTTACTTGGGTTTCTTTACTGTGGCTGGGGAGTGGATGATTTCTCCCTAGTCATGGCCTTGGAATCTGCACCGAGGGCAGGAAGGGCCAGCAGGCTGTTACTGGAGCTTGTGCACTCAGCTTAGCATGGGCTCTAATATTGGAGAGCCAACTCACCCAGGCTGCTACAAAGCCACACTGGCATTTATAAAAGCCTTCCCTCTTGCTGTGTGGACCCGTGTGCCCTGTTACAGGGCAATACATGTGAAACCATCGTGGTAGCTGAGGATATGTGGATGAATGTATTTGTTTGCACAACTCTTAAACGCACAACTCTGAAACCTTTCAAGAAGGGATTCATTTCCTAAAAAGTGTGTCTAGCCCCCACAAAAATGGTGATTTTTAAGAAAACCAGTATTCCAACCTTGGGAGCTAAAGGGATGCCATGTTTTCTTCTCAATGTATTGTCTGGCTTAGAAAAACAATCTTTCAGAGAATGGGAAGATGGGTATTGGTGAGAGGAAGTTTTTGGTTTTGAGGTCCTTAGAGGCAGCTAAAAGTATAAATCCCTAAATTTCTTTATACTCCTTGTAGTTGAATTTCTTCCAAGACTTTAAGCTGTTGAACAGTTGGTTGGATGGGATTGGTTCTGGAATGCCCTAATGATGTCTGGGGGTGCTAATTCCTTCCTGATCCTATTTTCCCAGACTGCCCCTGTAGTGGGGAGATCAGTGACACCTCCCAGGAACCTTCTCTACCTAAGGCATGTGCTGTCACCAGGAGTGGGTCTTCACATAAGTCTGGGGTTCATATGAGCCCACAGCTTCATGGCTCAGAATCTGGAAACCACAAAGGGAAAGTGAAAGTATCTGGTAAGGAGGCTCTCTGTTGGCTTGATCATTTGCACAGCATTATAGTCTGAGAAGGCTGTATTTATGTTGATACTATTATCTACTCCCTAGGCCCTCTGCAAGTATAATCTGTTATATTTTTAAAATAAGAAGTATATTAAATTTAAAAAGGCCATTAGCTGTGCCTTCCTAGAACTTCCTTTCTCTCCAACTTTGGTCTTAGTCAAATGTCTCTTACGTATTTCCAAGCCAGTGTGTCTCTGACCAAATCCATCATCCCCAACCCTTCACATCTGACTCCCATTCTTCCACTTCTTATTGATGATCCCTGCATCAGACCCAGTTGCTTGGTGGAAATGTGAGTCAATCTTGAGGCTTCCCCTTCTCCAGTAACTTACAGGGTAATTGTGAGTTTAAAAGGAGTTAATTAGTAAGTGGAAAGTACTTAGGACAGGCTCTGGAACAGAGTAAGTGACCAGTAGAGGTTAGCTGTAATTATAACTAATCAGGCATCAAGATCTGGTGATACTAGTTTTGATTATCCCTGGAATCTGTCCACTGTCTTCAGAGTTTTTAAGGAGGCTCTGGACACAGATTTGAACTGTAAGCCGGACTGGCTGGCTGGGGTGAGGTTGAGGAGACATTTGAACCATTAGGGATGATCATCTCTGTGGTTCATGGGAGTTGCAGCTTCTCTGCCAGTGAGCTCTGTGACCTTGAGCAGCAACTTACCGTGGGCTTCACTGTAATGAGGAAGTGGAGTTCACTTCATTGCCAGACAGCATCTATCGTTTGGGCTGTTACTAGATCACAGGCCCAAGGAACGGATTGGAGTGCCCATTTCCTAGCTCTCTGAGTTCATACAGGAGTGGGTCTGTGAGGTCATTTCCACTCTAGTTCTTTCGGAATTTTTAAAATTCCAGTCTAAATTTTTTAAACTTTACAACTCTAAATAGTGACTGTTGTTTTCCCTTTCCTCTCAGAGGAGGATAATCTGAGTGAGTCCTCTTCAGAGAGCTTTCTTTGGAGCGATGAGGAGTATGGCCAAGATATTGATGTGACTACCAACCCAGACGAGGAACTCGATGGGGATGATCGCTATGATTTTGAAGTGGTCCGCTGCATCTGTGAGGTTCAGGAAGAAAATGACTTCATGATTCAGGTAGGTAGAACTCCCAGGAGAACAGGTATAGAGAAGCACAACTGGTCCTCAGAGGGAATTTTGAGGTATTACAGTTTGAGGCAAGCAAAAATTATGAGTCAGGTCAGAAGCCCCAGATAGGCAGTGTTATCAGTAACATATTGAGCTTTTGCTTTTGGTTCAACTTCTCTAAATCTCAGGCTGGTGTAAACAGACTTAATAGAATAAGGGATCATTGAGTACAGACCTCTCATGCTCTGCTTGGGGCACTTGGGTCCCACAAATAGGAAGGGCATTGCCTGTGATCACACAGTGAGGAGTTGATAGCAGAGACCCAAATCTCTAGAGTTTAATCTTTCTATGGACCCTAACCTTCTCTCTGAGGTAAATTTTCTTTATGGCCTAAAGAAATGGCGGCTAGTTTTATAACTTGTCTGTTTCTTGCTTTTTATTTTCCTGACATTGATCTGCCATCTCCATCTCTGGGACATACCTGGGGGTTGGGGAGGGCTCCCTGCCTGCTTGGGGAGACCATCACTCACAGAGCATCTGCTTGCCTCCCGCCCTTCTCTTGCTTTTAATTCCAGTTCTGGCGGAGCTGGCTGCTGTCTGGCTGACTCCAAGGGCTGTCATGAATACCCTGCATGTCTTGGCAGCAGTCTGGCTTGTCCAGGGAACCTGAGTTTTTGAAGGAAGTCATGGTTATATTGGCTAGGATTATTTTGAGAGTGTCTTTGAATGATTTTCATGGTAACCTCTGGGAATTCGGGTACCTGAATGGTGTCAAATAGTACCTTTATGATTGCTGTGCCTCAGGTCAGTGGTTTTCAAACTTTTTTAGCATCAGAACCCCTTTTCCTAATAGACTCTTTCACTAGACCCCAAAATGTATAACTGGTAAAAGCAGTAGTTTTTAAAGTTCAAAATGAAGAGTCTTCACTTTTAAGTTCAGCAATGTGAATGGTGGGTCTATTCCCACAAAGTTTGATATGCCGTCAGGGTTGTGAGTGACAGTTGCCCACTTGGAGCATTTCAGTGGCTCAGTTTTTGTGTAAGAGAAGTCAAAGGCACATAGCAATTTGTATGGGTGACTTATAAACAGCAAGCTGTGTAGTTACTTTGATAGTCGGAAATGGAAGGAAAAGCTTCGTTCCAAGGACATCATGACACTGAGCTAGCCTAGTGGCATGAATTTACATGTACTGGTGGGCTATGTTGTCTTAACATTATGCTTGGAACATGTTTGAGTGCATTTTTTGTTTTATTTTTTTTAATAGTACCATTTTAAAAAACACACCCATTTGTAGAACCTCTAAAGCCATGTGGAGTACAATTTGAAAACTGTTGTATAATATGAAGACTTTTTTTTTAATGTTGTCTGTCTGGGCATATGCTCAGTTCCAGGCCTTGAAAACCTGATTTGGTCCTTATCTGACCACTGAAATCTTTAGTGGGTAAGTAATGAAGGCCCCTTCCTCCCATTAAGGCTATTCTGGCTGACCACTCTAAGAAACCAGTTCTGATCCACTGTGGCACTTCCTCCACTGACTTTTGTGTAAGTAGCAAAGTGTTTGGGGGCTAGAGCTTGATGTGCTATTTTGTGCTATATGAAGACTTATATATTTTAAGTTTTGGAGCTATTGAGGTCACATCGGCTATTACATGACAGAATCAGGAACTGAGTCTCATCTCCTGCTTCCCAGGCTCCACAAAGCTTTCCCCCAGCTCAACTCAGCTCAGTACTTGTGGCTTTCTGTCTGGCATTGTGGTGATGAACTCATGAGGACTTTATTCTGCTGTCCACTTGCCGTGTAGCTGCCTTTGTGTTGCAGAGGGACAGTTTCTGACTTTCCTTGTCACTATGAGCAGTGTACCTTTTCTGCTCAGTAACTTTAGCAAAGGCATAAATTTAGAGGGAGCTAACTGGAACAAATACAATTTAAACTTTTAAAAGGTACTCATCATCTGGTTTTAAATGTATTCATTTAGGAATATTCAAATAATTTTTTCAATAAAATAAAATTTTAACATATTGATAATTTGCACAACCCTAAAATACATTTAGAACTTTTCTGGATGCATACATTACTTTAGGGAAATAATATTCTTTGATCATTTTAATTACTTGATTGGTATCAACATTACAAATATATTGCTATTTAATTTTATTTACCTGTCCTAATTTAAATCATGGGGAGATTAAAAACCTGACTCACTAATGAATGTTTGAGAAATCTGGGTACCACATAAAAAATGAAATCAGGAACCTCAGTTGATACTTAAATTGTTTTAATTGCTCTAGGGAAGGTTTTGGCAAATTTCTTAAAGAACCAGATAATAAACATTTTAGGATTTGAGGGCCTGTGGTCCCTGTTGCAACTATTCAGCTCTGCCCCAGTCAGCCATAGGCAATATGTACAATGAATTGGCACAGCTGTGTTCATATAGTACTTGATTTATAAAAATTAGGACTTGAGCTACATTTACCCCCGTAAAAATTGTGTAGCAGTTTTATTTAACAAGAAGCCCATTTAAAAAGTTTTGTTTCTTTTGAAGTCTATAGGTGGGGGAAGGGGTTCAAGATGACGGCATGAGTAGGGCGGCGGAAATCTCCTCCCAAAACCAAATCTATTTTTGAAAATACAACAAATACAACTATTCCTCAAAGAGAGACCAGAAGATACAGTACAACAGCCAGGCTACATTTACATCTGCAAGAATTCAGCATCTCACGAAAAGGGTAAAATACAAAGCTGTGACCCAGTTGGGACCCAAATACTGCCCCCTCCCCAGCT